>NC_067401.1:307256110-307565148 GCF_016432865.1 Antechinus flavipes
ACTACCTTTTAAAAAGAAGGTAACCTACCCTCTATGAGACTGAATTGAACCTTAAGATATTTCTCCTATCATTCCCCTGTTCTCCAATTTTGATACTGTGAACAAATAAATTCTGTTATTCTTTTTTAGAAGAGATTGTTAATTTATTTTCCTATGGTCACATTCAACATGCCCTTTCACATTCTGGATAAATATGCTTTTCCCTGGCCACTATTCCTCTATGTATAATGAAAACCAAATATAAAGAATGTTCTGAGTTTAAAAAGAAATCGAGTGGATAAGCCAAAGAGTGGATAAGCATAGAGTGTCTATCATGATGCACATGTATCTTAAGCACTCATCTTTTAACGTTTTAATGAGCTGGGGAGTCTGTCTGTCTTTGTCTGTCTCTGTCTCTGTCTCTCCCTCTTTCTTATTCTCTCTCTTTAAAACTAATATTCTTCCAGTGACATCCTTTCAAGTGATAGAACAAAACTTCAGCCTCAGAAGAAATGATATTGAGGATCTCCCAAAAGACAATGAAAAATTGCATAGCAGATGTGACACTGCTGCAATATATTACAAATAAAATTATTAGGAAATCTATTTTATTTTATTTTTTATTATATCATTTTATTTACAAGACATGCATGGGTAATTTTTTCAGCATTGATCTTTGTAAAACCTTCTGTTCCAACTTTTCCCTTCCTTACCCCCCTAGATGGCAGGTAGACAATACATGTTAAATATGTTAAAGTACATGTTAAATGCAATATATGTATATATATATATATATATATATACACATATATATATATACATATATATATTTATACAGTTATCTTGCTGCACAAGAAAAAATGTATTTAGAAATAAGGTAAAAATAACCTGAGAAGGAAAATAAAATGCAAGCAAACAACAATAGAAGGAGTAGAAATGCTATGCTGTGGTCCACACTCATTTCCCATAGTTCTTTTGCTGGGTAGCTGGTTCTCTTCATTATTGAACAATTGGAACTGATTTGGTTCATCTCATTGTTGAAGAGAGCCACATTACAAGGAGATTTAAAAAAAATGTTTCTTCAAATCTCCAACACTTAGCATAGTGCCTGGCACATTGTAAGTATTTAATAAAAGTTGATGACTGAGAAATGGTATAAAGGAAATTATTAGGGAAATGAATAACCAGAAAAAAGAGGACCTACTATGTAGTGAGAGCAAGAATTTGCCATCATGTTATCTTGGCAACAAGACATACAATGTCTACAGGACAAAAAGGGAGGTCCATAGTACATTTGATAGGCTCCCTCTGGCAGATTTTGAAAAGACACATATAAGACAGTACAGGATGGGCAGACATTCATGGGTTTCAATCTGAATAATTAGAAGTATTCACATCGATATAATTACAGAACCATTGAAAGTACTGGAATATAATATCATATTTTAAAAATTAAACATTGCCAAGTTACTAATAAAAATATTCAAAATAATTGGGTCAAAGATTTTTTTCTATGTTGACTTTTATTTTTTAATCATTGATCTTTTGATACCATCAATGAATTACTTTTGAATTTCTTCATCTTGATCCCATTGTGGACATATCAATTTGACATATGACCATTTCTAAACCTTTTGACTATGGCACACTTACTAGCATAACATGTCTCTTCTTTTTCTCCAAGTTGTAGTTTCAGGATCCATAAAATGGCAATATAATACTAGCCTTACTACCTCAGAGCAATTTTAGATCAATATATGTAAAGTACCATGTAACTATGTAAATGTAAGTAGTTATCATTTAAAAAGAATATTGAGGAAAAAGAATCCTCTAATATATTTAATGATTTGCTCTCTAGCAGAATATTTTTCTGGTAGACAACTAGAGAAAACAGTATGATGCAGATTCAAATCCAATCTTGGATAGTTATTACTTATGTTATCTTGGCAAATCACTTAATTCTGCTGAGCTTCAGTTACCTTATCTGTAAAATAAGAAAGTTGGATAAGATTAATACCTACATTCTTTCCAGATCTAGTCTATAATCCTAAATTCTAATAATGTGCAAATTTTAAAATCTATTTAATGTTATACATTAGGGAAGAGGGAAGTTGTACATTTTTTCCAGAAATGTATTTAATATATATTTCTAGAAATGATTCACTCCTTGTGAATCAGGATTGTGACCAAATATTCCCATGTAATCTTGCTTTCGCAAGGTGCTAGTTTCCCTCTCTGAAAACTGGAATTCAAACCAAGGATGTTTTGCTTACTTTAAGGATAGTCCATAAGGAGAGCCCCAGTGTAAACTCATAGAGCTTTGAGGCTAAGAGAAAGTACTTTATATTTGTCAAAAAAGATGTTAATACAGATTTATTTTTTCATGTATTGGAGTTTGGAAGGGATGGATAGACTTATGATTTCATTGGTTCAAGGAATTCCTTTTATTTTTGTAGTTCTTAAACTAGTATCTATAAGAAAATAATTTCAGTGGGTTTGTGAACTTGGATGGGAAAAACTGGATATTTATTTTAGTGAATATCTAAATGAATTTTCACATTTAATTGAGTTATGAATTTTTCAAAATTTAGTTTAAGAATGGATCCATAGGCTTTACCAAATTGCCAAATGAGTTCCCACAATTCATTTGTGGGAAAAATTAAGAACCCTTGAATTACAGAGCTGCCTAGAAATCCCCCAAATCTAAACAATTTGCCCATGGTTGCACAGTTAGTATATGATAAGATGTAGTAACTGAACTTCATATTCTCAACTGCAAGGCTGGCCTTTTATTTACTATTTCACAAGGCCTCTTGACATTTCATAAATTCACCTGCTATTTGAATTGTTTAGAAGAAATAGCGTTGGCTATCTTTTTTTTTTTCTTATCTTTGATAGCTTAACTTCAAAAAACATAGCAAAACACCAGGTTTGGGAAATACTAATGATTTTAAAGATGAAGGAGATGTGATTGCTAATCCATAAAATGCTAACAGACAGAAGAAAGATTTTTTTTTCAAAATATATGGAAAACCAGGGCTTTTTTTTTTAAACCAGGCATACTCTTTCTTTTGTTCTTTTTGTTTATTTTTAGAATAGATCCATTTCCCGATCTGGGGTATTCCTGGTGCTGTTTCTTTCTTTTACTCTCAGTGGCAGAAAAGACTTGGCAGCTCTGCATGCATCACTCTGCTAAGATATAAAGCGACATAACTGTGGACTGCTGGTTTCTATGGCAACAGGTAATCTAGCTAGAGCTCTGGCAGCCTCCCAGCTGCTTACACTCAATGTCAGAGCATGTGGTTGCTCTGGGATGACTTCAGAGGGGAGGGTAGACCTGTCATTGCTGAGACTAGGAAATGGTGTCAAACAAATAAACTGGTCTCCTGCCCTTTAGGTCAGCTCTTTGTGTAGTGCTACTGCTCAGCAGCTAAGTCTCCTGTTCTTTTTGGTCAGAGAATGCAGAAAGGTTAGTACGAGGGCAGGTGAGGAAAGAGGAACAGGAGAAATTGTGGGTTAAAGGGATCCCCAGTGTCCAAGATGTGTAAACATCTTTTCATACCCATCCCCTTGAACTAAATGATTTCCTTCTCTGGGACTAAAGACAGGTCACAGAGGATGAGGGATAAAATTATCAACTCAGGAAAGAGAAGATGTTTATAGCTTCTGCAACTTTTACCAAAATAGATGAAAGGAAGGCTGTTTTTTCCACCCTCTGTGGTCCATGAACTTCCTTGGCTCTCTGTGTAACTTACTCATTCTTCCAGAAATAGGACAGTCTGGAGAGGTATTTTGTTATAGTATGCTCAGTGTGTGCTGGAGGTGGAAGGAGAGAAATTTGTGTTTAGGAATAGATAGTCCATCCTATCAATTGGGGAATTGTGGCATGGGAAAGTAATGTCTATAATGGCATCATAAGAAACACCAAACATGAGGAATTAAGAGAACTCTGAAAAGATGTGTGAATAGACAGGGAATGAAGTAAGCAGAATGAGGAGAATAATGTAGACCCTACTAAAATTACAACCAAAAGCACTAAAATGCAGCATACAGAGTATAATTGCAATGACAGGTCATAGCTTGAACAAAAAAAAATGAAAAAAATGAATCCTGCCCTGCTTCACACATCACAGAATATGAGATTTGGAAAGGACCTCAGAGGCTCTCTAGGCTAACATATTAGCTCCCTTTAAGAACTCCAAGGAGGGGGAATCCCCACCTCTTAAGGCAAACCATTCTATTCTTGGATAGCTCTATTTGTTAGAGAGTTTTTCTGGATACCATGCCTAAATTTGCCTATTTGCTACTTTCAACTATTGTTCCTGGTTCTTTCCTCTAGGGCCAAATAGAACTAATCCAATCCTTCTTGCATAAGAGTGCCCTTAAAATGCTTAAACTGCTATTGTTCCCCATATAAGTCTTCTCTCCGGACTAAATATGCCTAATTACTTGGACTTATTCTCATATGTCATGAATTCCTTTGCCTAGAGAGGTTGAGGAATATGGTAGCAGAATGTTGCATGTTATTGTTAAATGGAGTTCCTGTGTGTTTTTATTTTGCTTAAATGTTTTTCTCTGTTATAAAGTAAGGCTCACTTGGTGCAGATGAATGGTGGCACATGACTGGAAATAAGGAAGGAAGAAAGGAAGGAAGGAAGGAAGGAAGGAAAGAAGGAAGGAAGGAAGGAAGAAATAAAAAAGAAAAGGAGGGAGAAGAAAATAAGGATCCAAGATGGAAGGAAAAACATTTATTAAACACTTAACAGTGTTTAATAAACACTTGGTACCAGACACTTCCCTAAATTCCGAGGATACAAAAACAATTATGGTGATAATCTTTGCACTCAAGGAATTTATATTCCAACATGGCATAGAGACCATTGGGAAGTAACATGATGGTCTGGTTCTGGGCAAGATGAAATGAAAGCTCACTTACCTAGAATCCTTATGGTCAGCATATTTAGAAATGACTGTAGATATAAAGATCTGTGCTTTCACAAGAGGTCAAAGAATTATGAATAGATAGCTTTCTAAAGAATAAATGTAAGCTATCAACAGCTATAGCAAAGAATGTTCCAATTCAATAATGAGAGAAACATAAATTAAAATAACTCTGTGGGTTTCTTTATCCGTTAGATTGGCAAAGATAAAAAAAGACAAGAATAACAAATGTTGAAGGAACTCTGAGAGGAAAGGCAAATAGCACTATTGGAGAAACTATGAAGTGGTCTAAGCATTCTGGAAAACAGTATAGAATTATATCATAAAAGACACTAAACTATATATACCCTTTGGCTCAATAATACCACTAGTAGGCAAACCAACAAAAACCCTTGAAGTCAAAGACAAGGGGGAAAAAAAACAAATTTCTTCATTTGTAAAATGGTGATGATAATATCCTTAACTCCCTTGATTGTTGTCAGGATCAGCTGAGATGATAATTTAAAAAGGCTTAACACATTATCTAATGCATAGTAAGTACTATATAAATATTAGCTATTAATAATAATTTATATCTGTTCTTTTTATAATAGCAAAGAACTAGTTGGAAAATCACTATCAACTGGGAAACAATTGAACAACAATGCATTTAAGGAAATTTTATTGCACTATAAATGATAAATATGAAGACAACGAAGAAACTTGAGAAGACTCAGATCAGCTGATAGCTAGAAAATCAGAACCAGAAAGACAATTAACAAATTGACCATGATAATATAGAGGAAAGAAACTCTGGAAAAAATATTTCAATACAGAACCCTGACCAGAGACCACTTGTGATTTCAGTGAATGTGATGATGAAACATGCCTTCCATCTATCAGCAAAGAGATGGTGGTCAAGTATTTTTTTTTTGTCATTGATTTATATAAAGGAGGACTCGAGTTTTTGTAGGGGGGATAAGAGGGATCATTTGGAAGTAAAAGACATGAAATAGAAAAAGAATATTGATAAATACTTTTTTGAAATTGAAAAGCTGTGAATCAGATAAAGTTGGTTAGCATCTCTACAACCTCCTTTTGATATTCTTCCACCTTACTGAAAGTAGTTTCCTTGTACTGAATTAAATTTATAAGAATACAATTTCCCAATTGCTAAATAACCAAAGGATATAAACAGGTCATCTTTAGATGAAAAAAAAATCAAAGCTAACTTTAGCCATATGGAAAAAAAAATGCTCTAAATCACTATTGATTAGAGAAATACAAATTAAAATAACATACCTATCTGATTAGCTAATATGATAGAAAAGGAAAATGACAAATTTTGGAGAGGATGTGAGAAAATTGGGACACCAAAGTACTGTTAGTGTTGTCAGCTGATGCAGCCATTCTGGAAAGCAATTTGGAATTATGTTCAAAGGACATAAAATTGTTATATCCTTTTACCTAGCAATATCACTGTTAGGTCTATATCCTCCCCCAAAAGTTTTTTTTTTTTTTTTAAGCTAAAAGGGCCTATTTGTACAGAAATATTTATGGCAGCTTTTTTGTGGGTGACAAAGAATTAGAAGTTGAAGGAATGGTTGAACAAATCGGGGTATATATTATTGGACTACAAAAAATGATGAAGAGGATGATATTAGAAAAATCTGGAGTACGCCAATGTCAACTAATCTGTTTTATATATGAACAGAAACCCAGTCTCAACAGCTTATTAAAGATATCCAATGACTAGAAACTTGCTACCTTTGCAAGAAACCTATTCAACTTTGAAATTACTCCAAATTGTTAGGAAGTTTTTCTTGATTAAACCAAATCTGCCTCTCTGAAATTTCCATCCATTATTCTCATTCAGTCTTCTTTGGTCAAGTTTAATGTGTAAACCCTCTTCCACATGACAGTCTGTCAAATACTTGGAGGTAGATATCAGAGTTTCCATTTGTTGTCTTGAAGATAATCATAATGTAGTCCTCAAATGGCATAATATCCAGTTTCCTCATTATATTGCTTGTCCTTCTTTGGGTATACTTCAGTCTGTTAATGCCTGTCTTAAAAAGGTGGTGCACCAACAAAAGGGAACAACACAGATGTTGATTGACTAGGTCAGAGTAAATCAGGATTATTGCATGGGCCACAGCTTAAGATGAGTACATTACTAGATCTAAACATTACCCTACATTCTGGGGGGGTGGGGCGCTGGCAGATCATACTCATTTTTTTAAATAACTTTTTATTGACAGAACCCATGCCAGGGTAATTTTTTACAGCATTATCCCTTGCACTCACTTCTGTTCCGATTTTTCCCCTCCCTCCCTCCACCCCCTCCTTTAAATGTTGAATAGGTTACAGTATATCCTAGATACAATATATGTGTGCAGAACTGAACAGTTCTCTTGTTGCATAGGGAGAATTGAATTCAGAAGGTATAAATAACCCGGCAAGAAAAACAAAAATTCAAACAGTTTATATTCATTTCCCAGTGTCCTTTCTTTGGGTGTAGCTGCTTCTGTCCATCTTTGCAGATCATACTCATTGGGTTTGCTGCCCAGTATAAGCATCAACTAATTTAAAAATATATTGTTGTTTTCTTTTGTTTCTATCTCACTTAATAGTTTTTTTTTTTAATATCAACTAATGTCTAATTCTGATAATTTACTAGAATAGTTATTTTTAGAGAATTTTATCTCTACTAAATTTGGCCTTGGGAAGCTAGGGGGCACCAGATATGGAAATAGAAAGACCTGAGTTTAAATCTGGCTTTAGACTTTAGCTCTGTGACCCTGAACTAGTAATTTAATTCTGTTTAGCTCAGTTTCCTCATCTGTAAAGTGAGCTGGAGAAGGAAATGGCAAACCACTATAGTACCTTTGCCAAGAAAATCTCACAAATGAGATCATGAAGAGTCAGATATGATTGAAGAAATGACTGGAAAATAACAAAAATTTGATATTTTTAGATTTGTCTCATTTTCCCAACATGAAAAAATACTTTGGGGTTCTTGTAGAGTTAATCAACATATAATTTATAGATTTGTGTCATCTGCAAAATTGATAAACATATCATCCATATCTTCATGTAAAGTAGCATGTTAAGGAGATTTACAGAAGTTCTCTCCAATGGTTCCATGTATAAATTATTTCATTTTAGTAGATAAGGAAATTTATCTGTTAAGGTCGTCTTTCAATATAGTTCAGCTTTGAGGTGGGGTGGTTACAGGAGCTCTATACCTGTGATTGCATAGAGGGAATGCCCAGTTAAAAAGTATCCTTTACTATGGAAGATCTACAATATTAATAATTAGAATAGTAAAGATTTGTCTTGGGTAATGAGTGATTAAGGGTCTTGCCCAGAGTCACATATATATAGTATGTATCAGAAATAGGACTTTAACCCCAATCTTCCCCTCCTCCTCTTCATGGCCAGGTCTATCAAAAAAATCAAATATTAATTGCATACTATGGATCAGGCACTGTGCTAAACATTGAGGAAACCAATACAGAAACATAAAGTCCCTGCCCGCAGGGAGCTTGCAATCTGAGAGAAAGGAGGTGGAGAAATAAAGAGGGCGGACAGTACACAAAAGGAAACTGAAAAGCAGGGTACTTCAGCTGGGTTTAGTGGAAGATAGGAATTGAAGATGGGACTAGACATCATCCTTAAAGGGAGGTTTGGGGTGGAGCTCTCCATTCTATTCTCCAATAAGAGGAGTTCCATGGGAAGGAAGTACTTATGATATAGGAGCACCAAGACTAATGTGATCTTGCAAGATGATGAAGTTCTGGAGGGCATGCTGGAGAAGTTCAAAGGAGTATAGGTGGGTGGGAAATGAAGGGTAAACATCACCCTGCTCTGACTATAGTCAAATCCATATTGGGTAATACTTCCATCCATCTGGACAGTAACTTATTCATCCCCTTGCCATATCCTTGTGTATACAGCTTATCTCACCTGAATATTCTAGTACAGGAATTGTTTTAATCACGGTCCTCTTTGGCAGTATAGTAAAGCCTATGGACCCTTTCTCAGAATAATTTTTTAAATAATTGAAATTAAATGCTAAATTTTGATTAGAGTTTATTGAAATTAAAGATGCAATTTTTCTCCTCTCTCAAAGTTCACAGGCCGCTTTAGACCTATCACCAACTCAAGATTAGGAACTCCTGATCTAGTTATTTGATATATTTTATTAAAGCTTTACAATATTAATGAAATTTATTTCTTCATTATTCTTGGATTCTTAGGTGTCCTTAATCTTGCAATAAATTTAAACTACACTTTATGGGTCATTCACTTTGAGTAATGTCATATTAGACAATACAATGGGCTCCTGCTTTTGTCATTTTTATCTGATTTTTTCATGCCATTTAAAACCCTAAATAGAATATGGTATAAGACCAATCTTTTCAACAGTGAGGTGATTCAAGACAATTCCAATAGACTAATGACGGAAAATGCCATCTGAATTTTGAGAGAGAATTATGGAGACTGAATATGGATGAAAGCACGTGGTATTTTCATCTTTTTTGTTGTTGTTTGCTTGTTTTTTTTCTCGTATTTTTTCCCTTTTGATCTGATTTTTCTCACAAATATAAAAATATGTTTAGAATTGTACATATTCAACCTATATCAGATTGCTTGCTGTCTGGGGGGAGGGAGAAGAGGGGAAAGCAGGAGAAGAGGGGAAAGCAGGAGAAAAATTTGGAACACAAGGTTTTGCAAAGATGAATGTTGAAAACTATCTTTGCATGGGTTGGAAAAAAAATGCTATTAAGCCAAGACTACCCATCCTTAGAATGAATGCTCAGGCTAAAAGTGTCTGTTAAGTGTGACAAGAGGCAATGAGACTAATTAGGAATCTCTTACAACTATCCTGTCATGAGGTTATAAGGTCCTGCCACTGTGGTGCAGCAGAGATAAAAAATGAGACAAATGTGAGAGAAGCACCATGAAGGAAAAATCAGGGAATGTGGACAGGCATTATTCATATAATGGAAATTATAATTTAGTAAATTGCTTCTATTGGTTTGAGAAAATCAATGATTGTGAGTTTCTGTGGATCCAAGGAGACACTTCAATTTAGGTCATCTAGTTTAAAAACTATTTTCTGGAACTATAAATTTATGTTTTATTTATTTATTTATTTATTTATTTAAAAAATTCATGTCTTATAGTTGTGCCCAAACACTATATAATATATATATATATATATATATATATATATATATATATATATATATATAATTTTGCAAAGCTGGATATTTTAAATTTATGACTGTTTTTGAGCTTTGTAGTATAAAATGCAAAGGTACAAAACTGTAAGATTAAAAATAAACAAAACTAGGAGTTGGGTTTAAAGGACAAGGAAAAAGGCACTCAAAAATGGCTCTAAAGTTTTGAGTCTGTTTGATTAAGAAAATTACAATAGCATTGATATCTACAAGGCATTTGTGAGGACGATGGAGTTGGGGAGGAGAGGAGAAAGGACAATTGATTTTAATTCTAGATATGTTGAAATTGAAATGAGGAGGGAACACCTACATGGAAATATTCTGTAGGTAGGAGTCATATAGATTTGGAAAATATCTGTGTGATTTTAGTAAAATCACTTTTGTTATTTCTAATCTGTAAAAGTGGGGTAACAATTGTATCTGCCTCATAAAGCTGTCATGAGAATCAAATGAGATAATTTGCGTAAAGTGCTTTGTATTTAAAATTCTATATGTGTTAGCTGTTATTATTAGACCACATATGAATTTCAAATTTTATTAGTAATCATGCATTATAAAAATATAAATATAAATATCACATAAATATAAATAACTGTTTTAATTGGGCTAAGAGTATTAAATTGAATTTGGGAATACCTGAATTCAAAAACTGATCTCAAATATTTTTTGCAAGTCATTTAACTTCTTTCTGCCTCAATTTACTCATCTGTAAAATAAAAATACTAATTGAACCTACTTCCAAAATAATTATAAGAATAAAATTAAATAAAACCTATAAAGTGTTTTGTACATTTTAAAGGAATATATATATATACATATATATATATATATACATATATATATATATATTAGCTATTATGATTATTTTGTTATTTACCTGAGGAGTTAAGGTTTAGGAATAGAAAGTGATTCCTTCCTGTACATTTCATTTATTAGAGGGTAAATTCTTTTTGACATATGATAAATGAGGCAATTGAAGCTTTCAGAAATAATTTCAATTTTTTTTAGTAGGTAGAAAAAAGAAAGTCTTGCAAACTTAGATTTTGTCCTTTGCATGTTATGACTTTACAGAACAGCTTTCGCTTTATCTGATATACCATTAGTCTTCTAGCTGCTGCTGACTAAGACTGAGACTACATTGAGTAATTCCTAGTCATCATCATAAATATAAAAGTCTCTATGTACAGAGAGTGACTGTCATTCATGCCATCAACATTCTTCCAGCAGGTGCTCAGAGAAGTTCAATTGAAGCTCAAGATCCAGACTGGAGATCTTTCTTTGTTGGGAAGCTGAGGCTGATTGCATCTGGACTGAAACAGCTGAGGAAGTGAGCTTCAGGCCAAGCTGGGCTAAGCTGGACTGGGTTGGGCTGAGCAAGGACCCGAGCCCTATCAGGGACAGGGGAAAAGGACGGAGTGCGTAGGTGGCCAGCTCAGCTGCTTGCCTGCCTCTCAGGAAGAACAATTGAACTGTCACCCGATGAATGATAGGGCAAAAAGAGTTGAAAAGGGAGGCACATGTCTGTCCGTTCTTCCCACCAGGCTCATTGCTCTTTGCCTCCCACGTCTGGCTGGCAAAGGGCCAGTAATGAAGGCCATGGAAGGTTCTTTACAAAACTTATCCAGCCGAGGCAAAACAACAAAAGAATAGGAAAGGGTAACACTGAATTATATTTCTCACAAGAGTTGTCTCAAGGGATAGGAATTAGTTGGCAGAATTGTATTCCTCCAGTCTCCAGCACCTCAGATCTTGAGTCTACTGCTTCTTACTGAAGGTATACAGAATATTTTTCATGATTCTAATGACATAGTAAATATTGATAAACAGCCTAATATAATAAACTGGCATCTTGGTTCAGATTCTTCAATTAACAATGGGAATTTCACTCTGCTCCTATATTGTATTTTTCTCTACATTTTTTCATGATCTCAGGAAACTATTTAGATTGTTCTGTGCCTCAATCTCTTCACCAACACACAAATCATCTTTGTGAAAGAAACTAGGGGTATTGTAACAAAATCTTATCACTGATTCTTAAGAACTGGGAAGAATCATATAATGTTAAAATTGAAACAAACTCGAGAGAAGGCATAAAAGTGGGATATTTGAAACCAAATTTTCTTTCTCTGTGGAATCCAATACAATATGGTTTTTCACTATAGACCACATTTTAATAAAGAAGATTTTTTTTTACTAGAAATGCAATTTATTCTTTTCAAGTTAATATAGTAAATCAGTTAACAAAAGGCTGGTGAGTAGAGATTATCCCCCACCATGAATAAATAAGATTCAAATGTAGCAAACAGCACAATTTGCATATACACAATTAAGTAGTATGTCCTTATAAGTAATTTATCCTTTTACAAAGGTCCCTAATATGGTATTGTTCAGACTACTTATTTGTTTAGCAATCTCTAAAATAAGATTTAATCCAGTCAAGTCCATTATTTAATTATTATGTATAGCTGACTTATGATTTTAAAGATGTAAATAGCTCCTGGCAAATTCCTCTACCAATATAGATCACCATCCTCTTGAAATCTAGTGTTAGAGACTAGGACATAAGAGACTAAGTGTCTTACTATTAGCAATACAGACAATTAATGTTGTTGGAATCCTTACAAAGTGTTAACTCATTAGAGTTGACAGAAACAATAATTATCTAATTTAGCATGGTTCAGTATGATTGATCTGATCTTACAAGGAGATGTTATGGTCCAGAACTTGAAACAAGATACTAAGGGGAACTGATAGAAACCATGCTTGTGTTCACACCTTTAGAGAGCTCATATAAGCAAGAAGCTCTTAGGACCAAACAGCATTCTGGGACAGACACAGAGCACTCTGGGAGAGCCAGAAGCTCTCTCGGAGGCAAGACAGATTCATTCCAACTTTCACCTTGGTGCTGACTAGAGACCTTTGGAAGAAGAGAAGCTGAAGCTGGCAAAGGCAAAAGATTAGCAGCAAGAGCTCTTGGAACCAAGCAGAGAGATAGGACTCTAAGAAAACTAACCAGGTTATTTTGGAGGAAGCATTAAAGATTTGAACTTTTAACACCTGGCTGCATTTGGGGTGATTATTGATCTGAACTGATACTAAGGCAGCCTCCAGAAAACCTCCCCAAGAAACCTGCTCCCAGAGTGAACCATTATATATTATATAAAAGAAGAGAACGCCACAAAATGTCAGATAGAACTTGAACCCATATCCTTTTGTGTCTAAAGCCAGTCTACATTCTACCCCAGAATGCCTCTCTGTCAAGTATTCTCACATATTTTATATATGAAATGCTTTACATACTTTATCACAATTAGTTGTATTCTCCCAGGCTCCAGAATCTCAGATCTTAGGTCCACTGCTTCTTATTGAAGATATACAGAACATATCATGACTGTAAGAACACAGTAAAGAATGAAATCATATAGCTTTATTTTATTTACTGTATTACTATAGAAAGGATTGTAGACATAGAGAAATTCAAGTCACTCACCAGAGAACCCCAAATCAGAGAAAGGATCAGAATATTTAGAATAGAGCTCCTCAGGTAGCTGGGCTTCTAGCTTAGTGCTCCATCTCTTCAAACCATAGAACTTAATACATTTCTTATTATCTTGGTCAGATTTTTGAGCATCTTGAATATAGGAACCTTCTCATATGCTTCTTAATACATGCAAGACAATATCTTTGGTATTAGGTATTTAATAAAGCAGTATGAAATGTATAGGGTGGAACGAATATTAAATTTAGAATCAGGTGAGACTTGAGTTTGAAAATAGTTTGACGTTCCATCGTTTTGTAACTAACATTTTATACTAGAAAACTAAGATCCAGAAAAAAAGAATGACTTTAGTTAATGACAAAACAGGCTAGAATTGTCTCAACTTTCTGGCCACATGTTTGAAGAGATTCTGCTCCTCCTTGATTCCTAGTCAGGGAACCAAATGAAGAGATTCAGCTCCCTTCAATTCCCTGTGGTCAGGGAGCCAAATGAAGAGGTTCAGGAATGTGTCCCCAAATGATGAGGTTCGGCTCAAGGTCCCCTTGATTCCCCTAGAATTCAGTGCAGGGCAGAGAGTTGTGGGAACTCCTTTGGTTGGCACAAAGGTCCTTCATAAAGGAATTTATGAACCCGAAAAGCTAGATTGGTAAAAAGTTTATTATTGGCATTGGGAAGTCAGCCTTTGTTATTCATGGATAGAAAAACTGAATTCCTTGGTGGCAAAGTCCTGACAGAGGGATATAAAGTTTCTAGTGGAGCAGTCCTGGCAGAGAGAATTCCTGTAGCAGAAAAATTCCAATAGAGAGGTGAATAAGGTCTTATAAGGGAAATAGGTGAGAAAGATAAAGAAGGGGTAACACTGAAAGAAAATATCATTTCAGCAGGCAGAAAGTTGCAGCAGCTGAGCAAGCTACTTTAGGCCTTCTGCAAGAAGTGATCCCCAAGTTGCCTTTTTTATAATTGAAACCTTGGCTAGAAGCTGGGGGCAGCTCTTGATGGAGGCTGGGAGCAGTTTGAGTAGGAATCAGAATAGAAAATCTTGGAATTAAATGAGTATCTCTGGGTTAATTTCCAACTCAATAGAGTTGGAATCTCCAGCTTGGGCTAAGTAGGAGTGGTCCTGTACTCAACTAGCCCCACCTAGATAATAGAATGAAACCACTTTATGATTCCCTAAGGCAGATGTCTCAGTGGAGAGCTTAGTGTTTCCCCCCCAAAGTCAGTGAGAGAGAAAGAGAAAGACTTCTGGGTCTCCCCTTGTCAATATACACACATTTACACACTTCCCCCCTTTCCTTTTCTCCCATTTGCTTTTCCTTGTCTTCTTTTTAGGGTGGGGATTGGATGGAAACATCTAGGGAAGCATTATTATATTTAACTGAATTTGAAGAATAGAGTTGAATTTGGGAAAATTTGGGGTTATAGTGTTTTATATTGATCTTGATATCTTAACCCAAATCTGGCACCTGACAATTTTTGAAGATTTAGGCATTTTTGTTACTGTTCAGTCATGTCCAATTCTGTGTGACTCAATTTTGAGTTTTTTTCTTGGCAGAGAAACTGGAATGGTTTGTCTTTTCCTTTCTATTTCACTTTACAGATGAGCTACCTGGGTCAAATAGGGTTTAAGTGATTTTCCCAGAGTCCCAGGGCTGTAAGTGTCTGAGAACAGATTTGAACTTAAAAAGATGAGTCTTCCTGACTCCAGCCTGGCTCTCTCTCCACTGCAATCACAAGCAAAAATTACAAGGAAACCAAAATTGTCTTTGTTAACCCAAACACTTCCCTTTTGGAATTCCTTTCCAATCTTCTCTCTCATTTTCTTCTCTCCTAGTGAATAAATAAATGGATGCAAAATCTTTTTGAGAAATCATTCGGTAATAAAATACTGAATATCTCAAACTTTTCCCTGGTCAAATTCTGAGACTCCACCCAGATCTGTCCTCCTACTCTAAGGAAATGTTTTTTTTTTTCTTTTTCCTCTTAGAATTAAAACTTACATTCTTTGAAAGTTCAATAATCTGGGTATGGAGTTGAGTCTTTGATTAAATTAATTCACACTAAGCCATGTATGAGACTCAAAAAGAGTGGAAAGTGCAAAAAATAGTTTTGAACTGGAAGAATTTCTGTTCCAAATTGGAGTGAAAGAGGGATGTCTATGATCTAGTCTCTGGGAAGGAATAGACTTTGTAGCCACACACCAGTGACTTTCCCCTCCCCCACTTTTCAAACTCTGCACCCCCACATGGTTCAGTCAAACAAAGAATCATTGCTTGAATAGAGAGCGTGGGTTGGCACTGAAAACCAAGAACTTTCAAAACCACTAATCACAAATTGAATGTGGAGGGGCTCCTAGAGTGGGAAGAAGGAAGAAGATGTGGGAGGGGAAAAAGATAATGAAAAGCAGCAATTCTGATTCTGCACTGCAAAAGAAGCAATAATACTGTAAAATTTTTGCTGGAGGCTGAGAATAAATGGACCAAGGTAAGTTGAGGTTAGTATAAAAGAATGAGGATGAAGGATTATACTAGAAACAAGATTAGAAGAAAGCATAGATGAGAGAAAACAGAACAATGGCTAAAATGAAGAAATAAGCTAAAAAAATAAGAAAATCAAAATGACAGAAAAATAAAATAAAGCAAATAAATGGATTGGGCTGTCATCTAAAGAGAGCAAGAGATAATTGATGAACATTTTGCATTTTCTGATGACATCCATGTAATGAAAAGAGATCTAGAAGAACCCTCCCCTTTTCTTTGCCTTTGTTGGATGAGGATCTCAAGGCAGCCTTATGGCAAGAAACGGACAATTTTCACAGAATGAGAAAACCTGTTTGGATCACAATACTCACCAGTGCTTGAGCTTCTTTTTACCATGGCACTCTGGTCAGCCAACAACCAGAATTCTGTATTTAGTTTAGGGCACATTTTAGAGAGAACATTGACAAGCTGAAATGCATCTAGAGGAAGATGATGATGATAAAGAGACTGTACATTTTAGAACTGGTGTAAAGAGATTAAATCATTTTAGCTATAGCAATAAAAAACTTAAGGAAGAGTGGCATAGAGCTTTAAGACTGAATCAATAAATCAAAAAACATATATTCTGGCTCTGTGTTAAACACTGTGCTTACAAAAAGAAGCAAGATAGTCTCTGCCTTCAAGGAGCTCACAATCTAATGGGGAAAGATTGAGGAGATTAGATTTGTCCTGTGGGGCCCCAGCGAACAAAACTACAAGTAATAAGTGGAAGTTTTAGGGTAGGATTGCTGCTTCATATGAGGAAAGCTTCCTAACAATTAGAACTTTCCCAAAACAGAATGGACTGCTTTAGAAGCTACTGTATACCCTTTTACTAGGTCTTCTAGTAAAAGCTGGGGAGATTGTAAAAGTGAATTCTTGTTTACAGAGTGCTTGGGTTGCATAAACTCTAAGATTCAAAGCTCTGATGAAAATCAGTTGAGTGAGATTTTGTCTTAGGAATAGGGTGTCTTGGTCAGTGTTCAAAAATTAACTCTTTGGGAAAAAAAGCACAGAATATTTTTAAGTTGATCCTTATTATTAGTATTTTCTCCATCACTTTCTAGCTATTCAACAAAGTCTAGCCAATCAACAAAACCAATAAAACAAGCCTTAATCTGTAGCATTTACAGTTAACCCTTCCATACTGTGACTTTTTCATATTAATTTAATTATATCACAGATTGGCATAAGAAATTAAATAGGCATTTTGAGGGAGTTTTGTGAAATCTGAAGATGCTATTAAAAAGGCCAGCAGAAGACAGAAAAGGTTTAGAAACTCAGAAATGCTTAAAGTATATGTATAATATTATATAATGGCAATATATTTTATCTTTTAATATTAAAATAATTCAGACTTCTATTATTATTCTATTATACATTACATATTATACATGATATATGTAATGTAACATATATATATTATGTAACAAATACATAGTATATTATTAATATATCTATTATAATTCAGATATAATCATTCAGAAGGGCTAAAAATTTTTACATGGATTTTCCAGGTCATGGAGCTCTTGTACCCTTAACCTTCATGATGTGGAATAGATAACTATAATGCCTTCTGAAAAGTAATTGCTCACATTGGAAATTTAACAATCAACTCTTTCTAACTGATCTTTACACAACACTTGCCAGAATACTGATATTTGATGGTATTATTAGCACTTCTATTCCTATTTAGTTGCATAGAAATAATTGTTTTGAATGTATTTTGACTTTTAAACCTTTTTATATGGAATGATAAGATCAATAAAATTAAAATAAGCATGTTTATTTGCCTCTCATGAGATTAAAACTGATGAGATCATATTTAAGAATAATGATTTGCAGGGTACATAATTTTTTTAATAATGAAAGGTGGGGAAAGAAAATGAGAAAGAAGCGATGTATTTCAGTTTTCTCACTTTGAATCATGGTAGGAAGGACCAGTAACATTTAAAAAGAGGAATATATTTGAAAAACTTAAGAAAAGGGGATGAATTTTTTTATAGAGAATTATTGATAGGGTGATAAGATGGATGGGTACTGTATATAGTACTCATGACAGTACCATGACTGGCAAAGATAGGAATAAAGTAGAAAATAAAGTAAAATTCATATTAAGAAACATTCAAAACATTTTTTTAGGAGAAAATACAAATATAATGTGATTTTTTTCACATCCGATGATCAGGTCATAAAAGGCAAATTAAATTTCTTCTTTTTGGAAGAGGGGAATAGGCAGGAAAGAAATCTTTTGACTACTGTCAAAAGATATTTGATAGTAGTATGATAATGTAAAGGTATTTGGGAAAGAAATGTTAGGGGAATCAGGAATATCAAAATTAAATGGTTATTAAATAAATTATTATTATTATTATTATTATTAATTATTATTAAGGAAGCAGAAGTAGTAGGATTGTGTGGACTGGGAAGAGTCCTGGATAAGAAATCATAAAACCCACTTTTAAATTCTAGCTCTGCCACTGACTTTTTGGATGTAAAAATATGTTTTATGTATAAAATTCCTGATGCTCAATCCAATGTTCGTTCTATTATTATTGATATAGAGTAGATACTCAGTGAAAATGGTGATGAGACTTCAAAAAGAAGAGCCTTATTTAAAATGTATATGCGATGCTTTTTAAAAAATGTATTTCATTGATATATTCTGTTTTTCTATTGCTTAGATTACTATTGCCTTTGATCCTATATGCAAAGTTCAACTCTTATGGTCCTCCTACCTCTACAAAGAAGTTTTCTTCTTTCTCATTGGTCTTCTTCAGGATCTTTATAATTTCAAACATTCTTCTATTGTTTGCAAGTTGTTGCTCTTTTTATTACATTGGTGTACTTATATAGATTATTTTCCTGGCTCTGCTAACTTTAATACATCAATTCATGCAGATCTTTCCATACTACATGATTGCTTATAGCATAGTAATATTCCATTATATTCATATATTGTGTGTTGCATTGTACTGTGTTCTCTGGGTTATTTTGCTTCACTATGCATCAGTTCATAAAAGTCTTTCCACGTTTTTCTGATATCATCCTGCTTGTCATTTCTTATAGCACAATAATATTTCTTTATAATCATATACTACAGCTTGCTTAGTCATTTCTCAACTGATGAAAACGCCTATGATTCTAACTCTTACCCACCTAAAAAGAACTGTCATAAATAATTTTGTACAAATGGGTCCTTTTTCCTTTTTTTGGGTGTATTTGGGATATGAACTTAGCAGTGATATTGCTGGATCAAAGGGCATAAATGATTTTTATAGCCTATGGGCATAATTCTAGATTGCTCTCCAGAAAGGTTGGATAAGGTCATAATTCTAGTGCATTATTGTCCCAGTTTTCCCCACATCTCCTCCAACATTTAACATTTTCCCCTTTTTTGAGTCATATTAGCTATTCTGAGAGGTATGAAGGAATACTTCAGATTAACTGTTCCTTTAAAATGTAAAAGTATTATCCTCTGAATCCATCAGAACAAGGAGACAGTTTTTCTTTTGTAGTTCCTTAATTAGGTTTCCTTTTCTGAGGTCAGAATATTTAAGATCTCTATTTGGTATTCCATTAATTTTTTATTTTACATTTTAGGGTTATTTGAGATATTTTAAAGGGAAATTTTTAGGATATCCCTAGGTCTAACTAAAATAAAACCTTTGAGACAAATGGCAACTGAGTATAGGCAGGATTGACTATGTATGTAACTCAGCTGCCCTTTTCATCTCTTACAGGTTAGGCATTGTTCCATCACCATAAATGGTCATGCTCTACAGGAGGCCTATCCCCTTAGAAATTTATCCTAGTGTATGAATAATCAGGATTTGAAACCAGGTCTTTGTTACTTTAAGACCATTTCCTCTATCCACTATGACATGCTGTTTTATATAGAAAAGGAAAGTCCTTATGCATTGGTTATAGGGCATTTTAAATCAATACCAGAGGAAATTACAGCAATTTAAGATTTTTTGTGTCTCATTTTCTCAGTGTCTCTAAGTGTAGTCCAAAAAAGAAAATGGATGTTTGTTCATTGGATAACAGAATTAACAGATTGGTATTTCCATGAACCAGCACAGAGATTCTGCAGGATTAACAAGCACAAATTTGTAAATGCGTCTCTTACCCTCAACTTGGAAAAGTAGAGTCATATATCTATGACAGCTGAGATCACGACACAGCTCGTAACCACTCTGTGCTATAATCTGTAAATGATAAAAGGTTTTTACATGGTGCACACACATGTATATGAGTGGACAGCTTTCTGTCAGAAACAGCTGGTGCCAGTGACATCTGAAAGTGGGTAGGCAAAGCCAACACATATAGGTGTGTTCAAAGTCAATTAGAGAAGCAGGCCAGTATTACTCTGTAAATGTCTATAGAAAAGTCAGTCAATGTGATGATCCCAGATATGCTATTATTCATGGAAGAAGTAGTGTTAGATCTTTGCATCTTTGACCGTTTTCCTATATATTGAGTAAAGAAGGGAAAAAGAAATATATACTCAAGCAAAAAATTGACCTCAAACAGATATCATGTCAGAGGTGAGCTAGTTCCAAAATCAAGAAAACCTCCATTCAAAGGAGAGAAGGCTTAATTTTGTATTTGATTCAAATAAACCAGCAAATCTAAGCTGCAGATAAACTAAAATTTGAAATCACACAGCACTTTTTAGCTGAGATTTTGACAATTTAAAAATGAGTTGATTTATTTTTCTTCTTTTAACTATTTTTTTCTATTATCAAGCATTTATTTTCTCTCCCACCTTCCATTCTCTACCCTTCACCCTATCCTGAACACCCAGGAAAACAACAACAACCAAACTCTTATAACAAATAAATTAACAAACTAGCAAATAAATATGTTAGGTAGGTGGCATAATTTTTAGTGAAATGTGCTAGGTACTATGCCAAGTGTTGGGGATATTTAAAAAAAAAAAGCAAAAAAGAAAGGCAATTCCTGCTCTTACAGAAACTTATATTCCAAAAAGAAAGACAACACATAAGAGTGAGCTAAAACCTAGGGGTAAGAGAATTGATTTTTCAGAACATGGTGACAAAGTCCAGATAGTCACAAACTTAACAAAGAGGGGAATGATGGTTGAACTGGACAGTTCCCAAAGTGGAGGCCCCAGAAGGAACTCTCCAGAGGGAGAAAGGAACTGGGATAGGATAGGGATGTTCCAGAAAGAAAAGACCTCATCCACTCTACAATGAGGAATTAGCTGAGTTATGACAGCAAGTTTGGGAGAGTTCAAAGTATTACCAAAAGAGGAATAAACAAATTCTCAAACTAGCCATGTTCAAAAATATTTGTCTCATTCTATTTAGTCTATCAGGTTTTTGTCAGGAGATAAGTAACATTCTTCATTATAAGTTCTCTGAAATCATGGCTGATCAAAATTGATCAAAATTCTAAAATCCTCAAAATTGTTCATTTTTACAATGTTTTTAATATAGTATATATTATATTCCTAAATCTATTTACTTGAGTTTGCATTAGTTCATGTAAGTTTTGCTAAGTTTTTTCCATGAACCAATTTATAAAGTAATACACATATAAGGAAAAAATGGTCTCACTGCCCCTCTCTTTTTATTCACTAGAAATAGCATTTTCTAATTCATCTACTTCATTTACTTTACTAGACTCCAAAAGTCTTTTGGATATTCCAAACACAAATACACCTTCAGAGGATGAAGATTTTATGCATATATGTATGAATATAGCACAGACCATGAAGGTAATTATAATAGAAGAAATTCTATAATGGACATTAGGAACATAGTTGAAATAGGTTTATCCTAAAGTGCTAACTTTTAAGGAAGATATGCTGTTAGAGTTAGAGTAGGATAAGTTTGCTCAACAAATCATTGACCTTTTAATAGTCATTCTTGAATCTAATACCAATTTTTCTGAAGACTTATATTTGCTTTCACTCCTATTCTTTTTTTCCTAGGTAATATTTTATTTTTTTAATTGCACATAGAAACAATGTTTAATATTTTTAAAAAATTGCATTCCAAATTCTCCCCCTCCCTGAGAATCAAGTAATTTGATATAGGTCATACATGTGAAGTCATGCAAAATATTTCCATATTAACCCATATTAATAATGTAAAAGAAAACACAGACCAAAAATTAAGACATGAAAAAAAATAGTATGTTTTGATTTGCATTCAGATTTCATCAGTACTTTCTCTAGAGATGGCCTTTCAAAATATGTCTTGGATCTTTTTTTTTTTTGCCAAGAATAGCTGTCATACATAGTTGATTATCATATAATATTGCTGTTATTTACTTTGCAATAGTTTGTGAAAGTCTTTCCAAGTTTTTCTGAAAGCATCCTGCTCATTATTTTGTTATAATACAATAGAATTTTATTATAATCATATACCACAACTTGTTTAGTCATTCCCCAATTGATAGACATCCACTTAATTTCCAATTTTTGCCACCACTAAAAGAGCTGCTATAAATATTTTTTCCTTTTTTCTCTTTGGGCTACAAACCCAGGAGTAGGATTGCTGGATTAAAAGGTATATGTGTGATTGTACAGTCCTTTGGGTATAGTTCCAAATTGCCTTCCAAAATGTTTGGATCAATTCACAACTCCACCAACAATGTATTGGCATCCTAATTTTCCCATCTCCTCCAACATTTATCATTTTCTTTTTCTGTCATATTATACAATATAATAGATGTATGGTAGTATCACAGAGTTGTTTTAATTTGCATTTCTCTAATTAATAGTGACTTAAAGCTTTTTAAAAATATCATTATAGATATCTTTGATCTATTATTTTATCCATTATTCATTGGGGAATGCTTTTTATTTTAATGAATTTGACTTAGTTCTCTACATATTTGAAAAATGAGGTCTTTATCAGTGAAACATGGTATAAAATTTTCCCTCCCCACCCCAGTTTTCTGCTTTCCTTTTAATCTTTGCTGCATTGGTTTTGTTTGTGCAAACTCTTTTTAATTTAATATAATCAAAATTATTAATTTTACATCCTGCAATACTATTTTTTGTTTGGTCATAATTCTTCACTTATCTGTAAATCTGACAAGTAAAACATTTGTTCACTTTTTATAAGGTAATATTTCTCAACTTTCTGTCATCTTAATTCGTAATATTAAAAAAACAAATTTATATTCTATATCAGTTTTGACACCATTTGGCAGAAGTTGAAGTTTTTTTCTGATATTCTGGGTTAGGCTTAACTAAGACTAAGTCCTTGGTAATTTAGGTTTAATATTTCATCAAAATGAGACACTTATTGATCATTCAACAATTAACAAAGAGATTTACTTAGGTCTAGTGGAAGAAAAAAGTTCAACAAGGGTAGGCATTAAGGACACTCAATTTTATGAAGTTTCCATGCTCATAATCTACCAACCAAGCATCAGAAAGATCATTTGATACTCCTTGTGGCTATTTTGTACTCAAGCAATGAGGAAATCATGTTAACAGTCTGCGCCTTTAGTCCCCTAAACCAATCAAGTTTCAAGGCTGGTCTCAATATCTTTTTAGGAAAAACAAATTTAACTTTCATGGAGGCATGGGTTAAAATATTATTTTTACTACAGGACCCTTCTATCTCTTCTTCTAGAGGACTGGTATTTTCTGATCAACTGACCACCCTTCCCAAGAACACAAAGACCTCTATGTAGATATTCCCTTTTTGTGGTGAAATTCTCATAGACATACAGGCCTCACTTTTGAAATAGAGGAATCCAACCAGCCTATATTTAAAATCAACCCTGATAGTAATGGGACAATCAGCAGAACTAAAACTATGATTAGCGAGCAGACTAAGGAAAATCACTTCATTAAACAACAAAAATGAAACAAAAATCCCTAACTTTATGTTATACACTGACCTGAGGTCATCCTCTGGACACTGATTTTTATATTACTGTCAATTGTAAATGTTAAGTCCTTATTTTACAAAAGTGGAGAGAGTTGCAATACTTCTGCTTATTCGGACCAAAATTGCTAATTCATGCTCAGAACCAGTTCTAGTTATAAACAAAGACAAATTGTAAAAGGGATTTTGAGATGACTCACCTTATTATTATGAATCTAAGGTGATAAGATAATCCTATGATATTCTGAGTCAAACAACTGAATAAATATTATACATTTTGAGGGGGAAAAGTACCATCACTGAACACTTTCCTCCCCCCAAATTCTCTTGCTTTTTTTCAATAGTACATTTATGTCATGTTTTTACATTCAAGACAAAAACTATTTCTCTTGTCTCCCTCACTCATTCATTTTGAAGTAGTATTGGTAGCAAGCACTTCTCTGACATGATAAGAATTATTGCCAAATAATATTGCCAAAAAATATTGCTAAAAAGATGTTCTAGTCAAGTAATGGAAGAGAGAGAGAGGGATAACTGTTGGGTGGTTTGCATGCATTATTGGTGCAATGTCATTCAATGTCAGGAGACCTAGACTAAGTATTCTTAGCCCTTTTTCTATTATGTTCCCTTTTGGTAGTATCATGAAAAATATGGACCTATTATCAGAATAAAGCTTTTAAATTCATAAAATAAAATACATATGATTACAAAGGAAATCAATTATATTGAAACACAATCTTAAAAATATTTAAGAGAAAAACTCATCACCCCCAGGTCAAGAATCTTTTATCTAGAGAAAGAACCTTAGCATGTTGTGTAGATTTATTCTTTCTGTGGATTTCTTTGACAAAGAGACCTGAGTTTCAATTGATAAATGACAGACAAAAGCAGCTACACCCAAAGAAAGAACACTGGGAAACGAATGTAAACTATCTGCATTTTTGTTTTTCTTCCCGGATTATTTATACCTTCTGAATCCAATTCTCCCTACGCAACAAGAGAACTGTTCGGTTCTGCAAACATATATTGTATCTAGGATATACTGCAACATATCCAACATATAAAGGACTGCTTGCCATCTAGGGGAGGGGGTGGAGGGAGGGAGGGGGAAAAAATCGGAACAGAAACGAGTGTCAATATAATGTAATTATTAAATAAAAAATTAAAAAAATAAAATAAAATAAAATAAGCATTTACAAAAAAAAAAGATTTATTCTTTCTGATTTAGAGAAGAACATGGATAAGAGTGACTCATGATGGGCAGACATGAATAGGCTGTGTTTGGTAATATTGGAGCATCTCCTCACATTGAGGGAATTATAGTTCTGAAGTAACAGAGTGTAAGGTACACAAATAGTTCTAGTTCTAGTCAAAGGAAATAATTGTACTTGTAAGCCACATGTGGCTATCTGGAAAAAGAAAGAAGGGAAAAAATTGACATTTATTATGATGGTATCAGAACAGAAAATATTAGACACCCTCATTGAATAAGAGAGAAATTAAAATACTTCAGAGATTTATGACTCAATGGGAAAAATTTGAAAAGATTAATTCTAGATAATTCTAAGTGTGGCTCATTTGGGGAAATTTTTGCTTTCAACTTTGTTCCATGATTAGCTCTTTCATTTATTTATCAACCATGCCTTTTGATTTTCAGCTTCCACGTAATATTATTGCTGTCTTTGATTAGAGACATGATTTACCATATAACAAAAATTGTAAGGGAAGTAAATTTAAGTTACCTTCTTTTAAACAATTTTGCATAAACTCCACAGGAATATGGGAGCCAAATCAGGATAACTAAAGTAGTAGAGTATCATTTGATACTTTTCATTCTTAAACTCCTGTAAAGAAGCAGAGAGGAGAAGAAGAAGTGACTTGAGAAAGCTAGACAATTGTCTTGGCTCCTCCTGAGAGTATAATGGTTTGCTACAATTGATTTGTCCACAAACCTATATTCATATGTATATTCATATCCAAAACAGATTAAAAAACAAACATAATTTTTTGGTAGGAATTATCTGTCATTTTGGATTATTTACTCAACTGGTACTCTCTACTTAAAAGAATAATTAAACAGACATTTATCTCCTTCAGAAAAATACTATAACAAGGAATTTGGGAAAAGAGGTTCCTATAGCCCTGGTTCTTATAGTACATAGACTAGTGAACAAGACAGGGTTCCTTCCTGAAAAGAACATTGGAGCTATTTCTCTCTCCTTCCATTAATGAAACAGCTCAATGTCTCCACACTTTCAACAGTTTTAAGTCTGGTTGTGGATGAAAAAATAATCTTTCTTTGTTAGCCTTTTGATGCTGAATTTGTCTCATATTTAATTGATGCTTTAAACAATATAGACAGCCAAATTTGAGCTAGCCCCATACATGAAGTTTTTCTAGTTTGATAAAATGTAAACTACTTGAGCTAGGGTGTGTTCCATTTTTATATTTCCATCACATGACACAATTCAAGAATATAGTAAGTACTTCATAAGTGCTTATTAATTTAATAAAGCCCAATGTAAGTCATCAGGGATTCTAGGAAGAAATAATATAACTTTTTTGGCCTTGCAGATAGAATCTAGATGCCCAGATTTCAACTGTGTTTCTCTCTTTTATCTCATATTTTAGTATGGCCCTTTAGAATTTAAATAAGTGGTTCATGTGCTTGAACTTTTTGTGGAATTAGGGAACTTTACCAATTCAGCCTCATGCTTTTCAAAGGGTATCTTGCCTCATCATAACTTCATACAGAATAAGTTTAGTCTCTCTTGAGTGCCTTCAAGATGGGCCACATGACATTTTGCATCATGTGTTCTTGCACTATAAACTTAAATTTAAACCAGAAGTAAAACAGAATATTTATCCTCTTAGCAACAGACATCCTTCCAGATAGTACAGAATTAATGTGTCACAATTTTCCTGAAAGGCCTCTTCCCGAATTCCCCACCCCGATTTTTCCTCTGAACATTCCTGGTTTGAAATCCATGTGAATAGTACAGGAGGCAACTGAGAATTTTCCTGGGAGCATTGGGACCACCTGGGTTATTTGTTCTTTGGGGGAATGAGTGAAGAGAGGGAGTAGAAATAGTTTTCTGTCCTTGGAAACATGGCTCAGTATCCTGGCATCATGGAAAATTGTTTGGCCTGCTTTATGGGATTCATCCCATACTGCATTAGAATCTCAAATCAAGAGCTTTTGAGTTATGTAATGAAAAGTTTGCTGAACTTTTTTCATGGTTTGCCCTAGAGGTAAACATGTAAATTCATATATGGGAAAGAAAAAGGAATTTCTTATTGTATTCTGCTGGTCCCATTCTGCTTCTGTTTGTGTTGGTACATGATAGATGTTTTCTGTACCTAGAGGTATATATAAACATGAAGTTTAAGACTGAGACCTATGCATAATATCTCTAAAGATGGCAGCAAATGACTCATTGAGGGAAAAAGCCAGAATGTGGGTTTCTACCCTCATGCTCCCAGCACATACTGCTTCCTTTCATGACCTGCCAGGAAAGACCCCCTTCAGGGAGACAGTTAATCTGGAAGTAATAAGACAACATAATAGCTAGAAAGGCCAATTTGTTTTAAATAAAGGGATAACACTGCATGATGGCACACTGGTTAGCCAGTATTTTATTACTCAGATCTTCTTACAGAAATCTTTGGTTATAGAGAGCAGGAGAACTCTGGTCAGACTAGACTCCTAGCACCATATGTAACTGAGGAGCCAAGAAATGTGACCACAGGCAGAATTGGACCCTAGCAAGGGCTGCAAGACAATGATTTGCAATCAGGACTAAGCCAGGCTGGGAAAGAGGGAAGGTGATTGTATGAATATGGTCATGGGAACCATTACAAATGACAGAGTGGGAAGTGAAAAAAATAGCTACAGAAAACAAAGGAAACAAGAAATAATGGACATGTGGACATAAGCTAGGGATGATAGAACAGAAGGACAATATAAAACCCATAACCATTATTCAAGGAGCAAAATTGAAGGAAGTGGATGTGATGGTGACCAACTGTTGAGACTCAAGATGAATAGTCCCTTGTGAGAAGTTACTCATAGACTGAAAGTAAGCAGAAGATTGCTTGGGTGAGTTTAGAACAAATTACCTTAATATAAATGAAAACCTTAACCTAGAGTCTTCCTAGGAAGAGAAGAATGAATGGCATCGTACTGGAACCTAATGATAATTAATCATTAATTGAAACACCTATTATATGCCATATGTTGTATCCCACTGGGGAGCCTTTTTTAAAACCAGTATTTATTAAGTATTTACTGTGTGCTAAGCACTTTACAAATAGAATCTCATTTAGTCCTCCCCAAAACCTTAGAAGATGGATATTATTAATCTCATTTTACATTGAGGAAACTGAGCTAGGAACACTTTCTTAAGGTCACCCTAGCTAGTTAAATGTCTATGTCCAGATATGAATTTAGGACTTCCTGAGTCCAGGTCCATTGCAACATCTAATTGCCATATCATAAAATCATAATTCATTGTATTATAAATACAGAATAGGAAAGAACTTTAAATAACATCTAATCCAACTTCTTAATTTTATAAATGAAGACATTGAGTTCCAGATATGTCAAAATCACATAGTTATGAAGTGGAAGATCTAAGATTTGGGCTCAAGGTACAGTGTCTTCAGGGTCAGTGCTCTTTCCACTGCACCATTTAAAATGTTAGGAGATAAATCTTGGGTTATAGCTTTCATTTCTGGTGGATACCAGTATTTTTCCCCATTACAAAAAATATCTTTGGATAATAGAATAATAGATTTTAGGTCAGCAAAAGAGGTCATCTCATTCAATTCCCTTATATTACAAATAAGGAAACTCAGTTCTTGAGAGGTCAATTATCACAAGGTAATATAGATAGTAAGTAGTAGAGAATCTGTCCTTTGATAATATTTAAAGCTTTTTACATTGCTTCATATATCTTTTCTCTTGAGAGAGTTACTTCTTTTTTAGTTTATTTTATTTTGGAGGCAATCAGGGTTAAATGATTTGCCCATGATCACACTGCCAGTATCTGAGGCAAGATTTGAAGTCAAATCCTGCTGATCCCAGAGCCAATGCTCTATCCATTGTATCATCCAGCTGCCCCTAAAATATATTTTTAAAAATGGATTCTCAAGCTAACTTTCCTAGGACCACCATCTTTAAGGAGAAAAGTGCTGAGACATTGTCATTTAAAGGATAACTTCGACCAAATCCTTTTATACTGCCTGACAATCATACTTCATGTTTTGTTCAGGTCTTTCTACTGATAGAGAAGAAGTCAGAACCCTCAACAACTTCTGCCAGATTTGGAGGAGTCTTGATAATATTCAATGAGCTAGAGCCCAGAAAGAAATTACATAGAGAGAATTACATAGAGAAATTTGGTTATTTAGATGTTTCAGTGCTGATAAAATCTGGTAATGTAAAGACCAAAGCCTACTGTTAGGTTTGACAAAAGATTTTGTGAATCTGAAGGAGTTAAATAAATGTGTCTTTTAAAAAATTCATTTGATACATAAAGTAAGCATTTAATAAATACAACAAAAATAGATATTTCATTTTTCTGTGGGAGAATGTGAAGGAAGATGAAACTTGAGATGGTTGAAAAAAATAACATGGAGTAGAAATGCTTCTTTATCTTTTGCTCTTCTTCTTCTAACCCAGGTATTCTTTATTATTTTTTTTGGTGTGTCATTGATCCATTTGGCAATCTGATGATGTCTACAGTACATGTCTCAGAATAATAATTTTTATACAATGGAAGGAAATAATAAGTTTAATTAAAAATTAATGAAAATAGAGATGTAATTATTTCCCCCATTCAAGTTCATTGATCACCTTAAATCTAAGGGATCTGTGACCCCCCCCCCCCGATTAAAAATCCTTGTTCTTAGTCAAGTCTAAGTACTCTGTACTTGTGGTTAGAGAAAAGGAAGGAAAAAATAGGCTGAGCCAAAGAAATCAGGGAGCTGCAGAGCAAAGTCGTGATGAAGGAAGGGTCACCAGAACTTTGCCCATGTTAGGAAATGTAGAGAGTGCTGACAGCACCAAAAAAGTACACTTCCCCTCCACCCCCAATTCTTCCTTTGCCCTTTCTACCATTAGAAGTGATCTTTACCCTGGATCATTTTGAAAACTGAGAGGAAGAAAATACCATCATCCCAAGCTCCCCATTGTCCTAGCTGCACCTTGCCTGCTGCCCACTCCAGGAAAAATGCCCTTTTCTTGGGTTATACTTTTTTCTCCAGGAGCAAAAATCTTCTCTTTCCCCCTTTCCTTGGAAAAGACCAATTCTTTAGCACTTAAAAATCTTGTGATGTCCTACCCTATTCCAAAAGGACATCCCCACCATGACTTGCCTAGGGAATAAAAAAAATTGCTCAGTATATGGTCTGTGGCAAGGGCTGAGTGCATGGTGACAGAATGATCTTTTGTAAGGATTACAATAAATAAAATGAAAAAAGCCTCACAAACTACCACTCCCCACCACGACATGGAATGTCATTTGACATCATTTGGCCTACTGGATTAAGATGCATTGGGGGAAAATCTAGTTATATATATCCTGTCTAGAGTATTTGAAAGATTATTTCTGTACATTCAGAGCAAGTTGTTTCCCCAATGCATCTTTAACTCATCTTTTGCTTCAAATGGACTCAGGCTCTTGAGTTTTATTCCACATTTACACATGGGACTAGAAGTCCCATTGGCACTAATGAAGGGACATTATTGATTTAATAGAAATAAATTATGACCATTTCTTACCCTTCCCAGAGTGGACACTAAGAAATTCAGTTTCACAAAGAAAGCTGAAATAGTGGGTTGGTCTTCTCTACAACTTTTGTCTTCTTGAGCAAGCACCAAACTCCTTCCATCCCTAATTCTACCCGAGGAAGGAGAAAGATGATGTTTTTTCATTATTGAAATACAAAAACATATGGTATCAAGGGGAAAAAAAAGCAAACTAAAGAAATGAAGAGAAGGGCTAGAGAGTTCAAACAAAACGTGTTCTCTAGTTCATACCCACATCTAAATGCACGCAAAATTTAATGGAAATCACATGTGATTCATAGCGTGTTCTTCTTAAGTAAAGTATGAGTCAAGAGCTTTTGTGATGAGGACAAAACTAACTTTCCTTGTGTTATCCCAGTTCTAGAATTTAGGCTACTTTTCAAAGGAAGAACAATAGGAAAGGTTAGTCACAGGGTCAACTCTAGATCCCTTTTTATACTATGATGAATATGGAAGCTAGCTTAGTGTTTTTTGAAAAGTTGAAAAATCAACTATCACTAGACTCCAACATCCCCAAGGACATGATAGTTGTTGACTATTTTGGGTGCTTCTAGTTGTTCCTAGTTGGAGCTTTTTAGTTAACACTAATGCTCACTATTTTTTGAAAGTACTGTAATATTATGTAAGATAATTAGGTGGTACAGTAGAGAAAGTTTTGAGTCAGGAAGTCTCATCTTCCTGAGTTCAAATCTTGCTTCAGACACTTCCTAGATGGGTGATCCTGGGCAAATTACTTAACTCTGTTTGCCTCAGTTTCATCATCTGTAAAAAGTGAGCTGAAATATGAAATGGCAAACTACTCCAATACCTTTCCCAATAGAACTCAAAGCTATAAAACTAAAGTTATAAAGTAATAGTTTCCCAAAAACAACAATTCATTTAAATATCCCACTGGATATGTCTGAAATGACTGAAATAATACCGTATGAAGTTTTGATTAACTGGAATGCTCAGGAAATAGCGGCTTCTGATTAGTAGGATTTCCTAGTTAACTAAAGAGAATATGTTTTTTCAATTCTTGCTTCTGAAAAAATCTTTCTAAAATGTAATCATGTACTGCTAAAAGACATTTTTGGGCAGTATACTGAATTGGATTCAGTACAACATACTGAACACCATCTGATGTTTCTGGTTTATTGAACATTATACAACTGGTGTAGATATAGAAATTGGTTATAGATAGGATCATAGATTTTGAACCTTAGATCCTATCTAGTCCAATCCACTGATTGTATAAACAAGGCAACTGAAATCAGGAGAGACTAAGTAATTTACTCAGTGACACAGATAGTAAATGTCAGAGGAGATATTAGAACACAGACTCACTGACTCTGGATCTCCTCTTCTTTCTTCTGTACCACAAATAGACTGAACATATTACTAATCTGGACATAGCTTGCAAGTTGCTTTTAAAATAAGTGAAAACTCTCCAATAAGCTGGGTTTTATTCCATTTATATCAATAATTCTTAACCTGAGCTATCCAAGTGCCAAGACACTCTTTCTCCACATCATGAGGAAGCAGTACACTTGTACTTTGTATTACTGTGAGTGATTTGGACAGTCCACTGGCAAGGGGATTGCCTATTGTGGTTTCAAGGCATCTTTGCTTTCAAGGGGTTTGTACTCCAAGCCTCAGGAGTTAGGGTGATCTTATGAGAGAAAGGGGTTTCACAAAAATATCAGGGTGTTACCTTGCTGGCAATCACAAACTAAGTTCCATACAAATAATTAGGCAGGCAGTATGGAATTAAGAGAAATAAGAGAAAACTTATACCAACCAAAACAGTAGAAAGGACTCAAGAGAAAATCTATAACAACAAGGAAGGGGGACAATTTTTATTGATTCCTTACAGTGTGCTTTAAGTATCTACTTATATTTTGCTAGGAGTTTAGCCATTTTAGTCATATCCAATTATTTATGACTCCATTTACGCTTTTCTTGGAAGAAATATTGGAGTGGCTTGCCATTTTCTTATACAACTTATTTTACAGACAAGGAAACTGTGGCATATAGAATTTGATCAAGTGATTTGTCCAGAGTTACACAGCTATTAAGTGTTTGAGGCCAAATTTGAACTCAGAAAGATGAGTCTTTTTGACTGCAGACCCAACATTCTATCCACTGTATCATCTAGTTATCTCCCACAGAACCAAGGGCTGGATACATATTTTGTTGTATAGAATAGTAGCTACATGCTATCTGATATACATTTATTATCCTGAGTGGTTGACCTTGATCTGGAAAACATATTTGTGTAAGCCTATATGTAAATATTTTTATAGATCCCCCAGAGTGAACTTTGGGTGAAGATCTAATGAACCAGAGAAAGACAAATTTTTTGGTCAGCTGCCTTAGATTGGATCTGGTTTAGGAGAGCTTGAGACAGGAGAGAGGAATCTGGTTCATGGGTTTAATGGATATTTTGTATACGCAAATCAACCATATAATCAAGTGTCATTGCATCTTTGCTTTTCCTTAAAAGGAACATGTCATTTCTAGACTCCAGGCATTTTCATTAGCTGTTCTTCATTTTTTGGAACTCTCTCCCTCCTCTGTTATGGGCCAGACTGCTCCCAAGACCTCCAGAAAACCGAAAAGAACATTATGCTCCTCTTCTCTGCTTCCAAGCTTTCCTGGTTTCTTTCAAGTTTCAGCTAAATCCTAGCTTCAGCAAAAAGAATACGTCTCCCAGCTCTCCTTAATCATAGTGTCTTCCCTCTGAGATTAACTTCAATTCTTCATGTATATATTTCATTTGCATATGGTTTTTTGCCTGTTGTATCCCTCTTTAGACTGTGAGCTCTTTGAGAGTAGCAACTAGGTTTTTTCTCCTTTTTTTGTATCACCAGACTTCAGTGCAATGTCTAGCACACAATAGGTGCCTACTCAATGCTAGTTGACTCTCCCGTTTTTGTATTTACTTATCTGTATAGATGCTATATATCTTCTTGTCTTCTGATAACTGTTGCATTTTTGTTTTTGTATTCCTGGCACCTACCATAGTGCCTTACACATTTTAGGCAGTAAATAAAAGTTTCTTGAATTGTATTGCATCAATATAAAAAGGAAAGAGGAAACAGGAGAATATAAAAGTTTGAAGTTAAAAAAGAGAGAGGCTGAAGGAAAATCTTAACCTTAGTAGGCTAAGAGGCTTTATGTATACTACCTGTGATTTAGTCTTAAGAAGGTCAAGTTATCATTGGGAAATAACAATGATGTTTTTATAAAAACAAAGAAAGGACATTAATAAAGCATTGAAAAGAAGAGAGAGATAAATAAAGGAAACTGGTATCCAGTTACTAAGGAAAACCAGCAAAAATTAGTTTAATATTTTTCAACATTACATGTAAATGTTGAAAATACTAAACTGACTTTTCCTGATTTTTCTCAGTAATTGAAAATGTTACTGGAAATGTGCCCACTTGGTATCCCTCTAAAATTGTAGTGACCTTTTCATATTTACCTAGATTCTTTTCAAAGAATTTAAGATTGTAGATAATATTACAGATCACATCATTGAAATCTCTAAAGTTACAGATGAGAAAACTGAGGGTTCGAGAGTATTTGTCCCATGCCAGATAGTTAATTAGTGGCAAAACTTGGACTAGAACCCAAATTTTCTGTCTCTGTCTATTCCCTTTCCCCCCAAGTTATGAAGAAATAACTATGAAAACAACGACTCATTTAAATACTTTCGAAGTTTTTTTACAAAGGCCTTATTTCACTGTTTCTGAGAGATAGGCATTATAAATATTTTTATCTCCACAATGAAGATGAGTAACCTGAAAGGTCAGAGAAATTAAAAGGCTTGCAGTCACACAGTTAATAGTTCTAGATGCAGGGCTCAAGCTTAAGTACTTTATCAATAAGTAGATTGAACTTGAATGAAAAATTATAATAGTATACAATTACAAAGAGCAATATTCAGAAACAGAAGAAAAATCAATCTTCTTGATATGAAAATTGGTTTTCCCTTTGGATTATGCTGCCTAATAGCATCGATAGAGTACTGGGTTTGGAGTTGTTCAAATCTCAAGATCTAATAGTTTATGATCCTGGAGAAATCCCTTAACCCCTCTATTTCTCATTTTCCATTGTCTGTAAAATAGAGTGACTGAATTTTAATCAATCAATGATTATTTATCATTATGTATATCACATTATCTATGTGCCAGGCCTTGGGATACAAGCATAAAAAAAAATGAAATGATCCCAACTAGCAATTTACATTCTAATGGATTGCTTACATTTTAATAAACTACCTTACATCAGCATTGTGATCAATCTGCACTCTTCTGTATCAGATCAAAGGTTCTTGGAGATCTACAGAGCTAGAGAAGATAAGACTAACCACAGACAATCAATTAATTATTAAGTACTTGTTATGTGCCAGTAACTATCCTAGGCACTAGAAATAAAAAGCCCCAAAATGAAATGATTCCTGCTCTTAAGGAAGGGAATTCCATCAGGAAATCTAAAGGATGGCTATATCTGTTTATATGTCTATCTATCTAGCTGTGGATAGAAATGTTCAGAATAAAATACAGAGAGAATTAGTCAGTCAATGAGCATTTATTAAGTAGCTTCTATGTGCCAGGCATTGTGTAAAGTGTTGGGAAAACACAGAAAAATTAAAAGCAGATCATGCCTTCAAGCAACATATATTCTAATGGAGGGACATGTACATAAATAGATATGTACAAGATACATACAGAATTAAAGGAAAAACCTTAGCAAGAAAGACCCTAGCTTTCATAGATTTAAAAAACCAAAGAATCTCAAAGGTAATTTAGAGTAACTTCTTTCCTGAGTGGGGGAAGGGGAGAAAGATCAGGAAAGTCTTCCTGCACAAGGTGGCATTTGAATCGAGTCTTGAAGGAAGACAAGGAAACTAAAAGGCAGAGTGAATTTCAGTCATAGTGGGCAGTCAGCGTTATAGTTGAATCAAAACTAATTATATAGGGCTGACTGTCTCAATTGGAGGTATCTGGAAAGGCATTATGAACAAGTTTCCAAACCTTTCATTTATAAAAGAGATGTTCATTCTCTTTCCTCATGGTCCGCTCTTAACTCTGACTAGTTAGATATTTGTGCAGTAAATATCTGAGTTTGGATGGAGGTATCTCTTTTAGTTTTGTGTACTATTTGCATGAGATAATCTTTAGGTCATATTTAGGTTATTGGCCAGGGAATAAACATTGTAAGCCACCTGTATCTGGTGTCCATAAAAGGAGAAGCTCCATTATTTCTATACTTGGGTTCAAAAAATCAATTTCCTAAGTATGGGATGCAAGACTCATCAAAAGATTACAGTTGTATAAAAAAAGAATCAGCGTTTTTGACTGAACTGCAAACTCAATGTATTAACAATGGAACAGAGAAGCTAAAAAAGGCTAATAATTCCAGTGAGATGCTTAGTGTCCCTAATATGGACACAGGTCTGTTGCATTCTTCACTAGTCAGACTATATCTGGAGTACTGGGTTCTGGATATGACATTTTGGAAGGTTGACAAACTGAGGCAGGTCCTGAAAAGTTTATTATGATGGGAAGATTAGAAAATATGCTATACAGAGATCCATTAAAGAGCCTGAGAAATAGCGAAGACATAATTCACCATCTTTAAGTATCTAAAAGCATTGTAATGCTGGTGAAGAATTGAACTCAAGATATTAAATTTAAAGCCAAAAAGAACTTAGAAGTGATTTAGCAACTTGTCTCTCTTATTTAAGGTGCCTTTTGAGGTTCTAGCTCCCATTCACTTCCTCTATAAGAAACGGAGGCCCAGATAATTTAAATTTTTGCCCAATGTTACCCAGATTGTAAATAAGAGAGTCATGAGCAGAGATAATATTTTCAGAGTACAAGTCTAGTCCCCTTTTCACTATAACACTACTTGTTCAGGACTTGCTCAGGGGTCAAGAAAAGGAGCAATGGAATGGGTGAGTTAGATTAAGGCCCCTATGAGGTCAAATTTCCTAACAACTCAAGATATTAAAAAATGAGTTGTGCTGTTTTGGTAGGTGTCTTCAGACTGAGAGGTTAAATGGTCATTTGTCAAAGTATAGAAGGATTTCTTCAGGTAAAGTCAGAGCAAAATTATCTGATTTCCCTTTTAGAGTTTATATTTTGAAATTTTAGTGATCTATTATATTTGTTACAAATTCAAGGGTACAGTGGACACTTTCAAATATTTTGTTTCATGACTCAGGAGAATATATATTTCCTGTATACTGGACATTTCTTTTTAATTATATCCCATCCCAATCTTTCCTTCTCTTTTGCAGGCTAGCAACCATGTGTCTCCTTGTGCTTCTAACTCTTTTAAAAGAGAGATAACAAGGGCTGGAAAAGAAGAGAATCAGCTTGACTTCAAGTATTAGCCCCTCCCTCACCCCAAATAGAAAACCACATCGAAATATTTGTCCTCTGTGCTTTGTTCCTAAAACAAACACTATTTAGCTAAGAATGGTGCAAGAGGTTACCATTGGCCACAACTGAAAAATAAACTGGCAACCACAATGATGAGGGAGAGTTTGGGGGGCATTTTGTGGTCCTGGGGGAAATTGGAATCTGTCTTTCAGTGGAGACAAGCTACAAAGGACAAAAACCCACCGAAATCAGGGAAGAGGGGGGAAAGAATCTCTTTTCTTAGAACAGATGCTTTGTTGGCTGAAGTGGGTAGCTTGTTTTTATTTTTAGCTGCCTGCTCATTAGCAGATAGAAGTATTTGTCAAATTGCTGTTCTGTCAACTAGGCTTGGGGGGATAGGGAGCAGGGAGCAGGAGGGGCGGAGGTAGAGATGTAGTTGTACTTTTTCAGTCCTGTTTTTGGTCACATTCTTATCATGGTGAATTTGGATAAGCCATTTTTCTCCTGGTATTATTCTTCTTACCAAGAGACAAGATGTGGGAAAGAGTCCCACATGGACAGATTTTGCAATGTGAAAGCAAAACTGAGGAACTAAGCCATAAGACTCTGTAAGTGTTTTTGAGAAGACAGAAATATTTTCAGATTTAAACTGGAAAGAACCAAAACGAAGTTAGTCTATAGAGGCTAAGGCTTGCCTTTACGTGCAGACTTTCATTTCTGGGAAGATTAGACACCAGTGGTATTTGTTTTTATTTAGAACAGGTGACATAAAGATTAGTCATGAAAGAATGACCCCCAAACTAATTGTTTTTACACACTGGCTCCTACTGGGGGGCAGAGATGGTGGTAGCTTATCTCCATCTTCATTTATTTACTTTTGTAAAAAATAAAAATATAGTCTTTGAGAGAAAATACTGGGCCTGGGAGACTAAAGTGCTCCATCTTATCTACAAACACCAGATGTGTTCTCTAAGATTGAGAAGGCAAGGAGAAAAGATTGTTCCTGTTCAATTTCTACTAAAAGCTTTGAGAAACATTTGTAATTCAAATGTGATTGTAAACCATTTGTGACTGTGGTAATTTCCAAGAGAGTGATTATCCAATCTGATCTTCCTTAAAATGATACAGCCCATTTCCAAGGGCAGTCACATTATCCACTTTATTAAGTTACATTGTCTTATATTTTCTTTCCAAGCTTCAAGGGTACTTCTGCTTACAGGACTTGGTGAACAAGGTAACATTTATCCTATCTTTGACCTACTTGGTTTTATAACATTAAGATGGAGGCAACTTGATGAAGCAGAAATTGTACCAGATTTGATGACTTGTGACATATTTATATACTGATTCTGACATTTATGTAATCTTGGACTAGTCATTTATTCACCTATAAAATAACAGGTCAGGCTGGATAACTTTTTATGTCCCTTCCAACTTTTGATCTCAAATCCATATTCCTATAACATTAAGTAAGTTGCTCCATCACTCAGCATCTTAGATTTCTCATCTAAAATAAAATAATGGTCCTGGGTCCTTTCCATCTCTTAATTTAGGATTCTTGGTTTTCAGCCTTCCAAGAATCCCAATTAATTTTTTAGTTGAGTTTATTCTTATAACAACTCCCTTAGTTTGATTATTTTTGTTCCTCTCTTTAAACTCCTGTAATTCTTCAAGTTCTAACAAAACTTTGAAATACTCTGTGATTATCGTCAATTATTAGTTGTTCATTGGAATTTATCTTAGAGTCTGAGGTTATCTTATAAATCTAGTTTAGAATGTTTTCTGAGTGCAACATCTTACACATTTTCCTATTTATTTATATAGCATCACAAAACTATTTCACCACCCAGAAGAACCTGGCATAACTTTTATGTTGAGACTTTCCTGGCACAAAGGATCCAAGGACATTTTGGGAGGACATTCTCACTTCTCTTTCTCAAATACTCCTACCCAGAGCAGCTGGGAAAATATCCACATTGCAATACTTAACTATAAGAGAAATGAACTCACTTTAGGATGCAATCCACAACATTGTAAAAGGAAGTTTTATTAAAAGAAAGCAGAAAAAAATGAAACAGAAACCTTTGATTGAACAATCAGGAGGAGTATAGATCACTTAACTTGAATTCTTGGAATTGCTTATAGTTCCAAATATGAGTTTATTTTTGATTGAATCTTCTCTCTACCAACTATTCTTTGCTGGAATCCCTTTGGTATGGCTTTCTTGCTGCCAGCCTTACCTGCTTCTTTTTGTCTGATTGGAATCACTATTCTATAAAGTTCAATACATCACAGTTCTAATGATATACTGCCAAACCAAGGACAGACTTTATTCCATATATTTTCCTCAGAGCAGTTATCCACAGCTGTGCTACAATTGGAGAAGAGGTCATTCACAACATCCATGTTTAGATATGATGGCCAAAGACTTTATTGTTCTTTTCCTTCTCTAGCATTGGTAAGTCAATAATGCACCAATGATATACAAGGCATTGTGCTAGAAAGAAAAAGGAAATAGTCCATGTTTTCAAGGAACTGATGAGATCACTAAGTGAAGTACATAGAGGGGAAGAGAAAAGGGTCAAAGACAGATTCCTGAGGGACACCTATGATTAGGATGGTTAGAGATCATGATCTGAAGGAAGATCAAGTAAGGAACGCAGAGAAAAAAGTATCAGATAGGATAAGAAAAAGAAGAGAGTAGTGTCCCAAAAATTTACAGAGAAGAGAGTATCAAAGAGGAGAGGATGATTAACAATGTCAAAGACTACAGAGAAGTCAAAAAGAATGAAGACTAAGAAAATGTAGGAAGTAGGATACTACTTCTTGGACAGGAAAACAAAGGAAATGGATAAAGAAATGGAGCAATTTTTACAAGAAAAATAGAGGATTTGATAGTTCACAATAGATAATCTCATTTTTTTTTCAATAAAGTAGAAGACTAGAAAGGGTAACTAGCTTTGACCATTTAGAAAATTAATCTTCTTGAGTTCAAACATGGCCTTAGACACATTAGCTGTTTAACTCTGGGCAAATCATTTATCTCATTTGCCTCAGTTCCCTCATTTTCAAAGTGAGATGGAGAAGGAGATGGGAGGCAAACCACTTCAGTGTTTTTGCCAAGAAAACCCAAAATGAGATCACAAAGAGTTGGACATGACTGAAATGACTGAACAACAACAATATGTGCAACATATCATTATAGGTTATAAAAAAGTTAGCACTTGTTGATATATATTGAGATGCAACTCAGTTGCTAGAGTTATACATCACATTTGCTGTATTTCATAAAACACAAACGCACTGCAAATGTAAACCTTAAAATGTCTTTGAGAATGCAACAAATACATTATAATGGAATCAGACAATTATTACTGACAGAACTATTGACCACTATTTTCTTTCTGTACATAGAATTGATCCATAAAAAACCAAGAACATTTTATTTTATTTTAAGATTATAAATGTACAATTACAAATAAAGCTATTTTCACATTAGTTATGTTGTAAAAGAAGACTGACAAAAGAGGAAAAGCATGAGAAAGAAAAAAAAAAAACAAAGTGAAAACAGAATCCATAGTTCTTTCTCTGGAGGTAGATAGTATTTTCCATCTTGAGTCTTTTGGAATTGTCTTGGATCATTCCACTGCTGAGAAGAGATAAATTTATCATAGTTAATCACCACACAATATTGCTGTTAGAATGTATAATTTTCTCCTATTTCTGCTCACTTCACTTAGCATTAGTTCATATAAGTCTTTCCAGGTTTTTCTGAAATCTGCCTGCTTATCATTATATTCATATATTATAACTTTTTCAGCCATTCTCCGATTTATTTTTCTATTTCCAATTCTTTGCCACTATAAAAAAAGTTGCTATAAATATTTCCATACATGTGAATCCTTTCCTGCTTTTTAAAATATCTTTGGAATACAGACATAATAATGGATCAAAGAATATGCAATTTTATAGTCCTTTGGTAATAAAAGAACAATATTTTAAATATACTTTGCCATCCCAAATGCTGTGAATTTCCAAAATATAAGGAAAGAAAATCTTTCAAAATAAAGATGTCTAGCAGAAAGGACAAAATCATGTGGGAACAGGATGAAAGTTATGGCATACCTATTGTCCTTTCTGCTACTGGAATTGTATTAAAGATTCTTTCAGTAAGCCTAACAAGGCTTATCTTCTAATCTTTGCATTCAATTACAAAATACATTTTTTTGTAATTGAAACTTTAGTTCTCAGAACATTAAACATAATAGAATATTATGCAGGATAGTGAATTAATTCAGAATTCCATTCCTGAACTCCATCATGAAAAGCATGAGATGAATTATAATTTATATGACAGTTTAAAATTTGTAATTTTCCTCATAATGACTTTGTGAGTTAGGTAATGACAGTATAAATTATGTCCATTTTACAGATGAGAAAACTAAGTCTCTAAGAAGTAATATAACCTGCCTGCAAGCACACAACTACAAAATGTCTGAAATGGAATTCAAATCAAGGTCTGATGATAGATACCTTAGTCCAGTCTTTGTTATCCTCCCTACACTATCTCTTGTGAGGAAGGAAGGTATTCCTTTAAACATCTCAGTAATTTATTTTAAAGTAATGAAAGTAAAGCTTGCAGCCTATGAACATTTAAAGTAGCTCATACACATTAGCAAATTCTCTTCCTTTCATTTTTCAAAATCTTGTGCTGTAGTCTGTGGCGTGGCTACAGACCAGAAACATTCCTGTGTCAAACGCCAGCTTGGCACACACGGACTCCAGCTGTCATCCTGTCTATAGGGGAAAGGCAGGAGCTGCTCGCTCTCAGTGTAGCTTGGGTTGTACACCAACCTCATATTCCTTCATGCTTGTCTAACAGAGACCAGGCTGAGATGAAAAGGCAATTCCCAAATGAGTGCAGCTCTGCAGAAATCAACCCCAAGTCCTGGATGAGAGAGATGATGGGTGGGTAGGTTTGACACTCACCATGCTGTCATTCTCTCCCACAACCCTCAGCCATCTCAGAAGAATGAAAATGCTTAACCAGAACACTATGTTGCACTTACAATATGTACATATGTTACACATAAGTGAACAAAAATTTACATACACATAATATTCTTAGATATGAGCAATATTGAAGCATTTTACTTAGCAGACTATAAAAATAATGAAAGGCAGCATGCGATCAGGACAATGAGATTTTAGCTGTGTGACTTCAGATAAGTCAAGTTCCCCCCAAGTTGGGTGACTTCAGAATTGTCTATTCACTTCTTTGGGCCTTATTTTGTTCATCACTTGGCGATCTTTTCTACTTCTATGGTTTCAATTATGACCTCTTTGCTATTAACTCCTAAAATTCTAGCCCTGACCTCTCTCCCAATTCCATTTTCACATTTCCAGTGGACTATTATACAGAATGTCCAAAAGTTTTAGTGTATAAAACTTCATTACGACTTTTGGGATATCCTAAACTTGATTATATATTTATGTCATGTTATTTATATAATTATATTTAATAAAATATACATATCATTATGACAAACTTTTTCACAATGATTTTTTCAATTAGGTAGTACAAATATTATTATAATTTGAAACCTGAGACTCAAGTAGGGTTATTTGCTAAACATTTCCTAATTCTATTTAATCCCATCCAGCAGCATTGGAAGTTTAGCTCCTCAAATTTGACACCTTTGTCAGGGGTCCTCAAACTATGGCCCATGGGCCAGATGCAGCAGCTGAGGATGTTTATCCCCTCCACCCAGGGTTATGAAGTTTCTTTATTTAAAGGCCCACAAAACAAAGTTTTTGTTTTTACTATAGTCCGGCCCTCCAACAGTCTGAGGGACAGTGAACTGGCCCCCTGTTTAAAAAGTTTGAGGACCCCTGCATAAACTCTACAGGTCCTTTTTGATCTGGCTATTTATGGTTCTGTGGCTTTGGATACATTATTCAACAATCCAAATAGATAACAAATCTTAATTACAACCGAAGTTTATATAATACTGATAGAGACAGGTGCTCTAATTTCACTGATATAGGGCACTCCCAGATGACATAAATCCCTCTACCAATACAGTTCAGCAATTTCTTTGAAAATTATAGTCTCATACTAATGCATTTTTGATGGAATTATAAACTGATTCAACCATGATATATAGAACAATTTCAAACCATGCCTAAACAATACTATGTCTGTATCCCAAAAGCAATTTTTAAAAAGGAAGAAAATGACTTAAATGTATAAAAAATAATTATAGCATTCCTTTCTGGTGGCAAAAATTTGGGAATGCCTGAACAAGTTATGATATATGATTGTGTTGGAATACTATTATGTTATAAGAAATTATGACTTAGATGCTCTCACAAAAACCTAGAAAGACTTAGATGAACTGATGCAAAGTGAAAAGAACAGAATCAGGAGAATATCATGCACAGTAACAGCAATATTGTAAGATGATTAAATGTGAATGACTCAGCTATTTTCAGCAATTCAATGATCAAGACAACTCTGAAAAACTTATGATGGAAAAGCTATCTGTTCCCAGAGAAAGAAGTGATGAAGTCTGAATACAAATCAAAGCATACTGTTTTATCTTTCTTAGGTTTTAATTTTTTACAACAATATTTGCAATATTTTATTTTTTTTTTACAACATAACTAACATGGAAATATGTTTGATATTACTACAATGTATGTTTGCCCTGTCAATGAAGGGGGAGGGGGCGGAATTTAGGATTCAATTTTAAAAACAAATATTGAAAATAGTTTTCACATGTAATTGGAAAAAATAAAATACTAAATAAAAATTTAAATTAAAGTTTAAAAGGAAAAAGAAAATTACGTTCTTGGAGATTTGCTGTAGAACTGAGAATTGAACTGCTTTGGCCAGTCACAGAGGTGTATCAGAGGTGAGATTTAAAGACCATTCTTTCTTCTTCCAAGATCAGGTCTTTAATCACCTTACCATATTGTCCATCTCTTAATAATACAATTAGTTACTACATGGATTCAACTATGTTACAGATCAAATGATGTTCCTGAAATTAAAATATATAAAAAGATAAGTCCACTGTTACATAGTTAATATAAGTGAATATTTATCTTTTTTTTTTTTCTCCAACCCTCTACTTGAAAGGGAATTCTAAATTATACATAGCCAACAATCCTAATTTAGAAATGCTTGAATCCTTCCTTAGATTTTGAATAATCTTTCCAATTAACTGATTAGTTCAAATTAGTTTATTGGCCAGCCACTTTATACAGAAAGCATCATCCTCACCATCACCACTATCAGACCCATTCCTATCATCCTCAACATTATTAACATTTTCTGAATTGCCTGTTATGCATGAGGTACTTTGTTAAGCACTGAATTTCAAAGGAATACTATACATTTAATTAATGAAGAAAGACCTGTAAATTTTCAAAATATGCCCTGCTTCCTCCAAGTTCAAATCTCAATAATCCACTAGAGTTGTGAATATTGGGCAGGGAATATATATTTCTTGAGTAAAATACCTGCAAATATTTTGTTAACTCTCCTTAATAGGCAAAAGCAAATGTGTATTTTTTAAAAATCCCACCATTTTTCCAATAGCCCAAATCTATGTATCCTTCAGGATTCTGTCTTCTCTGTGAAATTATTCCTGATTTCTTTGCTTACTCTGATTTCTTCCTATACGATCCCCTATCTCACTTATTTTTTCGACTTTTTATCTTCATACAATTCAAGCTGTTTGTTCTTCAAATGTATGAGATTTTAAATGAGACTTTAAAACTCTAGAGGGAATTTTTGTTTCTATTATCCTGTCACCATTACCACTATTATCGGGGCTAGGCCATAGCCATAGTTCTTTATAAATATTCCTTAAGTCTAATTAAATTAAGCATTTTTGATTAAAGTCAGGGTTATATATTTGAATTCTCTTTATGTTATGGATTATATAATCATAATTTTTTTTAACCCTAGTAGGAGTTAAAGGTTAAAAGTTAAAGCTCTAGTAGGGACCTTAAAGATACTATATTACAATCCCTTTATTTTATAGATAAGGAAAATGAAAATTCATGCATTTGAAAGGTTTTGGTTAACAACCTTAGGTCTCCATACAGACACTGGCAAGGAATTTTCTTTCTAGGCACAATTTTCAGAAATATTCTTGTTATTTCCCTGAAGAAATTCCACTTTTGTGAACCCCTAAAAATGGTAGGAAGTGCTTAAAGGTAGTTAAACATTGTGAAGATATGAAGTAGTGAATCCCATGTCCATATGAAGAATTTAATAATCATGTCCTAATAGCTTTTTAAAAACTTCCCAGAATCTTTGCTTTCTTTATAGGAGCATAAATAGAGAACAAAATTCACTCTAAAGGCTATGGGAGTTTTTCTCAGATTGTGATCTATAATACATATTTATGATATGTACATACATATTTATTTAATACATATTTAAATACATATTTAAAAGTGGTCACCTTCATGTTTATTTTAAATAACAAGTGGAATCATGCCAAGTATCATGAACTATAAATTCTACATTAAAAAAAAAAAAACACCAAGAGAGAGAATAAAATTTTATCTAGACCCAGGAAGATACCAGTAGAAGAGCATTCTTTCTTTTTTTTTCTATTAACATTGGGATGTATTAATTTTTTAATATTTAATAGTATTTTTTCCCAAATACATGCAAAGATAGTTTTTAACATTCCCCTTTGCAAAACCTTGTATTCCAAATACTATTTTCTCCTGCCCCCCCCTCCCAAAAAAAGCAAGCAATCCCATATAAGGTTAAACATGTACAATTCTTCCAAACATATTTCCATATTTGTCATGCTACACACAAACACACACACATACACACACACACACACACACACACACACACACAAAATCTGATCAAAAAGGGGGAAAAAAGGAAGAAAAAAAGGCAAACAGGCAAACAAACAACAAAAAAGGTAAATATATTATGCCTTGATCCACATTCAGTCTCCATAGTTCTCTGTTTAGATGGCACTTTCCATTACAAGTCTATTGGAATTGGCTTTAATCACATTGTTGAAAAGAATCAAATCCATAACAGTTGATTATCATATAATCTTCTTGTTAGTGTTGACAATGTTTTCTTGGTTCTCCTCGCTTCACTGAACATCAGTTCATCTAAGTCTTTCCAGTTCTTTCTAAAATCAGCCTGCTTCTTATTTCTTATAAAACAATAATATTTCATTACATTTATATACCATATCTTATCTAGTCATTCCTTACCTGAGGGCATCCACCCAATTTCCAGTTCCTTGCCACTATAAAAAAAGGGCTGCTACAAACATATTTGCACATGTGGGTCCTTTTCTCTTTTTTATGATCTCTTTGGGATACAGAACTAGTAGTGGTGTTGTTAAATCAAAGAATATGAGCAATTTGATAATCCTTTGGGCATAGTTCCAAATTGCTCTTCAAAATCATGGATCAGTTCATAACTCCACTAACAATGCATTAGTATCCCAGTTTTCCAACATTTCCTCCAACTTTCTTTCTTTTTTATTTCTGAAACAATTGGGGTTAAGTGACTTGCCCAGGGTCACACAGCTAAGAAGTGTTAAGTGTCCGAGACCAGATTTTGAACTCTGGTCTTCCTGACTTCAGGACTGGTGCTCTAGATACCTAGCTGACCTTCCAACTTTCAACATTATCTTTTCTTGTCATCTTAGTCAATCTGAGAGGTATGGTGGTACTTCAGACTTATCTTAATTTGCAATTCTCTAATCAATAGTGAGTTAGAACATTTTTTCATATGACTAGAAATGGCTTTATTTTCTTCATCTGAAAATTAACCTTTCATATCATTTGACCATTTGTCAATTGGGGAATGTCTTCTTATAAATCTGAATCAATTCTTTACATATTTTAGAATTGAGGCCTGTATCAGAAACCCTGAATATAAAAATTTACCCCCAATTTTCTGGTTCCCTTCTAATCTTAGCTACATTGGTTTTGTATGTGTAAAACCTTTTTAATTTAATGTAATCAAAACTATCCACTTTGCATTTCACAATGTTCTCTAGTTCTTCTTTGGCTATAAATTCCTCTCTTCTCCACAGATCTGAGAGACAGATAATCTCTTATTCTCTTAAACTGCTAATAGTATCACTCTTTATGTCTAAATCATCAATCCATTTTGACCTTATCTTGTTAGAAGGTGTTAGATGTTGGTCAATGCCTGTTTTCTGCCATACTGGTTTCCAGTTTTCCCAGCAATTTTCATCAAATAGTGATTTCCTATTTCAGTAGATGGAGGCTTTGGATTTATCAAACACTAGGTTATTATATTCATTAACTATTATATCTTGTGAACCTAACCTATTTCACTGACTACTACTCTGTTTCTTGGCCACTATCAAATATTTTTGATACTCACTGTGTTATAATATGGTTTTATGTCTGATACAGCTAGACCACTTTCATTTGCATTTTTTCATTAATTTTCTTGAAATTCTTGACCTTTTGTTCTTCCAGATGAATTCTATAATATTTATATTACATATAATCTGTATTATGTAATAATAAATACATAATAATAACAATCTATAATTTCTTGGCAGATTGATTGGTATAGCACAGAATAAGTAGATTAATTTAGGTAGAATTTTCATTTTTATTATATTAGCTTGGGCTATCCATGAGCACTCGATATTCTTCCAATTGTTTATATTTAACTTTATTTGTGTGAAAAGTGTTTTGTAATTATATTTATGTAATTCCTGGTTTTGTCTTTTCAGATAGACTTCAAAATATCTGCAGTTTTTAAAAATGGAATTTCTCTTTGTATCTCTTGCTGTTGGACTTTGTTGGTAACATATAGAAATACCGATGTAGGTTTATTTTATATGCTGCAACTTTATTAAAGTTGTTCATTGTTTTTTAGTAGTTTTTATTTGATTCTCTAGGATTCTCTAAATATACCATCATATCATCTGCAATGAACAATAGTTTTGCTTCCTCTTTGCCTACTTTAAATCCTTCAATTTCTTTTTCTTCTCTTATTGCTAAAGCTAATATTTCTAGTACAAAATTAGATAACAGTGCTGATAAGACAACCCTGTATCACCCCAATCTTATTGGGAATGCTTTTAGCCTATCCTCATTATATATAATACTTGCTGATGGTTTTTAGAGAGATTCTGCTTATCATTTTAAGGAAAACTCCATTAATTTCTATGTTCTTTAGTGTTTCAATAAGAATGGCTGTTGTGTTTTGTCAAATACTTCTGTGTCTATTGAGATAATGATTTAAGTTCCTTTTAATTAAGTTCACCCTCTTCATTTTTGATATTGGTAACTTGGTCTTCTCCTTTCTTTTTTTAAATCAAATTAACCAAAGGTTTATCTATTTTGTTGTTGCTTTTTCATAAAACCATTTATTTATTAGTTCAATTTTTAAACTTTCACTTTTATTAACCTCTCCTTTGATTTTAAAAATTCCTAATTTGCTATTTAATTGGGGATTTTTAATTTTTTTAATAGCTTATGAAAATTGCATGCCCAATTCATTGATCTTCTATTTCTCTATATTCATGTAAGCATGTAGAGAAATAAAATTTCTCCTAAGAAATGTTTGGCTGCATCTCATAAGTTTTGGTATGTTGTCTCATTGGATTTTTTTGGATGAAATTATCAATTATTTCTATGATTTTTTTGTTTCATCCATTCATTCTTTAGGATTAGATTATTTAGTTTCCAATTAATTTTCGATCAATTTTTCCATGGTACTTTATTGTATGTAATTTTATTGTATTATGATCTAAAAAGAATGTATTTATTATTTATACCTTTCTACATTTGATTATAAAGTTTTAATGCCCTAAATACATGGTCAATTTTTGTGTAGGTACCATGTGCCTTTTCACAAGGTCTGTTCCTAGCAGACAGAGGAAATTGTCCCAAGCTTCTTCTGTAGGGCAATGGGACTTCTCACTGACTGCATTGGGGACAGTGATGCTGTAGGTTTTCCCACTGTACTAGGTGAGCCTGGCCAAGTCTCACCTGTTATGCTGGGACTCCAGGGCTCTGTAGTTATTTTGTTAGTATTACAGGTGGTTTGCTGATCCACTGGCCTTCTGAACTAGGACAGAGTAGCCAATGCTGCTGTATATTGACTAAGAGCCTCCTGGTAGATTTCCCATTCTGGGTCTCCCCATGAAGGATGCCTGTACTAGGCTGTCCTTGTCCCTGTCCAATTGAGTCAGACCTTTCCTGAAGTCCTTCCAAGATATCTTAGGCTGATATATTATTATACCCCAAATATTTGTATGTTCTGTCACTCCAAAATCTGTTTAGAGGCTTTATGTAGTATTGATTCTGAGGGAAGCTGGGGAGACCTCAGGAAATGTCCTGTTACTCTCCTTGGCTCCATCTTGAAAGCATTTCTTCATAGGATTAGAGAAGTGGTGAATGAATAAGATATTGAACTTAGAGTTAGGAAGATGAGTTCAAATATGACTTGAGGTACTTGTATTTATGTGATACTGGACAAGTTACTTAAAATTCATCTCAGTTTCCTCATCTGCAAAATGGGGATAACAATAATACCTACATCTCACAATTGTTATTAAAATAAAATAATATTTGCACAATGCTATGAAAAACTACTACAAGTAATAGTAGTAGCAGTAGTAGCAGTAGCAGCAGCAACAGTAGACAGAGGAGAAGGAGTAGTTATCCAATAGTAGGAGGAAGAAGAACAAGAGGAATAGGAGGAAGAGAAGAAGGAGAAGGAAAAGGAGAAGGAAAAGGAAAAGGAAAAGAAGAAGGAGGAGGAGCAGTAGAGCTATTCCTAGCCTAGGGAAAATTTGAATAATTACTTCTGCCTAAGTTCTAGATGATGACTATAGAGATAGGTGATTCTGTCAATTATTGCTAAAAGAAATGAGGTTTTTAAAAGTAAAAAACAACTGGAAACAAAGCATATGTTCATTAGGTATGTAAAATCAAAATGAATTGTAGAAACTGAATATAACAATATATCACTTTGCTATTATAAATTAAGAGTATGTTAAATACAAAGGAAAGTGTGTGTGTGTGTGTGTGTCTGTGTCTGTGTCTGTGTACAATATATGAAGTGATCTAAATGAAGGAAGCAGAACCAGGAAAACAATATGCACAAGGACTCCAACAATTTAAATCAGAAGAATAAGAACAAAACAATAGAAACTGAATGCTATGAAATTACAATGACCAAGCTTGGCCCCAATGAAGAACTATGAAAATACCCATTATCCACATATCTGCAGAGGGAGGAGACCATTTGCATAAAATACTGCATGAAATAATAGACTTCTTAGATATATTGTATAGTTTTATAGAATAGCTTTATTATTTTTATTATTTGTCATAAGAGATGATTTAGGGTTGGAGGAATAATGTGGAATACATCGGAAAATATAGGACATATAACAACAAGGAAATTAATAAAATTTGTTTAAAAAATAAATTAACTAAAGCTCTTATCTGCAACAATGCTACAATCTTCCTCCTTTTACTCCCCATCTTCTACCACAATTACTAAAGCCAATATGCTATGACTTCCTTTTCTGATGGTTGGTTGTTATCCTTTGTTCTCAAAGAGCACCAAAATGACATCACTATGTTTTAGTCGAGCTACAGTGTGACCATTGGCTGATCAGATCAATATGAGCTTGGAATGCCCTGCCACAGGTCAGACAACAAACAGTTCCTACAAACATTTGGGGAGGCTTCTCTAACTTTGCAATCTTGAGTTTCTTCTGAGCTTATTCAACTCTGCTTTGTTCATAGAGTCCAGTACCTTCTATGATGAAGGAATGTTATGCTGGATAGTCCTGTGTTCAGTGTCTCCCATGACATACAATGAATTTTAAAATTCTTGAGACTTGAGAGTATCCTTGTATCACCTTTTCTGACCACCTTGTGAACAGTTGCCTTGTGTAAGTTCTCCATAAAATAATCTTTTTGGCAAACATACATTTGGTATCTGAACAATGTGGCCAACCCCACAGAATTGTACTCTCTGCAGTAAATTTGGAATACTTTGCAATTTAGTTCGAGAAAAGAGCTCAGTGTCTAGTATCTTTTCTTGCCAGGTGATCTTTAGAATCTTCCCAACATTCAAATAGAAGTGATTCAGTTTCCTGGCATGGTACTGTTATAGTGTTCAGATTTCATAGTTATACAACAATGAAGTCAGCATAATAGCTCTGTAGATCTTTAATTTTGTAGTCAGCTTAATACCTCTCCTTTTCCACACTTCCTTCACACTGAGCTAGCTCTGGCAATGTGTGGTCAATCTCATTATCAATTATATTATCAATATCATTATCACATTCCTGGAAAGTAAACCACCAAGGCAAATGAACTCATCCATAGCATTCAAAATTTCACCATTTGCTGTAACTGACGATTCCACATATGAATGATGTGGTACTGATTGAGGGAATACTTGTATTTTCTTGGTATTAGGCCAAAATTAGGACAAGCATCAGAGAATTGATCCATAGTTTATTACATCTCAGCTTCAGAGGCTAAGTGCACAATCATCTGCAATCAAAGATTCTTGCGCCAATACTTCCTTCACTTTAGTTTTGGCTTGTAGCCTTTTCAAGTTGAAGAATTTACCATCAGTATGGTAGCTGACTTTGATTCCATGTTTGTTCCCATTGAAAATATTTGACAATATGGCTGCAAACATCATGCTAAAAAGAGCATGGGAACAAGCACATAGCTTTGTTTTACCCTATTGGTGACTGAGAAAGCTTGAGAGCATTGCCCATTCTCCAGAACCTGGACAATGCCATCATGAAATTGATGTACCATACTGATAAACTTCCCTGGGCAACCAAATTTTGACATAATTTTCCATAAGTCTTCATGATTGACAGTATTAAAGGCCTTGGTCAGCTCTACAAATGTATACAGACTTCTATTTTGCTCTTGACATTTTTCCTACAGTTGGGTAGTAAACACCATATCTATTTAGTGCTGGCAAGATTCTTGCCAGAGTTCTCCTAAATAGAATTTCCCTACACTGGGAAAAAGGTCTTGTACCCGAGAGTCAGTGTAGCTTCAGAAGGGGCTGAAGAACAGTTGATATGGTGTTTACTGTCTCTCATACTTCCATGTGTATCCTCAAATGATGCCTTTTTGAGACTTTTTTTCCCATTCCAAGATACTATCTAATGTTCACTTGAAGCTATTTTCATTTTTGTAAATATTGTATGTAAGGAAAGGATGGAGAGGAAAGCACAGTATAATTTTCCCTGGTCCCTTACCAGGCTCAGCCATTACCTCCCACTCCAAGTAGGAATATCCTGCTTACTTTAAACATAACACAGGCTCCTGGAACACCATCCAAGTATCATTTGTTTTTATAACTTTTAACTCAACAATTTCTCAAAATGGGAGCTCAGATAAATTTGTTTTATTTAACACCACCACCTCCCTTTTTAATTTCCTTATTATTTGGAGGAATTTTATTTTTGACTGAGATGCCATCATCATCTTTCTTTTCTTTTTTATATTTCTCTTTCTTTTCTTCCCCTTGTCCATATTTTTTTTTAGCATATCCTCATTGTGGGCAGTGTATAAAATTGAGAGTTACTACTTAGTTTACATTTTATAATACATGAATCCTGTCATGTAGTTCAACAGATGTCACTCACTCTGGACACAAATTAGCTGTCCCAGGTACTATATAATTTATAGGTCAGAATACTGTCCAAATTAAAGCTTACAACCCCCCACTTACATGTTTACTTTTACTAGTCAGCTAGAAAATAAATTTATTTCACAATAAAAACAGCTGAATATTAAGCTCATTTTTACAAAAATACACACACTGAGTCAAATGTTCATAGGAATTATGCCTGAGGAATACACTTGTAAATAAACATGTACTCAGAGCATCTTCATGGAGGCTGCTTCTCCCAATAAGGGACCACTAAATTCCTTTCACCAGATATTTTAGCTACAACTATCACTGTAAATTATTGCTATGATTCATGTCTCTTCCTTGTAGAAAGGAGGTTTTCAGATTAACATTGTACTTCAGCTATAGTTTCCATTCAGTTGATACTTTAGAGGCGTTTACTATTCTGCTGGAGGTGTGATTTGGAGTTCCCAGTCTTCTTATCCAATAGATATAGAGCCTTTCCTCTCACATGATAATTCATTGGAAGTTAACATAGCTCAACTAAGCTCAGATCTACCCCCATTTGAATTCTTAGGGCTCCAGGATCATTCTAATTCTAATTCTAAAATCTATAATTTTATGAAAAAGTCTCATTTAAGAAAGTAATAATATCTATTCAATATAGGAAGATCTTAGGTAACCCTGTTTTAACCCAAATAAATCTGAAATTTGGGGATTTATGGGGATTACCTGGTCTAGAGGGGCCAGACTTTCCTTGTCATTTGTCTTTCTTAGATCAACTGTTCAAAAGAAGGACAGAAAACTTTCCCCATAATGGTCCATCTTTATATGAAACAGTATTTTCAGCTTCAAATGGGAAGTGAACACACCCTAATGGGTCATATTGCTTGGATATGCTAGGTTCTGGCAAGCTTTTCTTAATGAGGCTGGTGGCCAGACTTTCCATTTGCTTTCTGTCTTCCCTTTTAGAGGAACGTGACTATTTTTTTAGATGTTCTCTCATTCTGTCAACTTCAGAGACATAGCAGGCTAATATACAGCCATCTTCTATTTTCTCCCTGATATTAACATTATTCTTTTGTTATTAGGCTATCATTATTATTATTGCTGTTTCTTTTTTTAGGATGAGATCTTCTTGGTGCTTTTTGAGATACTTGCCCTTTTGACCTGCATATGTTTTTCACATTCGCCACATGTGTAAAAACCCAATGTTCAGAAAGCAGGCACTTTTTGACTATGCTGACTTAAACAGATTCAATAAATCTGAAGAGTCTGATGAAGTTCATGTTTTTTCTAAGGATGCACCCATCGATCACACTAATATTCTTTTGTATCTGTGACCACATCAATGTGGGCATTCCTTGCAGTGATGCAAATTGCAATCCATCCTATATAACTATTATAATTTTCCATCAGTTCATCAGAGGGGGCCCACATAAAGTGCTTGGGGAAGTATTCTTGAATTGCTTTGGCAATGAGTGGATACTAATAGAGCAAGTGGGTTTTCTACCATTTTTTGTTAGGTGATGAGCCCATTCTTTTTTGTTTTCTCATACATTTCCCTGAAGACATCTTTTATACTACTTTTTCTGAGTAATTTCTCATGTGTTTTAGCCTATTCATGTCCACTTATTCTTCTACATTGTCCTCTTGAATGATCCTTAAATACTTTGGAAATTTGAGGATTCTATGACTTATAGTCCCACAGCATCAATAGAAGAATATAATATTGGAATGAAATTTAGAATTCATCTCATTCAGTAAAACCTAATGACTCAGTATCACTGAATAATATACCTTGGGTTGCCTCATATTCTTGATCCTGAAGACTGAACATTGGGAAGATACCTTTATCTATTTTTGCTATGATGAAGAGATACTTTTATTACTTGATGGTAATAAAAGTTACAATGCAGTCCAAAAACCCTCAGATATTTTCAATATAACAGAACATGTTCTTATCTATGTGTTTCTAGAAGAATATATTAAGGGTGGCAGTGTGTTATAGGACCCCTCAGAGTACTGGACCTGGAGTCAAGAGCTGTATTCTTATCTTAGTTCTGTCATTCATTGACTCTGTGACCTAAGAAAGGTCACAGTTTTGGGAAGCATTGGTTATCTCACCTATAAAAGAAGGGGATTGTAATACATCAATCAGTAAGTATTTATTAAGTATATTCTATGTTCCAGTTAATATACTAAGCCCCAGTAATACAAAAACAAAAATGGAAAAGTTCTTGACCTCAAGGATATCATATTCAATGTGTACTTATATAAACACAGAGAGACACAAAAAATTCGAGTAGGGGCAATAGTATCTGCAGAAATAGTTTTGAAGGAAGCAAGGGACTGATTCTAAGGCACAAAAGAGAGGAAGGAATGTTAATAAAAAAAGAAATAGATGAAATTTATGTAACTCTTTATTAGCCCCAGGAGAATAGTAGTATAGGGAGAACAATTGGCAGAGTGAGAGGGCTTAAAATTGTGTCATATGAGGAATAGATGAAGAAGAGTTTCAAATACAATCTTATTTTTTGTTTTCTTTTTTTGTTTCATATTGTATCTTCAAGGTTGTTTTCAACTCTGTTATCTTTTTAAAGAACCTTAGAAGATGGAAGAGATCTTAGATGCCATATTTTTTTTCACCATCCTATCTACTACAGTGGATTTTTCTACAACAAACTTGACAATGATTATCTAGCTTTCAATAGAACTTAAATAATTATGGAAAATTCAGTACCTCACAGCTCAGTCATTTTCAGAAAGCTCTATACTTGCTAATTTTGAATTGAAATCTATCTACCCATATTTCTCACTATTTGTCTTTTTTTTTTTTTTTTTTTTTTTTTTTTTTTTTAGTTAAATTTTTTTTTTTTTTTATTTAATAATTACATTATATTTACACTCATTTCTGTTCCGATTTTTTTTCCCCTCCCTCCCTCCACCCCCTCCCCTAGATGGCAAGCAGTCCTTTATATGTTGGATATGTTGCAGTATATCCTAGATACAATATATGTTTGCAGAACCGAACAGTTCTCTTGTTGCATAGGGAGAATTGGATTCAGAAGGTATAAATAATCCGGGAAGAGAAACAAAAATGCAGATAGTTCACATTCGTTTCCCAGTGTTCTTTCTTTGGGTGTAGCTGCTTTTGTCCGTCATTTATCAATTGAAACTCAGGTCTCTTTGTCAAAGAAATCCACTTCCATCAAAATATGTCCTCATACAATATCGTTGTCGAAGTGTATAATGATCTCCTGGTTCTGCTCATTTCACTTAGCATCAGTTCATGTAGGTCTCTCCAAGCCTCTCTGTATTCATCCTGCTGGTCATTTCTTACAGAACAATAATATTCCATAACATTCATATACCACAATTTACCCAGCCATTCTCCAATTGATGGGCATCCATTCATTTTCCAGTTTCTAGCCACTACAAACAGGGCTGCTACAAACATTTTGGCACATACAGGTCCCTTTCCCTTCTTTAGTATTTCTTTGGGATATAAGCCCAATAGAAACACTGCTGGATCAAAGGATATGCACATTTTGATAATTTTTTGGGCATAATTCCAGATTGCTCTCCAGAATGGTTGGATTCGTTCACAACTCCACCAACAATGCATTAGTGTCCCAGTTTTCCCGCATCCCCTCCAACATTCATCATTATTTTTTCCTGTCATCTTAGCCAATCTGACAGGTGTGTAGTGGTATCTCAGAGTTGTCTTAATTTGCATTTCTCTGATCAATAATGATTTGGAACACTCTTTCATATGAGTGGTAATAGTTTCAATCTCATCCTCTGAAAATTGTCTGTTCATATCCTTTGACCATTTATCAATTGGAGAATGGCTTGATTTCTTATAAATTTGAGTCAGTTCTCTATATATTTTGGAAATGAGGCCTTTATCAGAACCTTTAACTGTGAAAATGTTTTCCCAGTTTGTCGCTTCCCTTCTAATCTTGTTTGCATTAGTTTTATTTGTACAAAGGCTTTTTAATTTGATGTAATCGAAATTTTCTATTCTGTGATCAGTAATGGTCTCTAGTTCATCTTTGGTCACAAATTTCTTTCTCCTCCACAAGTCTGAGAGATAAACTATTCTATGTTCCTCTAATTTATTTATAGTCTCGTTCTTTATGCCTAGGTCATAGACCCATTTTGATCTTATCTTGGTATATGGTGTTAAGTGTGGGTCCATGCCTAATTTCTGCCATACTAATTTCCAATTATCCCAGCAGTTTTTATCAAATAATGAATTCTTTTCCCAGAAGTTAGGGGCTTTGGGTTTGTCAAACACTAGATTGCTATAGTTGACTATTCTGTCTTGTGAGCCTAGCCTTTTCCACTGATCCACTAATCTATTTCTTAGCCAATACCAAATGGTTTTGGTGACTGCTGCTTTATAATATAATTTTAGATCAGGTACAGCTAGGCCACCTTCATTTGATTTTTTTTTCATTAATTCCCTTGAGATTCTCGACTTTTTATTGTTCCATATGAATTTTGTTGTTATTTTTTCTAGATCAATAAAATATTTTCTTGGAAGTCTGATTGGTATAGCACTAAATAAATAGATTAGTTTAGGGAGTATTGTCATCTTTATTATGTTCGCTCGGCCGATCCAAGAGCACTTAATATTTTTCCAATTATTTAAGTCTGACTTTATTTGTGTGGAGACTTTTTTATAATTTTGCTCATATAATTCCTGACTTTCCTTTGGTAGATAGATTCCCAAATATTTTATGGTATCAACAGTTATTCTGAATGGAATTTCTCTTTGTATCTCTTGCTGTTGGGTTTTGTTGGTGATGTATAAAAATGCTGAGGATTTATGGGGATTTATTTTGTAGCCAGCTACTTTGCTAAAATTATGAATTATTTCCAATAGCTTTTTGGTAGAATCTCTGGGGTTCTCTAGGTATACCATCATATCATCTGCAAAGAGTGATAGTTTGGTTTCCTCATTGCCTACTCTAATTCCTTTTATATCTTTCTCGACTCTTATTGCCGAGGCTAGTGTTTCTAATACGATATTAAATAATAATGGTGATAGTGGGCAACCTTGCTTCACTCCAGATCTTACTGGGAAAGGTTCCAGTTTTTCCCCATTGCATATGATGCTTACTGATGGTTTTAAATATATGCTCCTGACTATTTTAAGGAAAAGTCCATTTATTCCTATGCTCTCAAGTGTTTTTATTAGGAATGGATGTTGGATTTTATCAAATGCTTTTTCTGCATCTATTGAGATGATCATGTGGTTTTTGTTTGTTTGGTTATTGATATAGTCAATTATGTTAATAGTTTTCCTAATATTGAACCAGCCCTGCATTCCTGGTATAAATCCTACTTGGTCATAGTGTATTATCCTGGTGACAATTTTCTGTAATCTTTTTGCTAATATTTTATTTAAGATTTTAGCATCAATATTCATTAGGGAGATTGGTCTATAATTTTCTTTCTCTGTTTTCAGCCTACCTGGTTTAGGTATCAGTACCATATCTGTGTCATAAAAGGAGTTTGGTAGGACTCCTTCAATCCCTATTTTTTCAAATAGTTTATATAACATTGGAGTTAATTGTTCTTTAAATGTTTGGTAGAATTCACATGTAAATCCATCTGGTCCTGGGGATTTTTTCTTAGGGAGTTGATTGATAGTTTGTTCTATTTCTTTTTCTGAGATGGGACTGTTTAGGATATTTACTTCTTCCTCTGTTAGTTTGGGCAAGCTGTATTTTTGGAGGTATTTTTCTATTTCATTTAAGTTGTCGAATTTATTGGCATAAAGTTGGGCAAAGTAACTCCTAATTATTGCTCTAATTTCCTCTTCGTTAGTGGTGAGTTCTCCCTTTTCATTTTTAAGACTAACAATTTGATTTTCCTCTTTCCTTTTTTTAATCAGATTTACTAAGGGTTTGTCTATTTTGTTGGTTTTTTCATAGAACCAACTCTTAGTTTTATTAATCAATTCAATAGTTTTTTTACTTTCAATTTTATTGATCTCACCTTTTACTTTTAGAATTTCAAGTTTAGTGTTTGACTGGGGGTTTTTAATTTGTTCCTTTTCTAGCATTTTTAATTGCAAACCCAATTCATTGACCTTCTCTTTCTCTATTTTATACAAATAGGCCTCTAGAGATATGAAATTTCCCCTTATTACCGCTTTGGCTGCATCCCATACATTTTGGTATGATGTCTCATTATTATCGTTTTCTTGGGTGAAGTTATTAATTATGTCTATGATTTGCTGTTTTACCCAATCATTCTTTAGTATGAGATTATTTAGTTTCCAATTATTTTTTGGTCTACTTCCCCCTGCTTTTTTGTTGAATGTAATTTTCATTGCATCGTGGTCTGAAAAGGATGCATTTACTATTTCTGCCTTACTACATTTGAGTTTGAGGTTTTTATGTCCTAATATATGGTCAATTTTTGTATAGGTTCCATGAACTGCTGAAAAGAAAGTGTATTCCTTTCTGTCTCCATTACATTTTCTCCAGAGATCTATCATATCTAGCTTTTCTAGTATTCTGTTTACCTCTTTGACTTCTTTCTTATTTATTTTCTGGTTTGATTTATCTAATTCTGAGAGTGCAAGGTTAAGATCTCCCACTATTATAGTTTTACTGTCTATTTCTTCTTGCAGCTCTCTTAGTTTCTCTTTTAAGAATTTAGATGCTACCCCACTTGGTGCATATATGTTTAATATAGATAGTGCTTCATTATCCATGCTACCCTTTAGCAAGATATAGTGTCCTTCCTTATCTCTTTTAATTAGGTCAATTTTTGCTTTAGCTTGATCTGAGATCAGGATGGCTACCCCTGCTTTTTTGACTTCACCTGAAGCATAGTAGATTTTGCTCCAACCTTTTACCTTTAACCTGCATGTATCTCCCCGCTTCAGGTGTGTTTCCTGTAAACAACATATTGTAGGATTCTGGCTTTTAATCCATTCTGCTAACCGCTTCCTCTTTATGGGGGAGTTTACCCCGTTCACGTTTATGGTTAGAATGACCAATTCTGTATTACTTGCCATCTTGTTAACCCCGGTTTATGCTTTCCTCCCTTCTTTCCCCTTTCCCCCCCTTCCAAGTATTAAGCTTGTGAGCACCCCTTGCTTCTCACAGCCCTCCCTTTTTAGTATCCCTCCCCCCGCCTTAGAGTTCCTCCCCCTATCTTACCCCTTTCCCTCCCAGTTCCCGTATTCCCTTCCGCTTAGCTTATTCCTTCCCTTTCCACTTTTCCCTTCTCACTTTTCAATGAGATGGGAGAAGTTTCACCATAGATTGAATATGTCTTAAGATTTTTCACTTAAAGCCAATTCTGAAGGCAGTAAGATACCCACTATATTCATCCCCCTCCATTCTTTCTCTCAGATATAATAGGTTTCCTATGCCTCTTCATGAGATGTACTACCCCCACTTTACCCTTTTTCTGGTACAATGTCCTTTCCACATCAATTTCTAGAACAAGGTATACATGTATTCTTTATACATCTATATAGTCAAAATATAGTTCCCAAGATTAATCTTTACCTTTTTAGATTTCTCTTGAGTTCTATATTTGTAGATCAAACTTTTTGTTAAGTTCTGGTTTTTTCATCAGAAATAGATGAAATTCGCTTACTTCGTTGAATGTCCATCTTCTTCCCTGGAAAAAGATGCTCATTCTCGCTGGGTAAGTTATTTTTGGTTGCATACCAAGTTCCTTAGCCTTTCGGAATATCATATTCCAGGCCCTTCGATCTTTTAATGTGGATGCTGCCAGATCCTGGGTGATCCTTATTGTGGCTCCTTGATACTTGAATTGGGTTTTTCTAGCCGCTTGCAATATTTTTTCTTTCATCTGAGGGTTCTGGCATTTGGCCACTATATTCCTTGGTGTTTTGATTTTAGGATCCCTTTCAGTGGGTGATCGATGAATCCTTTCAATGTTTATTTTTTCCTCTGTTCCTATGACTTCTGGGCAGTTCTCTTTGATAATTTCCTGGAAGACAGTGTCCAGGCTCTTTTTTTCATCATGTTTTTCTGGGAGTCCAATGATTCTCAGATTGTCTCTCCTGGATCTGTTTTCCAGGTCTGTTGTCTTCCCCAGAAGGTATTTCACATTTTTCTCCATTGTTTGATTTTTTTGGATTTGCTTGACTGATTCTTCTTGTCTCCTCGAGTCATTCAATTCCACTTGTTCAATTCTGATTTTCAGTGAAGTATTCTCTTCACTCACTTTTTTAAAATCTTTCTCTAATTGTCCAATTGAGTTCTTTTGTTCTGTGGAATTTTTTTCCATTTCGCCAATTTTGTTTTTTAGAGAGCTGTTTTCTGTTTCCAGTTCACTAATCCTATTTTTCAAGGATTTTACTTCTTTATCCACTCTCTCTTTAACTTTCTCCAGACTCTTTTCCCATTTTTCTTCTAGCTCCCTTGTGAGAGCCTTTTTAATCACTTCTATGAGGTTCATCTGTGCTGAGGAACAGCCGATCTCCTCCTTTGGGGAATCACCTGGGGACTGCCTGTTTTTAGTCTCCTCAGGATTTAGAGTCTGCTCTCTATCTGTATAGAAGCTGTCAAGGGTTAAAGTCCTCTTCAGCTTCTTGCTCATTCTGTCTATTAATCAGAGATAAACTACCAAAGAAAAACAGAAAAAAACTGGAGTCTTTCTTTGGGGGGGGGGCTGGGTGTGTTATCGAGCTTCCTCTACAGACTGCAGGTGGCAGCAGTGAGGCACTAGCAGGACTGTGCTGCGCCTGCGCTCTGAGATCCCAAAGCGTGCTGAGTCACTGAGGGGGGGAAGGGGGGGGGGCCAGGTCCTGAGAGACTCCAGCTGTTTGGGGTTGTGTTCTTCAGCCCCGGTGTTTTTTAGCTTCTCTGCTGGGCTGTTGACTTGCTGCCGGAGGAAATTATCCAAACCTGTAGCGAAGCTCTCCCCGCAGAAACGGCTACGATCACTCTCCACCCCCTCTCCAGTCTGCTCCCGTGCTCTCACTGCCGCTGCCCGCCGCCTGCGCCCGATCTAAAACCGCCCCAGCCCTCCAGTAAAGACAGACCTTTCTTGGCGGATCTCAAGGATGGCTTCTCTTGGTAACTATTTGTGGGTTTTTTTCAGTCAAGCATTGATTCAGAGGCTTGTAATGAAGTGGATAGTGAGAGAAAGCGCGGAGCTTATGCAACTGTGAGCCTCCTCTCCGCCATCTTAACCGGAAGTCCTCCTCACTATTTGTCTTAATTCTACCAAATTTAGCTAGACACTATAAAAACTCTCCATAACAATTCTTATATCTGAAGTAGTGATTATTAATGGTTGGCTTCTCTAGGCTAAGGATAACTATGTGGTACAGGGAATAAGATGCTGGACCTGAAGTCAGAAATACTCACCTTCCTAAGTCCAAATTTGGGATCAAATACTTACTAGCTGGGTGACCCTGAGGAAGTCCCTTAAGTCTGTTTGCCTCAGTTTCCTTATCTGTAAAATGAGCTGGTCCAATATTGTTGCCAAGAAAATCTCAATTTTGATCTGAAGAATGGAGCATGACTCAAACGACTGAACAATACCAGAAAATCTCCAAACTAGTGTTTTCAATTTTCATTATAAATTTAGCAAACATCATCATACACAAAAATACAATATGAAACAAAAAAGAAAACAAAAAATAAGATTGTATTTGAAACTCTTCTTCATCTATTCCTCATATGACACAATTTTAAGCCCTCTCACTCTGCCAATTGTCCTCCCTATACTACTATTCTCCTGGGGCTAATAAAGAGTTACATAAATTTCATTTATTTCTTTTTTTATTAAATGTCTACCCTGTGCCCTACACAAACACATGCACACACAAGTATGTGTATCCTTCTATATTTATACATCTATCTATATTTTATGCACACACATTTGTTGTGTGTGTACATACGTGTGTGTATGTATATATGCATGCTATCTTATGCAGCCCTCTTCTGCTTCCACTGTGATGGTAGAAGAGAGGTGCTACAAGTGACAGTTTTTAGACCATCTACAAATGTTAATTTAAATAGTATTTTTAATATGATATCTTGATCCAAAAACCCCAATAAATTGATTAATAACTAGAAGGTATAAACTTTATACAAATTAAACCAAAGGTATTAATAAATTGTAGCTCAATGCAAGGGTGAATCCCAGATTTTCCTCTGAGAAGTGAAATCAAAAGTTGAGGAAATTGTTTTTTCATGAGCCCAAGATATCAAGAAATAGTTCATGGAAGACTTGATCTTTTCACCTATTAGTACTTGTGATAAGAATAAACCAAATAGGATAACATAAATATAAGTGCAACATATGCCAATACCTTTTGTACATTGAGAAAGTAGAAAAAAAATTATGAAAAACTTTATAAGATCCTCCAAACATAGAGTTTGACACTCTGTGCTTTACTACAAAAATGGCATAAGTGATCAGTGTTGGAGATCTTATGTTGGAAAATATTGTTCTGAAATATGAAATTAAAGAGGTCAAAGGATTATATATTATTCAAAAGACACATCTGTATGTCATGAATTCTTCAAGAAAGACTCAGAAAGTAGTAAATCTAATAAGTAAAATTAGCAAAAAAAAAAAAAAAAAGGAATTGATTGAATGTTAACAAGCAGTAAACATTAAGTATCCAAAGACAGTTTTCTATTACAAATCTCATCACCAACCACAAAATTTACTGAGTCATGCAGAGTGACTAGTGTGTAGTGAGTAATGGATAGTGTAACTTGTATGGGATTGAGTAGTGTGTAAGCCATATACTATTTATTGTTTGTTAATTTAGGAGAAAATATACTTCACTGAGCAAAGTAAAAAGCAGTATTAAAGACTATCTAAATAAAATGTCTCCCATGAAAGTATGCAAGATTCCATGATAGATAAACCCCAAAGATGACTTTTTCAACAATCTTTTGAGGACCAGCTTCAAAAGAAGCATAAAATAAATATACATTCACTAATGATGCTCCTGAGATTTATTGATGTTCTGTACAAATTCTAAGTAAAAGAGGAATTTCTCATAGATAGTAGATTTCCACATTTGTGCCTCCCTGCAAATGGCATTGTACTGATGTATAGAGCCTTATAATTCTACAGTTTCATTATTTAGATTCATGATTACTAAAGAGGTTGTTGACTCAACATTATGATGAAAAACCTAAATATAGATTAAAAATGCATATTGCTAAATAGGTCATTTAATTGAATGGCAGTCTAGGGTGTCAGTTCTTACTCAGCTAGACAGTTAATAGATATAAATGATTTAGATAGGAAGAGAAAGAGATCAAGGTAGTTTACATATATAAAAATGACCAATACTTTGATCAATCACATGCTACTTCCAATCTCATCTTGTTAACAGTGTTATTTTTGGTTTTGTCACACATGTACATATGTATGTATATATATGTACATATATATATGTACATACACACATTATTCTATACATGACTTAGAATTAGCTTTCTTTCCACTCTTTTAGACAGCCACTCAATATCTTTCCATACTTTTATCCCTGAAAATGCCATGACAAGTACTATAATCATCAAATATTTATTAAATGCTTACTATATTGTGCTCAGACATTGTACTAAGCACCAGTGATACAAAGAAAAGCAAAAGATAATACCTGTTCTGTAGGAGTTCACAACATAATGGGGGAGACAAGATGCAAATAACTTTGTATAAACAAATTATATAGGTTTACAAATACAAATATAAAAAGCTCAGACTGCCTAAATGTTGAGGAATCTTCTGGATCTAATCCTATCCTATATAAGCTTTATTTCACTCTGCATCAATGGATTATTAACATATTGATCCACAAAGGGTAAGAAATGACTCAAATGCACATGAAATATTAGTTTTAATAGATTTCCAACTAAAACCAATGTTGGATCAGTACAGATAAGATATAGGTACATTGCTCTCTGGAATCATTTGTGGAAATTCAGACCAAGTCAATGATCCTATGATTTACCTTTCTGATTCATAATGAATCAAGAAGGATAGAATAGGATAAAGGGTAACATTTAGTACTTTGAGGTTCATACCTATGATTTCTTTATGAAAGTCTAGAACAAGATTTCTTTGAACTTTAGTTTTCCTAACTGCAAAATTCAGATAATTTTTGTCACCTATCTTCCCAAGAATTATATAAAAACCAGAATGAAGAAAAAAATCATGCCCTTTGGAGTAAAATGGAACTTGATAGATATGTTGTTTTGGACTTTATTCTTCTCTCCTGCAAGGAAGCAGTAGGCAGGAATAATTAAAAAATGATGTGGGGGTGGTATGAGTAGGATATGCTTATGAATGGACTCAGCTTTTATCTCTGTGGTAACCAGGGGCACTCAGCCCTTTAAGGAGAAAGAGTTAGGAAAGGTTAGAAATAGAAAAGATAGAATGAGAGGCCATGTTACTGGGGCAATGCTGCCCTTGTACTCCCTACTGCCCAAACATACAGCCCATAGTCATTTTGATACATATGGTAAGGGGAATGATTCTGGCTTCCCAACATCTGGCGGCACAGTTGCTGTGATGGCCAGATCATACTCTAGAGCAGCAGAAATTGAAAGGGGAGGATTGAGCCTAATACATAATTTGATTACTGTGGAACTTCTGCTTTCTTCCCAAGTTTTGATCAGGAGCCAACTTGATATTATTTTAAAATATGAAAAATAATCCAGTTCTGGGGGATGAGTTTTTGTATTCTATAAGCATGCCTGGAACACATCTTTACAACCAAATTATAAAACCCAGAACCTCAGGGCATAGAATAATGAATGGCAGTGTGACTAGGGAGGTGCTGGCGGGTACCACTAGAATAATAAAATTGCAAATGTTCATTTACTTGGCTTAAGTGAATCAAATAGCAAAGCTTCAGGGAGACATATTTATCAGCTGCTCCTGATTAAATGGGGAAATCCTGCATTTGGGGTATGAATTTCCCTTCTGTTTCATGTTGATGTATCCCTCTCCTTCTATTGCTGTATATTAACTAACTTTTAAAATGTTGAATTATAAAAGACAACCCATTTAGCTTAAAGAAATGATTTCCATATATGCAAATTGTCTGGCTTGGACATCAGCTCTCATCCTGGAAAGGGTACATGTTACAGGAAACCTTTGGTATACTGAGTAGAATGTCACAGAAAAATGCATAAATTATCTTCACATTTATAGTGAGGGAACCAAATCAGCTCTGTGAGTGATAAGCAAAGACAGTAACTACTTTTTTCAGGGGAAAGATCAGCAATATTCTACTTGCTTAGAAAGAGCTGATGCTATTTTTCCATGACTAAAACTTCAGCTTATTCCCATACTGACAAAATATCCTCTAGTAGCTTGTGGCCTAGTTGGTCAGACTTGGCCCAGTTGGTCCACTTAACATCTGATGTAATGATTTCTATGCAATATATATTATAAGCCCATAGTTATCCAAGCTTTTGTATTCTATACTCACTCTTCCAGATTTTACTAGGGTTGGTGAAGGACGGAAATCAGAACTTTTGGCTCTGAAAAGCTCAGATTTCTGCCATTTGAGCTACAATTAAATTTCCCTCTGTAATAGCTGTCTTAAGATTCTTCCTATACAAACATATGGATAAGTCAGCAATCGAAATGACTTTAAAAAACATTAATCTTAGGCAAAATTCTCTATGGCCTTGCAAAGGACCACAAAACCTTTCCAGACTGACTTCACATTATTCTTCCTCTTATGTATCACATCCCTGCCAAACAGGCCTAATTGCTATTCCCTGTACATGGTATTCCCACCTTCATATCTTTGCAAAGGAAGAGCCCATTGCTTGCAATGCTCTCCTTCTTTACTTCTTTTCCTTAGAATACCAAGCCTCTTTTAAGATTGATGTCACATTCTACCTCCTAAGTGAGGTCTTTACTGATCTCTTCAGTTATTATTCATACTTTTTGCAAATTATTTTGCTTTATATTTATGTATTTGTACACATATTATTTTCTTCCAGTACAATATAAACTTATTTTGTTTTTATCTCTATATGTCTCTAGCACTGCATTACATTGCCTTGTACATAGTAGGTGCATAATAAATGTCTATTGAATTGAACTGAATTAAAATGAATTCTCACCAGATAAATTTCTAGTTGCTATTTAAGTAATATTACTTCTAGGGGCAATAAATTTAAGGTCCTCTGATCTTAGGGGACTCCTATTCTAACAATAAGTAAGTGATTCTAAATCTTCTGGCTTTGGAATCTATGATGCTGAGGCCTCTGATCTAAGAATACTATTGTTCTTCAATGATTATAAAAGTTCTCTGGCCTAGGAATTTAATAATATTTCTTCCCTTAGACCTTAGGGAAGACATATTAGTGATCCTGAGACTATTATTCTAACAATCTGTCTGTCAATGATTTCAAGTCTTCTGGCCTTAGAATAGTTATACAAACATTATTGTCTGTTGGTCAGTGATAACCAAATTCTTGAGACCACTCCTTAATTCTACCCCTAGGCTATAAAAATCACCATATCTATAACATGAAGAACTAGATAAATGTGTCCCTTTGCTAAATTCTCTTGGAATTTAGACTGCTTCAGTTGGTGTTCCAATTACAATAAACTTTGCCCCTTGACTTGGAGATGGAATGGTTCAAGCCTGCAAATTCTTTTGAGACACCTTGCAACACCAGTCTGTGACCCCCAACCTTTTGGGTCCCTTCCCAACCTCAGCACTATGGTAACTAGAATTTTTTGGTATTTAACTGCATTTATCAAAAGTGATGTTAAATATATCACTTATGACTTCTTCCATGTTGTACCCTCTCTTGCCTATCTCTTGTCTAATTCTTCATGAACCATAAATAAAACTAAAGATACTTTTTGAGCTACTAGAGACTTTAAAGGTCTGTTAGCCCAATTACACTAATAGAACAGATGAGGGACCCTAATCCCAGAGAAGTTAACTTGCTAATCCCCTCCATAGTCCTTCCCCCAACTTTCCAATCTTCTTATATCTTATTTCTCACCCCAACCCTTCAATTCAGTAACACTGGGCTCTTTGTTGTTACATGAACAAGACTTTCTATCTGTCAGCTCTGAGCATTTTTTCTGGCTATCCTCCATGCTTGCAGAGCTCTCCTTCCTCATCTCCACCTACTAGTTTCCCTGGTTTCCTTTAAGTCACAAATGAAATTCCATTTTCTACAGGAAGCCTTTCCCAACCCTGTTTAATTCTAGTGCCTTGCCTCTTTTAATTATTTCCTATTTAACCTGTATAGAGCTTATTTATACACATTCACCCGTTAGACTGTGAACTCTTTGAAGTCAGGAATTGTTTTTTGCCTCTTTTTTATATACCCAATTCTTAGCACAGTGCCTAACATTTGGTAGATGCTTAATAAATGTTTAATAACTGACTGACTGGCTGAAGAGCATTAAGTAGCAGAACTAGGACTTGAATCCCACTTTCTCTGACTTCAAATCCAGAGCTCTCTCCACTGGAGCACTTAAAACAAACATACAAGTATATAAGTATAACCAATTACAGCTGCACAGGGAGAGATCAACAAGAGTGTGCGTGTGTGTGAAGGGGATGACCAGCATGACTGGAGTGACCACATTTCCTGCTGAGGGTGAGGTCTGTCCAAACTACATGTCTTGCCCACATTTACAGATGCTACCCCCTTCCAAAAGCAGTCATCTCCACCCACTGTTTCCACACCCCAGATTACTTGGCTAGAACAAGGCACACATTTCCTTGCAGCAGTCACACTCAGAAATCTCTCATAGGCAAAAATTCCCCATAAACACTCAGCAAAAAAGGGAGAGTGATATATAATTAATTTCTTTCTTATCTGCCCGTATGATTTTCAATCAGTCTCTTGCTTGGTTATTCTGATACAAATTTTGCCCTGGAAAATACAAGGCAGGATTTATGATTCTTAGTTGCATTGTCAGCTACTTAATTTTACATTCCTTTATGGGCCCCAACATTTTGCATTGAGAATGGAACTTCTGTATTAATGAAGCAATTTGTAAAATAGAAGCAAGTGTCATGTCTGGTTGTATTGTAAGCAACGAAAAAGATCACAGAAATATTCTTCTATTTTGGGAATTCTAAATCTTAAAACTGCACATTGAATGGCATGGTAGAAGCTGAAGGGAAATTCATTTTTGAAAGGTGGAGCTCTCTGAGGCAAATTTATGAGAGGATGGTTCAGCTGTTGGCTTATAGCAATTCCAGGCTAAAAAGACTGAACCCTCCTCAGAGCTCTTAAGTGAATGCTATTGTCTAAATTATGTCAGAGGAGAGGACCAAGTGTAGCAGACAGTGCCAGTGATCCATGTCAGAGCTCAAAACTGAGCACTCATGAATGGCTAGCATTGGTTTTGGGATATTTAGGATATGACATAGCTTCTCTTTTTATATCTTGAGCTTCCACATTGCCCCTAACCCTAGCTTGTGCATATTTAAAACAAAGGTATAAAGTTCAGGAGATTTAAACATGCAATATTAAGATTTAGAATGTTTGAATTAGAAAAATATTCTTGCAAATTTTGGGTAGGTGCTTGTATTACATAAATATGCAAATTGATTCATCATACCAGAATGTGTTTGAAGAGAAATGTTTTCTTCATCCATTTCTCCAAATTTTCTCTTGATTTGGACTTGACTTACTTAAGTTTCCTTTCCTCTTTATCTTTATTTTTCTCTTTCTGTTTTCTTTCTTTTATTTTCTTTCCCTTTTTTTTTCTTTAGCTTTTCTTCTTTAAGGGAAAACATCAACTGAGTAAGTCAACCACATTATCTCAACCTACTTAAAATAACTGACAAATTGCTATGACCTGATACCTTTTAAAATCAATTTTTCAAATGTAATTCTTTATATGATGTAACCTATTTAACATGTAAAGGACTGCTTGCCATCTGGGGGAGGGGGTGGAGGAAGGGAGGAGAAAAATCTGAACAGAAGTGAGTGCAAGGGATAATGCTGTAAAAAATTACCTTGGCATGGGTTCTGCCAATAAAAAGTTATTAAAACAAAACAAAACAAAACAAAACAAAACAAAAAAAACCAAATGTAATCCTTTAAGAACTCTTTGCTCGGAAGAACTCCATGTAAACAATATTCTTGTCAAATGCATTTATGCAGGTCAGTAATAGTTTCTTATTAGAAAGTGTATTTCTGCTTTTGTGACTGAAAGGATTTCTTTTTGTCTCATTTTAAAATATTTACAAGAAGCCCAAATAATGTCTTTGGGAGCTATAGCTATGTATTCTCAGTGGAAACTAGTTGAACACTAGTGAAAGTAATGGAGAGTTTCACAAGTTTACCTTGTTGATTTCATCCATAATTGTTGATTTTCATTGTGCATGGGGGCAATCACAGCTCCCAGATTCTCATTTTTAATACTTTCCCCTTTGTACTTTCCTACTATGTCTTGTATATTTTTGCCTCTAACTTATATTTTTATGCTTTTGGAGCATCATGGATTCTTTCTCTTGTAGCCTTTTGCTTCACTTCATCAAGGACTTTCTATAGCTCCTCCAAAAATGACAGCATGGTTTGTAGCCACCACTAGGAATAATAGGAGCTCTGGCAAAGACCCAGCCTACACAAGGAAGAAGGACCAGTGACACCAGAAGAGGCTGCATTAGAATTGTTATTGAAGCTTCATCCAGTAGTGGAGCATGGACCAGACTGACATGAATTGTCCTCAGTGCTACCTGTGCACACATCAAAATAAAATGGGTTGCTTTCTATTGCATATAGTAAGTACTTCATAAATGCTTGCTGACTGATTTATCTCAAACCAGATGAACACTGAAATTTCTTACTTCAGCTTCCATGTTTTTCAGTAGGTTCTAGACACAATTCTTATTTCTTCCCATGTTCCAAATCTATTTCTTATGCCTCACCATTTCTTGTGAATCTTCCACAGCCTTTTCAAACTAGCTGTCTGCAGAGCCTTCTTTCTAATTGGCAGTCTGTGCCAGTGTAACTGAGGTAAGACATCTGGATACTTAAGGCTTACAAAGTCTTATGGGAAATGTAGTCCATAGAGTTTACACCAATGAACACAGCTTTTTCATAACCCCAAATGTCCTCTATGCAAGCATAAACACTTTTAAAAGCTTCAGGTCTTCATATTCAGAGCCCAGATCTATCTTTCTTACTTTAGTAAGGGCCCAAACACTGTAAAGTAAATGCCATACTCAAGTACATAAATTTAAAGATCATAAATGTCATTTTAAACAGATAGCATGTTAGATACCTTCACATTTTGCAGAAGTCAGTATAATACTCCAGATATCCATCCATTCTTCCTTACTTTAAGTACATGCCTTGTCTACTTTCTTTTTTGTAGTATGAAGATGCACAATGAATTCTTTTATATTACTTTTTCTGTCTACTTCCAAATATTATCAATTTTTCCACTCCAGTGTAGTACATTAGAAAGATCACTGGTTCTAGAGTCAGAGGACCTGCGTTCAAATCTCATCTCTGATTTTGATCTTTGGCTAATCATTTCACTTTTCTGAATCTCAGTTTCTTCATCAGTAAATAAGAGAGCTGGACTAGATGGCTTCTGGGATTCCTCCCAGCCTTAGAGCCTATAATCTTTGGGTCACTCTATCATTTGGATTATTTTGAGGTTTTGGTATTCCAAGTTTTAAAACTGGAGTCTGCAAACTTCAATTTTATGTGTCTAAAACATTATCCTGAGAAGAGTCTACAGACTCTATCAAAAGAGTCCTTGATACAAGGTCTAAGAATCCTTAGCACAAAGGCTATAGTTAGATATATCTTCTGCTGAGGGTGATTTGTAATTATGAATGTCTTTTCAGACATTGAAGAAGGAGGAAAGGAGTAGTTCCAATACCCTTTTGGACAAGGCACTGGCACTTTCACTTTGCCATGCTCACTGTCACTCTCGTCAAATAGGAGTCTTGGGTTACAATATACAGCCTTTCAGGACTGCTCACTGAGGAAGTGAAAGGTCAGAATGTTAGAGGGAGGTTTTATTATCAGGCATATCTGGTTGGTTTGCCAAATTTGTTATCATACAAACTGAAAGAAACATTTGGTATGGCTGAGCTGGATCAAATAAGAAAAGAGATTATGGGATACAGAAGTTTCCAGAAAATGACAGAGTGGAATTATTGGGAGAAAATAGGTAAGCCCAGTATTCAGAGTAGAGACAGTCTGATACAAGTGATCATATCAGGAATGAGAAAGCCCCCAAAACTTTTGTTTTAGATCTTTTGTGATTTCTCCTAAAATCAGATGGGGTGCAGTGAGTAGAGAAATGGGCTTAGAGTTAGAAAGAATTAAGTTCAAATCTAGTACCAGACACTTATGAGTTGTGTAACCCTGGACAAATTACTTAACTGCTGTCTGCTTCAGTTTCCTCAAGTGTAAATAGGTGGTGATGATGCTCCTGTTCTCCAGAGGATTAAATGAGAGAATATTTATAAAGTACCTGGCACATAATAGATGATTAATAAATATTTATTTCCTTCCCTACTTTTTGGTGCTATTCCCATCTCCAGGAATTACTTTGTATTTTACACACACACACACACACTTTATTGTTGTTGTTTAGTTGTTTTTCAGTCTTGAGTTGTCCAACTCAGATTTTGGGGCTTTCTTGGCAAAAATACTGGAATGATGTGCCATTTCCTTCTCCAGCTTATTTTATAGATGAGGAAACTGGGTGACACAGAGTCACATAGCCAGTAAGTGTCTGAGGCCAGATCTGAACCCAAGAAGATGAGTTTTATTAACTCCAGACCTGTACTCTACTGTACCACCTATTATGTGTGTGCATATGCACACACATATTTATATATGGTTTATTCTATAGCCAGATACTATCCTAAGACCTTTATAATTATTTTCCCATTTGATCCTTGCAACAACACTGGAAGGTAGGTGCTATTATTATCTCCATTTGCAAATGAGAAACTTAGGCATGCAAAAATGAAATGACTTTCCTAGGGTTACATAGTTAGTATCTGAGGCTATATTTGAACTCAGTCTTCCTGATTCCAAGTTAGCACTCTTTTCACTGTGTCATAGAACTACCTCTCATGTATATGTATATTTATGTATATATGTGCTTGTTTGTATATATATGCAGACATACATGTGTATACATATATACTTATTAAGTAATTTTTAACTAATCATATTATTGACTTTTTTGATTACATTTTATTTCCCTCAAGTAGAATGTAAGGTCATTTGTCTTTGTGTTCATAACCTTACCTAATGCTTTGCATTTCACTGGGGAGACTTTCAAATTTTGCAGAATTCAAAGTATTCAATACAGTGTTAATCTGGAACATAGTTGGTGAACCTCACCATTGATAATCACTCTGATTTTCTTTGTTAATAAGAAGTAAGCAAAAAAGATCAGAAAATCCAGAAAGGTTGTGTAAAGATGATCAGTCTTTAGGGATATACAGCATCATTGACTATTAGAGTTGTAAAGACAGTCTAATCTAACTCTTATTTAATACATAAGGAAACTCAGGCTCTGAGGACTGATATAATTTGCCCAAGATCAGACAGTAAATTAATGACATAACATTATTCCAATTTTGCTCTTCTACCTGAATCCTTTCACTCTATGTTCCAGAAAAAGTTAAAAGAGGCTGGGTTTTTTGCTTACTTACTTTCCTTGTGACTAGTCACGTAATCACTCTAGGTATCAGTTTTCCTCCTCAATAAAATTAAGGGACTGAGCTGATCTTTAAATTCTCTTCCAATTCTAAATCCTATGGGCTTGGAGAATGCCAACAGTGGAGTGTCAACATAGAATAACTAATGAAAAGGATTGTATGACTTTTGAAAATACAAATGTCTAATATATGATACGCTGGGATAAACACAACAAGAAATTAATTCAAAACTCTATTCTTCCCATAAAATACACACACACACACACACACACACACACACACACACACACACACACACATCATGGCAACAAAAGCAGGAGGTTTCTCACTGTGTTCTGTTGTGTCTTTAAAAGAAAAAAGAAAGAAAACACACATGCAAAAAAAAAAAAAAGCCAAAAGTGGAGCAAGAAGCAGACCATTTAACATGAAAATAGCATCCTGACCCTTTCTGGGCTAAATGTTGTTAATCAAGTTTAAATTTAGCTCCCACACGGTCTCCAATGAAAAGGAGACAGCCCGGCAGAGCAAGGCAAAACTTGAACGCCTGAGAATATGTGTTGCAAGGCAAGGAAAACAAGTCTAGAGTCAACAAAGACCAGCCTGTAAAAACAAATGAGGCTGATGAGGAGGCAGTGCCACCAGCAAGCTCATTAGCAGCCAGATTGAGCCACCAAAGCTGTCTCCCTGCTGTTTCCTTGCTGACTGGTCCCCAAGACGCTGGTGGCCGCAGTGCCTCTGACTCAGGCAGGCACCAGGTCCCTGCAGCTGCAACTAATGAGCACCTTCCCCCAGGCCCACACAATGCAAGCCCCGGAACTCCCCCTGAGAAGAGTGTTTGTCTGTGGTGGGGTGGGCCAGACTGCTGTGGGGAAGGGGAGGGTGGGAAGGAGGTCAGGAAATGTCAAATGGCCAAGAAGGAAAAGAAAGGCCTTTGTCCTTATCTACCCTCTAGATAACCAGTAATGAGAGATGGGAGGAAGACTGGGGAGTTAGGGATAGGGGTGGGATTCTGAAGTTAACATGATAAATACGTGTGTGTGTGTGTGTGTGAAAATGAGCGTGTCTAGCATTGCTACTGACCTTCGACTTCCTGCCTTGTAAATTCCAGACCATTGAAAAGGCTCCTAGGGTTTATCTGAAATCTTGGAGCCAGAAGATGCTATTGGATAGGGAATGAGGTATCCTGGATGGAAGTAAGTTAGTTGTGCCATGATGATATTACAAAAATAAAGACTTGGAGCCTTGAGAACAAAGATGAAATATGCCTTAGATGTGGAAATTAACATTGAAATTATATTTAAATATAGTCAGATTCCCCAAAGAGGCTTTCTAGAGGAAAATAAAGGAGATGAATGGCAGTGAGGAAAAGATGTTGGTCTACCTCAGTCTTTCTGTTGATTATATTTTATATTACTATCCCTGTATAGAAGATCTTATTATCATTGACTAAGGGACTTAATAAAATGTTTTCCCTAGGTGACTACAAAATTTGAATAGATGCTCATCTGTAAGAGAAGCAGGGTGCTCTCAGGTGGATAGAGAGGCAGCTTTGGGATCAGGAGGACCTGAATTCAAGTTTTACCTCTGACACATATGAGCTAAGTGATCATGAGCATATCACCATAAGTATTTAGAATAAAGTGCAAGGAGCTGCTGAAATGCATCAGTAGAGGATGTCGAAATGTGGAAACACTAGGAGTTCCCCACATAAGTGAAAGCCCAGGTTTGAACAAAAGAAAAATCTACCTGCAAAGGGTGGTTAGGATACTATTATGGTAAGGGGAATGGGGTCTAAATACATGGTTAGTCCTTTTGTTTAGTTTTTTGGTTAGCCCTTAACAAATTCTTATAAGGTTATTGGGTGACAACCACTCTTTTCATTTTATAGATTGAAGTGAGAAGATTTAACTTTATGTCCAGTCAAAGGTTGTAAAAGACAAAAGGCAACACTAAAAGGAAGTTCATTAAAAACAATAAAAACAAAACAAAACAAACAAACAAAAAATCCAATCCCAGACAAAACCAAACAACCCTTCTACTTAAAATATATCCTATCCTTAAATTCTTATCATTAGTGTTTCCTCTGGATTAGAAAGAAAAGACTTAGGAATTTCCTCTTAATTACCACTTTTTGACCATCCCCTTACAATGTGATGGCCATATCCTCATCTCTCCCTCACTACAACAGTGGACTCTATCTTATCTTTCTGGCAGCCAGCTCTCCATGCTACTTCCTGACTATCTCCACATCAAATTGTCTATGCTCAGGCCATTATCCTCATCTCCAACCTCTACATCCTTGTCAACTCCCCTTTCAATGCAATCTTCTTCTATTCAGCCATTCTTGGAGGACAAAGATTGTCTTGCTTATTCATATTTATATCTGTAGGGTATTGTAGTACTAGTAGACATTAATTTTTTTTTAATTCTGTCTCTCTGTTTCTGTCTCTCTGATCCATTTATTCTGATGGAAGAGAATTAGGCTGAATCTAATAAGATTAAAAAAAAAAAAAAAATTTATTTAAATGCCTTGTAGATGAATAAGACATATGTAAAAAGCATATTGAAAAAAAGCCAAAATTATCATCACATTTCTTTCAGTTTCTTAATCAATATGTACTTATGGAATACCCACCAGGTTAATCATTGACACTACAAAACAAAATTGAAAAAATCTCTGCCCTCAAGTAGTTTGCAGTCTGTAGTAAGCCTTGAGGTAGGGAGGCAACATGTTAATTTGTAGCTATATACAAAAGAGATACACAGTGATTTGGAGGAGGAAGACACTAGCATTATAAGGTAATTGTTAAACACATCCTTCTGTAATACTCTAGTACAAGTGAAACAAACTAAAATTTAATTGGCAGATATTTAATAAACTAAATAAATATACAAACATAGATTATATCATATAATAATTTAAATCAATCTGCAGCTCATAGAAATCTTTATGTACTAATTAGTGGGAACTATTTTTATTTGAAGTTGATACTTTTCCTAAGGCAGGGGTGGGGAACCTTTTTTCTGCTAAAGGCCATTTGGATATTTATAAGATCATTCATGGGTCATATAAAATGATCAGTTTATAGATTTCAAACAGTGAGAGGTGTTGTACCTAGCTTTCAGCTCATCATTATGTACAGTGTCTTAGTGAATGAATTTGCAGTCCTCATGTGACCCTTAGGATGGACTTTCCTCACACCTCTTCTAATGAAGAGAGAAAACCTTCATTTTCAAGATGATGCTTAAGAAGAAACTACAAAAGGAGCATTAAGGAGAAAAAAAAAACATTCTAGTCATGAGGGATAACCAATGTAAAGGATGAAGACAGAAAAATAGAGTGCCATATAAGAAAAATTTTAAGAAGACCAATTTGGTTAGACTATAGAGTATGTGAAGGAGAGTAATGTGTATGCTATAAAGTAAAATATATGATGCAATTTTACATATGGGTTCAAGAAATAACTTCATAGAGGAGAGGTATAGTTAGATATTAGATTATAGGAAAAAGGCCTGTTTTTTTCCAATCGGTTACATATGTATCAAAAGTGTGATATAGCAGCCCAAAAACTTAATGTTATTTTGTACCACCACAAGGAAGGCACAGATTTCAAGAAGAGAGGACTAATGGTCCTTCCCTATTCTGCTCTTGTTAGACCACACCTGAAATATCACATTCAGTTCTGGATGCTGTATATTGATAAGAATATTGATAAGTTGAAAGGAAATCAATAGAAAGAATTCAGAATTTTGATGACTTTTGAGTTCATACCATGGCACCATCAATTTTTAAAGCTGTTCATCCCAGATAAGAAAAGGTAAAAGGGAAATATGGTGATTTTCTTCAAGTATTTGTCCTGTTTTGCCTCAAAGAACAGAAACAGGAACACTGAGGAAAAGTTGCAAAGAGTTTAATGGCGGACAGTTAGAGCTAACCAGGAATTGAGCTTCCCCTCTTCAAAGATTCTCCTCTCCTCTCTTTTCTCCCTTTCCCCTTCTCTGCGCCTGCCCCAGAGATTGGACAAGACTACTTATTTAATATGGTTAGTAATAACTTTTTTTAGATATGAGTTGAACTAGATGGTGGCTAAGGACATTCCTAATTCTAAAATTCTCTGATTTTAGCTGTTTGTCCTCTCCTTAGAAGATTAGAAAAGATTAGAAGGACAACATGGTAATTAAAAAAAAAAAAAGAAAGAAAAGAAACAGACTTGGTTTCAGAATAGTTGGCATCAAATTCCATTTTTGTCATTTTTGTGTGCAATCTTGTTCAGATTAAAGTATTTGAGCTTTGTTTCTTTACCTATAAAAGAAGGAAAATAATAACTACATTGAATTATTATAATTATTATTGTTGTTAGTATAATGAACTCAAATTAGAATTTGAACTAGACCATTATCACAGGACACATTATTTCCCATAATAGAGCATAATGTTATGCTTGTATCACAGGGTTATTGGCTAGATCAACTTAGATGTCATATATAAAGTATTTTGAGATTTTTAGAATGCTATGTAATTGTCAGCAATTATTCTTTAACCCAATAGCTAACATTTCATTTTCTCTTTTGTTAACATCCTTAGCCCTCCATATTCTGGGAGCAAATAGGAATTACATCTGAAGGCAGATAGATGGCACAGTAGAAAGAACATTGCCCCAGGAGTTAGGAGGACCTGATTTCAAATTCAGGCTCAGGCACTTTAACACTTACTAGCTATGTGACTTGGGCAAATCACTTATTCCTGATTGTCTTACCAAAAAATGCATCTGAATATGTGAAGATGACTATTTATATAGAATAAAGTCTAAGAAGTGTAATGTTATGGCTACTTCTATGGACCTGGATTTAGGGTTCAAAATTTACACTCATTGCCTTTGTTACAATGGGAAAATGTTTCCTCATCTATAAAATGGGACTTAAATTCATAGGTCTTCCCTCACAGGAATGCTATGAGGCTCAAATGAGTATCAATTACTTATTGTCTTATGTGATACAAATTTTATATATATATATATATATATATATGGATACAAATTATATATATTTTTGTTTCTGCATAAATGAAGCCTAGAACCAATAAACCTATCAAAAATAACTATTTCAAACAATTAGTAGAACTTAGTTCACACTTCCATTATGCTCACAGTTTTGATTTGTTTGCTTTGATATTTGTATATTTAGACTCTGCTATCTTTTTGGTTTGTTGTATGTTCTCTGTGTTATGATATCAGAATGTCTGGGCTACTGAACTGATTGACCAAGCAAATGAAGAGTTCATGAAGTGATGGCCACCACTGAGAATACAATGAATAGCTGAGGTCTCTCTTTGTGCTTTAGGGGTGGAGATTTCCCATTTTTGAGGTCATGTCAGCTGACACTCTAACTTTCCTTTTTAATGGACAGGAAACCATTCCAAAACCACCAAGTTTTGCCTGACTTGAGACTGAAATTACCTAAGGGAGAAAAAAGAAGTTTCACCTGAAACTTGGCCCAGAGTTTTCCTCTGTGGTGGTTTATAAATCATGAACACACCCATACTGAGTTAAATTTGGAATGGAGCTCTGACCAGGCACTTTTCTTCTCCCTTTGGGCTATGATGATGAAATCCTTATAAAGTTTAGATCAATACATTTGAAGTGTATAGGAAGTCATAAGAATGTTTTTGTTTTTGTTTTTGTTTTTTTTGTTGGGGTGAATAGAGTTTATGATTCACACCAGAGAATCTGAGAGAGGGATTCTTGGGCTCTAGGATGTTTCAATATCTGGATGACACTAAGGCATCCTGGTAATAATTCTTCTATCTTGCTCCTCATTTTCTTTATTTTTTTTTCTTCTTTCTTTCCTTCTTCTAAAATCAAAATGATAAGTGGTGAAAGAAATGGGGAAGAGAAAGAACCTAGTGCTTGCTTTCCTTTACTCCCTTCCTTTTTTTTTTACTCCCTTCCTTGACAAGGCAATACAGTTATAACACTTTTCCAATACAAGCAAGAGTTATAATATACAATGTGGTGAAAATAATGCTGAACAGGACAATTCAAATCCCAGTTTTGCTGCTGTTTGATCATACCCTCTCTGACCTTCAGGTTGCTCATCTATAAAATGAATAGAGCAGAAGAGATGATTCCTAAAGTTTTTCCTACTCTAATATTTTATAAATACATTATTCTGCTATGTGAGCAAGCTATGATCTGCTGAGGACATATCATAACTTTTTAAAAACAGGTTGATATAGTTTGCTGGAGGCAGTTGGTAAAATTTTCATAATGCCAATCTATTGGGGGGAATTTCAAGACATTTCTGAAATGTCTTGATTTCTTATAATGTTTTGGTTATTTCTGAGAAACTATTCATTAGATATGAACTATATATATATATATATATATGTATATATGCATGTCCATATACTTTTTAATCTGCCCAATAATTTGTAAGCAGTGTAGTTAAACTGAAAATTTCCATTAATAACTGAGTAGCAAGTATAATTTCAAATAAAACATGTGCCAATCTTCCATTGCTCACCTGTACTCAAATCCTAACCAATGTTACTGGTGTTGAGGGGCAATCATATATGTGTGTGTGTGTGTGTGTGTGTGTGTGTGTGTGTGCATGCATGTGTGTGTATTTGATTATGTAACCTTCATGCCAAATAGCCATTCCTTCATGAAATTTTCACAAATGCAACACTGAAAATAATAAAAATAACTCACCACCCTGGCATTCCCTTTTTTCTACAATTTTGGGATTCGTGTGCATGACACAAATTGCTATGTGATACTTCCTTTAATTGTAATGCAAACTCAATCAGCCTTAGCTGAACTCTCTTATTCAGATGAATAGAATCCCAGATCCAGACTGGAAGCAGGCCTCTGAAGTCATAAAATTTGCCTCTCCCCCATTTTATAGTTGAATAAACTGAGAAATAACTGTCCAAGGTCATACATTTAATAATAATAAAAATAACTAGCATTTATATAGGTAGGTAGGTGACACAGTGGTTAGGATGTTCATCTTAGAGAATCAGGAAAACCTAAGGTTAGATTCAACCACAGACATTTCCTAGTTGTGTGAACATGGGTAAGACATTGTCTCAATTTCTTCAGTTATGAAATAAGGATAAGAATAGCATCTATCTCCCAGGATTGTGAGGAAAATTGAGAAAATATTAATAAAACATTTTGCAATTTTTAAAATGATATATATCTGCTAGATATTTTTATTATATAGTTCTTTTCATGTAATTTCATTCTGAAACTATGAAACAGGTGTTTTCTCCCCATTTTACAGATAGAAAACTGAAGCTTAGAGAGTTTAAGATTATATACTTTGCAAGAGTTTGAGATAGAATTAAAACTTAAATAGAAACAGGCCCACTTCACATAAGTATTCCTGTAAGCCACATATTAACTTAGAAAATTACATGCTAATATTACTTATATTTTATTATCTTTTTATTTATTTTGTTAAGTATTTCCCTATTACATTTCAATCTGGTTCTCACAGCATATCAAGTGTTGTGGTCCCTCAATGCATATTTAACACCTCTAGTAAAACTAAGTTAGGAAATTGGGGAATATACGCATTCTAAATAACCTACAGCCATATTTATATAGAATGGTCATTTTAATACAGAAATAAGATGTGAACAGATACTCATTAAAGTACAATAATAATGTATATTATGAAACAACATGATATAGTAAAAAAAGAAAACTAGCCTTGGATTCAAGAAGCATGGATTTAAATCCTGGTACTAATGTTTACTAGTTGAACATTTATATAATTATTTAAGTTTTCCAAAGCATTTTATAAATATTTCATTTTATTCTCACAAGATGTCTGGGAGTTATGTGCTATTAATATATTTATTTTAGAGATGAGGAACCTGAGGAAGTTAAATGGCTTACCCAGAATCACAAGTTAGTAAGTGACTAAGGTATAATTTGAATTCAAGTCTTCCTGATCCCAACTCTATCACTCTATCCATTGTACCATCTAGCACAATGATGAGTAGACTACTGTGTTATAGACTCCTTTCCCTCCCTGATGTCCATTTCTTCCCTCTGAAAAATGGTAGTTATAATGATACCTATTATCTTGTTGTGAACAAAGTGTTTATATTTCTTAAGTTGATGTAGAGTTACTATTAAGATGAGTGCATTAGAAAGTTGAAAGATAAAGTATTAGGTTACCTATCAGTTGGAAAGCCATTATTGACAGGAAGGAGTAGAAAAGACTTCGTGGAGTAGGTAGCATTTAAGCATAGTCCAGAATTCAACAGCTGAAAGGAAGAGTGTGGAAATAAATGGCATTCTAGGCATAGAGAAGAGTACAAGGAAAAACATGGAGGTGGTAGAATTAAGTATATTGTGGGTGCATTGAGTAGTCAAGTTTAGCTTGAACATAGAGTACATGAAAAGAAGTAATATGAGATAAAGGTGGAAAATTAGGCCAATACCAAATTATGGAGGACCTTTTCCAGGAAAAAGATTTTGAGTTTCCAGTAGACAATAGACAGTCACTGAGAATTTTTGAAAAAAGAAGAGATATTAAAAGAGGAAATCTATAAAAAGTTATTTTTCCAATAATGTATGACAGATGGATTAGAGAAGGGGAAGAATAAAGGAGTTTATGAAAGAAAGAATGTGGAAAGAAAGAAGAGGGCCCAGAATAGAGCACTAAGGATCACGCACATAAGGAGATAGGGAAATTACTAGTAAGACAAATAGAATAACTAAGAAACTCTAGTATGGCTAAAGCTAAAATAGAAGATAGGTTCTAGAAAAATGTCAAAGAGGAAGAAGATAGAATCCTTTAGATATTACAAATTTGAAGATTAGCTGATTGTTGATGAATTTTGCACAATTTGCAAAACCAGGAACCTGTTATAATTTATTATTTATTCTATATATTACCCATATATTAGGATATTTTTTGTTAGGATAATTGATCCCAAGAATCATTATTTTAATGTCCTTGACACTATAGAGTCAATCCTATTATAATGACTTAATACAAGAATCACCTAAGATATACATCAAAAGAGAAAACTTTGTAATATCAAATACTTTTAAACTTTTCAAAGCTAATATTCAGTCAACAAGCATTTATCAAGTACTTACTATATTCTGGGCACTGTACTGATACTGAAAATATATAACCAAAAAGAAACAGTCCCTTTCCTCAAGGAACTTGCATTCTAATAGAAGATGATATATAAAAGGAAGTTGAAAAGCATATGGGACTCAAAGGCACACTGTCTAAGATGGAGCATGGTCAAGAAAGCTTATAGTGCAACTTGGAAAGGTATGAAGTCATGGCTGGGATGAATCTCCTCCTTTAATGGATGGAGGAGCCATCAAATCAGAAGAAAAATTAAATGTGTAAACTCCAGAACTAGAAAGAATTTTTCAGGATAAAAATTTTTCTAAGACATGGTAAACAAAGTCCAGAATACAGTCCTTAGAAATGTACCATCTCATATTGAGTAGCAGCAGATTTTGCCATATTCAGAGCTGTCCAGCAATAGTTCAGGCTATCTTAAGAAGCACCCAGCTGCCTGCTAAACAGAGGCTTTAAGATCATCTAGGGCAGCTAGGTAGCACCATGGATTAAGTGCCAGATCTGGAGTGTTCCTAACCTGACTAAATCCAGCCTTCAGGCTGCCTGACTCTGGGAAACTTATTTAACCCCATTTGCCTCAGTTTCTTTTTCTATAAAATGAATTGAGGAAGAAAATGGCAAACCACTTCAGTATCTTTGCCAAGAAAATCTGGAACAGTGTAATGAAGTATCAGATATGACTCAACAGCAACAATAATAACAAACACAGAAGAATAGAAGCGATTCCTAAATTGCCTGGGTCATTTCCCAGGATGAGAAAACTCTATTCTATGAAAATGGTTAAAGAGGCAATGTGAAGGAGATAAGAGAGCTGACCTGACAGTTGGGAAGACCACAATTCAAGTCTCACTTCACACACATAATCTATGTAACTCTGGACAAGTCTTTTTATAGGAACTATTTTATTTCTGTATTTGTATCTTCAGAACTTAGTGTAGTACTTGGCACATTATAAGCACTTAAATGCCATTTATCCATTCATTCATAGCCTAGATACTTTCCAGGACTCATTCTAGATTGATATTCCATGATCTTATGAAGAAAAGAGATCTATAGTTTGGAAGCACATCCTTCTGTTACACCCACCACTCCCACCTTCAATATACACAAATTAGTTCCCAATGGAGGAGTATTCCAAGCTGGTAGGAATTGTTTCTCATTCAGTCAATTTTTAATTACCTCCAGCTCTTCATGAAATCCCCATTTGGGATTTTATTGGCAAAGATACTGGAATGATTTGCCATTTCCTGCTCCAAGTCATTTTACAGATAAGATACTGAGGCAAACAAGGTTAAGTTCCTTGCCCAGGATCATACAGCTAATGTGTCAGATATGAACTCAGCAAGAAGAGTCTTCCTGACTCCAATCCTGGCACTTTATACACAGAATACCTTCCTGCCCAAATAAGTATTACTGATTCCTTAGCTTTATAGAGAAACTGTGTGAAGTACTTTAGCTTGTATTCTGAAATCCAGAATGGGATGGAGAGAGATGGACTAGAATGAAAATAAAGAGTTGCTGAGAGGGCAAAGGTATACATGTTGAGTATGTTCAGAATAGGGATGCTCTATGCATCCTAAGGCAAAAAGACACATCTGTTGGAGTCATGTGTGTAGTCCTTTTATTATATGTCCTTATAGGAAAGCAACCTCAGACCAAAAGAGACTTAAACAAACTTTGTGAAAAAAGCCCTGTTCTTTCTTCACCAGGCAAGAGGAAATTATTTTTCATTGTTTGTATTTTAACTGTATGAAAAAGGTCAGATTCCAGGGGGTTGATTTGATTGTTAATATTATTACTAAAAAAAGAAGCATATATATCAGACTTAATCAGTTTGTATCAGAGAGTTCCAGAAAGTTTTGTTAGGAGAATAGTTTGCAAACTCTAAAGCTCCATTAAAATGTGAAATTACCAAGGACAACATTTGGGGTGGCATCAAAGTTGTAACATGGATCCCTCAAAAAAAAGACTGTCCCAAATTCAAGGTATGGATCTACATTCACTTAAAATAATAGTTCATGAGCCCCTACCAATGTATTTATCTTTACTAGATAGCATGGATGTCATCTGGCAAAGACATTGCCCTATTTCTGTCAGGCATCCTTCCTATTAGTTTCATATAGTACATGGTCTCTTCCAGATATTGCTCCCTTCTGGTCGCACATGGCTGCCATTCAGCATTGCTTCACTCAACAGTGGTTGGTACCAGTTTATCTTCACCGGATTATAGTGGTGGAGCTTCTCTGTTTTCAGCTTTTTTCTTTAACTAGAGTATGATAATCTTTTCTTTTGAGAAGAAGGATGAGTGAGATCTGAATTTATTATTTTATTTAGAATTCCATAGGATTTTTTTAGAACAGCAAAAACTCAAACATGACTAGTCACCAAAAACAGGGAAATAAAGCTTCCTAGAAGAAAAAAATACAACTTTTTCTGCTTTTTTACTTGAGCAATGTCACAAATGTGTGTTTTTCAGAGCCTTGGCTAGGAGGAGCTTTTTCTCTTCAAGAGAGTCTGTGACTAAAAAAGCACTACAATTTCTGGAATATTGAATTGAGCTACTTCTAGCTAGCTAAATGCTTTACTTCTATTTTTTAAACCATATTTTCTTATCACTTAGCTCTTCTTTCCATGGGAAACGATTTATCTCCCTCTTAATGTCCAAATGGAGTTCTTGTACCATGGGGGAGCTCTGTCACAGAAACCTCATAGTGTTTCATGGGCCTGATTCTTGTCATCTCTTCGAGGAACCACCATTCTTTGTAACTGCTATGAAAATAAATGTGTCACCACAAGAACCAGGTCCAGAAGCTATGTAATTATTCATGTCCTGTTGAATCACATTATGGGTCATATACAACATGTGTATATATGTAAACACATACTATACATACATACTGTATACATAGATATGTGCATAGACACATGCAGCAGTAGCAACAAAGATTTTAAACTTTTGGGGCCAACATTTAATCAATATAATTTTCCAACTTGTTTTATTTGGTCTCCTTAGTTTAGAGAACAGTGTCGGTATTCCTTTGGTTAAACAATTAATCAATTATTCAATTTTAAAATTCCAAGAAGAAAGGACATTGATTAGGGGTTGGAGTGTTTGGGACCTGAATTCTAGTCCTTGACCTAGTTATTTGTGTAGGCAAATATCTTCTTTTCATTGTGTGGTTTTTTTGCACCTAAAATTGAAGGAAGTTGGATTAAATGATCTCAACAGCACATTTCAGATCCAATTGCCTATGGTTATATGATTTATATCCATCCAGTATAGAAATAAAGAAAAAAAAACCTCTTAGTTTAGTGATTCCAAAACAGCTCATATTCAGTAAAAGGTTGTTGCACCAATAAATGAAAAAGTTGTTTTCGCTGGCCTAGGGGAAAAATATTTTCAAGAAACTTGCACATATTCTTGTGGTTTTTACATTTTCCCATGCCTCCACCACATATAGAAGACTCTGCAAAATTGGACTCTAAGCCAATTGCCACTAATCTCCTGTCTACCCTGCTTGCTCCTTTACTTAGTTGGCTACCTATCAAAAACTCCTTCTTTTTGTGTCCAAGTTGCTGGTTTCATGAAATGTAAATAAAATCCCCTTTAAACCTCTTTAGGATAGTCTGTGTCCTTATATGGGGCTCCCTATTAGGAAGGTAACCTTTGAACCATAAGAACCTGGGTTCCAATACTACTAACATATGTTAGCTTTGTGATGTACAAGTTATTTAATTTCTTTGTATCTAGGGCAACTCCCTTAGAGGGGAAAGGAAAGAAATAAGCATTTATGCAGCACCTACTTTGAGTATTAAGTGCTATGTTAAGTGCTTTGCAAATAACTAATTTTATCCTCAGAATAGCCCTCCTAGACAGTTACTATTAATTATTCCTAATTTATACTTGAGATTACTATGGCAATCAGATATTAAATAACTTGCCCAGAATGACATAACTGATAAATGTTGGGTCACATTCGAACTTAGATCTTCTTGACTGGACCTAGAACTCTATCCACTGCATCACTAACTGCCTCATGTCTACAGTTATAAATTACATATGTTTTGCCAGTCTCCCTAAATGGAATGGGATGGGAATTCTTACCATATAAAACACCACCACTATTTGAAGATATAAAATACACCCTATGCTGTCTCCTTACTTTCCTTGCTCTATAAAATTTAACCCCAACTTTATTAGGAATCTTTTGCTATTTTCAATAATGCTGATTTTTTTTTTTTTACCATAGTGATGACATAGACAATAAGCAAGGGATTAGGAATGAGTCCTTACAACTTTATTCCATGTTGATGAGATACCCACTGTGAACTACTTTGTAAGTAGTATTATATAAATGTCAACTATTATTTATTGTTTTCTAAAACCTTTGTTATATACAGCACACTAACATACTTATGGTGGATGCTTAATCAAATTCAGTACAATTGAATAAGTATTTTTTAAATACCAAGGATTTGCAAGGCTCCATGGGAGATATAAAGAAGAATAATTCCCAATCTTTGCCTTCAAGGAGTCCAGGAATAAAAATACATTTGCAGATTACTATAACACAAAGTATAATGCGAAAATATAATAAAAGTAGCAGCATAGGTAAAGGGGAAAAGTACTGAACATGAAATCCGAGGTTGCGGATTCAAATTACACCTCTGACACTCACTTAAGGTTTGACATTTCTGGGCTTTAGGGTCTTCAAATAAGTGAGTTTATTAGGGACTGAGCTCACTCAACTCTAAATTGTGAGTCCTTTTTGGACCCTAATTGGAAGTCATTTAGGATATGCATGTATATGTGAGTGTGTGTATGTGTGTGTGTGTGTGTGTGTGTGTGTGTGTGTGTGTGAGAGAGAGAGAGAGAGAGAGAGAGAGAGAGAGAGAGAGAGAGAGAGAGAGAGAAAGAGAGAGAGAGAGAGAGAGAAGAAATCAGGAGAGATTTTTTGGAAGAGGTGGCATTTGAGCTGGTCTTGGAAAATCAGGAAGGAGATCTGGGATAAATTCTAAATAACTGCGGACAATAAAACTAAATGTTTCACTTATTCAAACCTAAAGTTTTAGGCCAAGAGTGCTGACTAGTAGTTCTATTATTGTCAACTTTAGCAGTGGTTTTGCTGTGGTGGGTGTCTCTCCACTAAAAGCTAGGCTGAAACCAGAATTGGGGCAACAATAGCCACAAAGACCATAAGAATCAAACCTAAGACTAATGTGTTCCACCCCAACTCTTAACTAGCAATTTTTGCACCTGGGGCAAGGGGCAGGAAATGTGCCCTGAAATAAACTTTTAAAGACAAATTCAATAGAGGAAAAGAGAGCAGGGCCATGTAGGGACAAGGAAGTATAGCTTCACATTCTAACTAAACATTCCTGCTAACTAGCTATTATAAGGCTTACTGTCTCTATCTTCTGAAGGGCTTTGAGAATTTTTTAACTCTCTTTAAATGTTGATGTTCCAGGAAAAGTCTCAAGCTATGCTAGTTATAACTCTGGTTCTACCTGTTATAGCTGTATTAAGGTCTTTTAAAGGATTGTGAGAAGCTTGAGGATAGAGGGCTTTAAATAAAAGTTGTTGCTGAATAAATCTCTTTTCAATTTGATTCAATTCAACTGAGACAATATCTATGATACAAATGAAAAGTATTGACTGAGCACCTACTACCCAGACTGGACCTATATACTTTTATATATTTCCCTTAAGTATCTCACAAGATAAACTACTTTTTCATCTGATTCAGAGATAACACATCAGACTTCATGTAGGCCAGATACTTATTCAGAAATCATAGTAAGAACTGGCACAGAATGAGAATCTGGTCTGTACTTTGCAACTCTATATAGGATCTTGTACCTGAAAGTGAAGATCACTAAATAATGATTTATCTGTAAATGTTTGATTTATACACCTATTTTATATACTTATATACCTGGGATTACATAAAAATTTTATCAGGTAAAATGGAGTCATGAATAGAAAATGTTTAAGAAGTCCTGGATTAGGCACTTGTAAATCACATTTAGAACATTTCCTTTTTTTTATTACTTATTTCACATGTAAAAACTGCTATATATAGAATCATCAAATCTCAGAGTTTGGGAGGGTCCTTAGAAATCATTTATTATAAGAGTTCTTAGTCTTTTTTAATATCATATCTTTAGCAATCTGGGGAAGCCAATAGAGTCCTCAGAATAATGTTTTTAAATGTATAGAATAAAATACATACCCTTACAAAGGAAATCACCCACATTTAGTGAAAGTTAAGCATGATTTTTTTTCTCCATTCAAGTTTAGAAATTCCCTAAAACCTGTTAACAATCTCTCCAACCAAATTAAGAACTACTAATTTAGTAGTTCTGTCCTTTTCCACTCCCCATCTTCCATTTTATAAATGAAGAAGTTAAAATTCTAAGAGATAAGAGTTTTAGGATCTTTGGTTTGGAACTTGAAGGGACCGTAGAGGATATCTAATTGAACTCCATTTTTCAGGCTAGGATGTTAAGGCCCATAGGAATGAAGTGATTTGCCTAAAGTCACACTAGTAGGCAGGTTGAACCCAGCTCCTATCATGATAAATCCTATACTTACTGTCCTATACTACACCACCTTTTACTTGCCCAACACCTCACAATCCACTAGAGGCAGAAGTGTGATGAGAACTTAGGATTTTTAGTCAGATAGTATTTCCATTTTCTCACAAAGCAACAGTCTGTCATATCTCCAAAAGCCAAATATTAATGCTGACACTCAAATATTATTTTACTTTTTCAAAATATGTTGTGTACCTGTTGCCTTCAGACCACAACCTTGTCATTTACATATTACAGGTATTATCATCAATTATTTTACCTAGATTCAGAGGTTAGAAGCTAACCCAAGGACACAGCTAAAAAGCTGGAGAATTGGGTCTTAAAACCACTCTTGTTGATTCAGCATACTCCACATCATATTGCTTTCTTATTAAATATTCAGGATAGCAACCTGAATGGGAAACAGCACTTCAGCATATTTCCCTATCTATGCCAGATGCCTTTGTCATAACTATTATAATAAGTCCTATAAGAACTAAATAAAGGATGCTTTAATGAATGAACATGTTAATAGGAAATAAAGAGAAAGCTGGGACTAGAACCCATTTTCTTATCTTCTGACTTGCAGTCATTAAGTGTCCCCTCTATCAAAAATTATTTACAAAGGATATGACAAAAGCAGAAAATTAAAAATAGGAATTCAGGTGTTCCTCTATCTGTCAGTATAAGTAAACATGGTAAACATAATATAACCAAACCATATGCTCAAGAACAGCACTTACCTGTTAGCATTAAAGCTTTCTAAGGTTTATGGGTAGTTAGATGATACCTTCTAGATAGAGTGCCAGGCCTGTAGTCAAGAAGACCCATTTTCCTGAGTTTGAATCTGACCTCAGATACTAATCAGCTGTGTGACCCTGAGCAAGTAACTTAACCCTGTTTGCTTCAGTTTGCTTATCTATAGAAAGAGCTGGAAAAAAAAAAGGGAATGGCAAATCACTCCAGTATTTTCTCCAAGAAAAATCAAAATGGGGTCATGAAGAGTTGGACATGATTGAAAAACGATCAAGCAACATTGATGAAGATTTTTGGGTATTTGTTATTATTAACTGGTGACTTCTTTTTTTACAGTGATTAGTCATTTACCAGTGTGCTCACTTTCCTTGAAGTTATACCTGAACTCATTTCTGAAGATATTTTTTTCTTTTAAAAGCGATATCTATTGTAGTCATAGCTTGTATTCTTTTTGGAGAGTCTTCCCATCTTCCCATTACAATCATTATTCTAAAAGTTGGTCAGTTGTTGGATCGTCTTGACATTGGAGGAGAATAAAGTTATTTGCTGTTTTGACCTAAAGGTTACTATGCTGAGCAGAAGTTGATGTGTTTAGGCTGTCTGAAACTAGCATGTTGGTATGATGCAAGAGGAAGAATATGATATTTGGATCCAGAGGATGTGAGTTCAAATCTCAACTTTTGGTACTTAGGAGATAACTTTAGACCAGTTACTTAATCATTATTCACTTTAATTCTTCATCTATAAAATGAAGGGTTGGATTAATTATCCTCTGATATCCACTGAGGTCCTTTTTAACTTTATCTAAAACTACAATCTTTCCCTTAAGGCATTGTGTGTGTGTTTTGTTTTTTTTTTTTAACTAAATGTATCCAAGTCTGCTGGCATTTACTCAGTCCTAAATCTGTTACTCCTTTCCAAGATAGATCATGCTTTGGAGTTGTTAGTATTGAGTTGTATCTGAAGATCTTTTTATTCCTGAATTCTCAATAGAATGATTACTGTAATTACATTTTATGTAAAGTGCCTACTGATGTATTCCTGAAAGGCAGTACAAAAAAACACAAAGTATTCAAAGTTCCAATCCATTTATTTTTTTTCTTACCTTAATTCCTGCTCCTTCTTTGAGGTCTACAAAATATGTCATCTTAAAAACACCTATTTTACCACATTATTGAAATTAAGTCCCTTTACCCTTGGAACTACTGGAATAACTGCCCCTATGAAGTCCAAATTCAACTCTGTCAGTGTTGAAAGTCCGGATCTTCCACAAAGCTTCAGGTTATATTCTTGGAACCTGAGGAAGAAGAGCAAGACTAGGCTAACAGACAGAAGGAAACAGGATATTTTTGGATGACAGCTAGAAGAATTTCTTTCAAAGGGCATTTATATTTATTGCTCTCTGGCTTGCTACTAGAGGCAGGCAAGACCCAGCTAGTCCTTAACACTTTGGGAAGGCTTAGTTCAGAGGGAGAAGGGCAAGAATTACCACAAATTATTTCCCCACCAAAAAAACTATTGTGTGTCCTAAGACAGCTCTTGCAGCACTTTTTTTTTTGGGGGGGGGGGGATAGATCTGAAAGCTTTGCTTGTATCCCCACTAAGCTAAGGTTCTGTTTGAAGCCCCAGGGGTAGGGCAACACAGAAAGCTGCACCCTTTCTAAGGATGCCACCTGCTGCCTGTTTAGGGGCAAAGAGGTCAGTTTCTCAAGTAGGATCAAATAAAAAGGACAGGCGTTGGTCTGCCCATAAAAGGGCTTCTTTGAGGTCGATTTTTTAAAACTGCAATTCATTTCATTCCCTCTTAGACCTTCTGGAACAAGAAAGTCTGAGAACAAGCCTGTGAACAGCTCTTGTTGGAAGATTGCCAACCCAGGCTGCCCAGTCTCCCCCCTTTTTAACCCCCCACAGGACCTCTTGCTGCCACTGCTAACCCAGAGGCAGGCTCATTGAAGATGGGGCTGCCTGGTCTTCAAGAGTTTCCTCCCCCTTGCCCCAACCCCCCTAGGGTGCTCTGCTGAGTAGTAGAGGCTCTGCCAAACCAGCTGTCTCCTGACAGGATAAAATAATTTAGGATCAAGGACAGGAAACCAGATCCACATAGGCAGGCAAGATGAAAAACTGATGTTTTCTGACAGACACTTGGGGCATTGCCTCTTCTCCCTGACTCTGCTTTGTAAATGGGGAAAAATAATATCCCTCCCCCAAAAATCCTTTCATAAACTGGAATCTCTCTAGGCCAGCGCCTTCAGATAAAGAAACTGGAACCCAAAGAAACTGATTTTTCCAAAAATTCACAGATAATAGGAAATAGTAATCGAATCCAAGCCTACTGACGCCAAATCCTGGACCACACCATTTCTCTTATCTTTTGAACAAAAATTAACTTCTGACCAAAATAGCCAGGTACTATCCTATTTAATTTTATATTAAAATTTTCTTTTGACTTCTCTTCCCCACTTTTTTTCTTTTCTTTTGCTGAGGCATTTGGGATTAAATGACTTGCCCAGGGTCACACAGCTAGGAAATCTTAAGTATCTGAGGTCAGATTTGAACTCAAGTCTTCCTGACTTTTAGGCTGGTGCTCTATCCACTGTACCACCTAACTGCCCCTCTCCTCTTTTTTTCAACAGAGATGTTTGAATGTCCAAAAAATAGACCAAAAATAAAACAACAACAACAACAACAACAACAAAAAAAAAAAAAAAAAAAAAACCCAGCACAAATTGCTCAAATGTGTACTGTGTGAAAATACTAACAAGTCTCAAACTGTGGACAGCTCTTAGAGGTGACTTTTCAGGTCTATGCTATATTATAACTTGGGTATTCTTTCACTGGAGAAAAGGACGTGATTTATCTAATCTTTAGCTTCTGGGTTTATGAATGAAAATGCCATTACTCTATAACCTTCAATTTACAACCCACACCCACCTTGTCCCCATATCTCCAGTCGCTCAGTCCATTCTTAGCTTATTTTGATACTTCTTAGAGTCTGTGTTCTCATTAATGTGAGTCATAGGATCATAGATTTAAAGGCTGGAAAGGACCTCTGAGGTTAGGTAGTCCAATCCCCTCATTTTATAGTTATGGAAACTGAAACTCAGGGAGATTAAATGATTAGCTCAAAGTTTTACAGGTAGTAACCATCAAAGCCACAATTTGAACCTAGGTCTTCAAACTCCAAATCCAACCCTCTTTCCACATAACCACTCAGCCTCCAAAGAGACAATGTGCAAACTATCTTCACCTGTCCATCCTATCTGACTCTAATGAGAGCTTTCCCATAAATCCTCCACAGGGGATCTGCTTAACTAGTTTATGAGCATTCCTTAAGATCCAGCAGTACCACATGGATACTAATGCAACATGCTGGCTGTTCATCATTTATTCCTCACTTTTCTGATCATATATCTTTCTGGTGACATTTTCTTATGCAATTCCTCATTGGTAACATGCTGCTGCCTACTTACACCCACTGTGTGTTTCTTTATTGTCCTTTGAGTGACCTCTGACTTTAATTCTTTAGACAATGTGGTGTTCTATGCCTGGCAGACAAACAATATAACCAGATGTTAAAAATGATGGGTGTTGTTTCATTGGATGAGGATTGGTGGTAGGGGGTTGGAGTAATAAAAGCATTTCCAAGAGGCATTCTATCCCAATGCTCAGGTATGACATTCATGTAGTGTGTCCTTCATATCATGAAATCTCTGCTTCTCTGGAAAAATCTGCAGTCTTCACTTCCATTGAAGAAAATGTCAGTACCTTCAGAGAATCAGAAGGAAGGTTAGAATCTGTACAAAGCAGAAATATCTGAGCAGGGCCAACTCAGCTAATTCCTTAAAAAACTAGCTCTCTTATTTGTAACCTTCTCTTCACTCTGTACCCTTAAGGGAAAAACTGCCTGAAAAATTTCACTTCTCTTCCAGACTGGCTTAAATTTCTATTAATGAGAAATTCATTTGGGTTTTAATTTTTTCTCTTTTGCACATATCCAAGGAGAGTAATAAGCTCATCAATTATTCATACCTAAATGTGAATTAATTTATATTGAGATCATTTTCTTCCTTTTGGGGATATTGCTGAGTCAAAGGGGATACAAAGTTTAGTAATTTTTGGAGCATATTTTTGAATAGATTATTTTTTTCCTGAGGCAATTGGAGTTAAGTGAATTTCCCAGGGTCAACAGCTAGGAAGTGTAATATTCTCTCTAAATTGTAACATTCTCTGTTGAGGTGTTGTTGGGGTCTCTAGAGACAATCTTCTTTTCAGTTTATAATCACCACATTAGTAGCCAGGGTTTAAAGTCCAATCCTTTATTATCGCTTTCAAAGTCTTGTCTCTTTTCCTGGGGCTATGGCTAACTTTCTTGGAGGTCTTTTGTAGTCTTAGTTCCAAGAGCTTCAGCTCCTATCTCCTTCTCTGGCCTCTGAATCTCTCCAAATTTAAAGGGTTTGTGTTTCAGCCTCCAACCACAACAAAGGTGAAAGATGAAATGAATCTGTCTCAGCCTCCGAGAGCTTCTAGTGTGCTTGCCTTTTCTGGCCCTGAGAGCTTCTTGCTTATATACTATACACTGAGTACAAACCAATCATTATATCATTAGGAAACCATTATTTGTTGTAGGATTAAATCAATGCTAAACTAGATTTAACCTTTGTCTCCTCAATTCCACTTAGTACCTTGTTTCAAGTTCTGGCCCATAACATCTCCTGGTAGGATTAAATCAATCATACTGAACCATGCTAAATTAGATAACTATTGTCTCTATCAATTCCACTGACTTAGTACCTTGTAAGAATCCTTTGTTTCAAGTTCTGAGTTCTGGCCCATAACATCTCCCGCTTACTTTTGTTTTTAAGTGTCTGAGGCCAGATTTGAACTGACTTTAGGGCTGCTGCTCTATCCATTGTACCACCTAGCTGCCCCTGGAGCATATTTTCAAACAGCTTTCTAGAATGACTGGACCAATTTACAGCTCTACCAACAGACTATTATGCCACAACTCATCTGGCATTTGCCATTTTTATCAGCCAATTTCTCCAGTTTTATGGTTGTGAAATGGAAAATAAGAGTTGCTTTAATTTGTACTTCTCTATAATGTTCTTCTCTAAATTATAATGTTCTCTGAGAGCAGAAAATATTATATTTTTTTTGGGTGCTTCTGGAGGCAGCCTTAGTTTCAGTTCAAAGTAATCACCTCAAATGCAACTAGGAGTTAAAGTCCAAATCCTTTATTGTCTCTATCCAAGTCTTGTCCTTCCTTGGGCCTATTTAGCTTTCTTAAAGACCTATCTCTCTCCTTGGTTCCCAGAGCTCTTGCTGCTAGTCTTTTGCCTCTGTCAGCTTCAGCTCTCCTCCTCCGAATGTCTCCAGCCAGCACAAAGGTGGAAGTTGGAATGAATCTGACTCCACCTCCAAGAATGGGCTTATGGGTTTTTGTGTCTGGCCCTGAGAGCTTCTTGCTTATATGCTGTGCACCAAGTATACTCCAATCATTACATCACTAGGAAACCATTATTTGTTGTAGGATTAAATCAATGCTAAATTAAATTTAACCATTATCTTCTCAATTCCACTTAGTACCTTGTTTCAAGTTCTGGCCCATAACATTTCCTTGTAAGATCAGATCAATCATACTGAACCATGCTAAATTAGATAATTATTGTCTCTATCAATTCCACTGTCTTAGTACTTTGTAAGAATCATAACACTTCTCTATTAGTGATTTGAATTTTTTTTTCCATATGGCTAATGAAAGGTTGGATTTGCTATCAGTGACACAGTGAATAGAGTGCAGGGTCTGGAGTCAGAAGACCTGAGTTCAACGATGGCCTCAGACATTTATTAGTGTCCTTGGGTAAATCATTTAAACTTTTGTTTGCCTCAGTTTCTTCATTTATAAAATAGAGATAATAGCACTATCTCCCAGGGTTGTTGTGAAGAACAAATGAGATAATCACTTAGCATAGTGCCTGACACATAGTAGGCACTCTATGTATGTTAGCTATTTATTAGTTGTAGAATGACTAATTCTTTTAAATGTGAATAAATTCCTTCTATATGAGATCTTTACCAAAGAAGCTTGATGCAAAGATTTTCCCATTTATTTCTTGTAATGTTCTGGCTAGTTTTCTAGAATTAAAGAGGGCAGGAGGCAGGAGCCACCAGAAGGATGGTCAAAAATGGAATGTACCATTTTCAGTCCTTCTTAAACATCTTGGTATGATTACATCATTACAATACACTATGTATGTGTGAACTGAGAACTGTTACATCACCATGCTAAGTACTAAGTATATGTATGCTAAAGAACCATGATCTCATCAATTCCACTGAGTTAACACCTTGTTATAAGTATCCTTGTTTCAAGTACACTTATCTAAAGTTCCAGCCCTTTACAATTTCTCTTCTCATTCAAGTAGCATTGGTTTTGTTTGTGCAAAAATCTTCACAATTTTACGCTGTAAAAATTGTCCATTTTATTCTGTGATCTTCAAGTTGCATTGCCTTTGTGCAAGAATCTTCACAACTTTATGTAGTAAAAATTCTCCATTTTATTTTTTGTGATTTTTGTCTCTCTGTTTGGTTTTTAATTCTTCTCCTATTCATAAATTTTAAAAAATTCTTCCTCTAATTTGTTTATGACGTGAAATTTTATATCTGTGTCATATATCCATTTGGACTTTCCCAATTTTCTATTTCCAAATGATATTCCTTTCAATAGAGAGATAGGAATTTGATTGTTGAAGGGATGAACTCTCCCATAAAGTGGAAGTGAATAGCAGACTGGATTAAAAGCCCAAATCCTACAATATGTTGTCTACAAAAGACACATTTAAAGCTGAGTTATACATACAGAGTTAAGATAAAAGGCTGGAGCAGAGCCTATTATGCTTCAGGTGAAATAAAAAAAGGAGGAGTAGCCATCCTAATCTCAGATCAATCAAAAATTGATCCACTTAAAAGAGATAAGGAAGGAAATTATATCTTGCTAAAGGTATATAATGAAGCAATACTGATACTAAATATATATGCACCAAGTGGTGTAGCATGGAAATTTCTAAAGGAGAAGTTAAGAGGGCTACAAGAAGAAATAGAAGAAGAAATATAATATAGGGAGATCTCAACCTTGCTCTCTCAGAACTAGATAAATCAAACCATAAAATAAACAAGAAAGAAGTTAAAGAGGTAAATAGAATACTAGAAAAGCTAATTAGGTATGATAGAAAAGTGTGGAGAAAATTGAATGGAGACAGAAAAGAGTATACTTTCTTCTTGGCAGTTCATGAAACCTATACAAAAATTGACTATATATTAAGACATAAAGACCTCAAAATCAAATGCAGAAAAGCAGAAGTATTAAATGCATTTTTTTCAGATCACGATGCAATAAAAATTACATTCAATAAAAGGCCAAGGGAAAATAGACCAAAAAATAATTGACTAAATAATCTCATCCTAAAGAATGAATGGGTGAAACAGCAAATCATAGACACAATTAATAATTACATCCAAGAGAATGACAGTAATGAGAAAACATACCAAAATTGGTGGGATGTAGCCAAAGTGGTAATAAGGGATAATTTTATATCTCTATATGTTTACTTGTATAAAATAGAGAAAGAGAAGATTAATGAATTGGGCTTGCAACTAAAAAGGCTAGAAAAAAAACAAATTAAAACCCCCCAATCAAATACCAAACTTGAAATTCTAAAAATAAAAGGAGATATTAATAAAATTGAAAATAAAAAACTATTGAATTAATAAATAAAACTAAGAATTGGTTTTATGAAAAAAAGACCAAGAAAATAGATAAATCTTTAGTAAATTTGATTAGAAAAAAGAAAGAGGGAAATAAAATTGTTAGTCTTAGAAATGAAAAGGAGGAAATTTCCATCAAAGAAGAGGAAATTAGAGCAATAATTAGGAGTTACTTTGCCTAATTTTATGCCAATAAATTTGACAATCTAAGTGAAATGGAGCAATGCCTACAAAAATATAGATTGCCCAAATTAACAGAAGAGGAAATAAATTACTTAGATAGTCCCATTTTAGAAAAAGAAATAAAACAAGGTTATTAAGCAACTCCCTAAGAAAAAAATCCCCAGGACCAGATAGAGTTACATGTGAATTCTACCAAACATTTAAAGAACAATTAACTCCAATGCTATAAAAATTATTTGAAAAAAATAGGGAATGAAAAACTCTTACCAAATTCCTTTTATGACACAGATATAGTACTGATACCTAAATCAGGTAGAATAAAATCTGAGAAATAAAATTATAGACCAATCTCCCTAATGAATAATGCAAAAATTTAAATAAAATATTAGCAACGAGATTATAAAAATCATCCCCAGGACAATACACCACGGCCAAGTAGGTTTTATACCAGGAATGCAGGGTTGTTTATTATTAGGAAAACTATTAGAACAATTGACTAAATCAATACCCAAATTAATAAAAACCACACGATTATCTCAATAGATGCAGAAAAAAGCATTTGATAAAATCCAACATCCATTCCTATTAAAAAACACTAGAGAGTAGAGGAATAAATGATCAATAAAATAGTCAGTAGCATCTATTTAAAACCATCAGCAAGCATCATATGTCATGGAGATAAACTGGAACCATTCCCAATAAGATAAGGGGTGAAACAAGGTTGCCCATTATCATCATTACTATACAACATTGTATTAGAAATGCTAACTTTGGCAATGAGAAGAAAAAGAGATGAAAGGAATTAGAATAGGTAATAAGGAAAGTAAATTATCACTCTTTGCAGATGATATGATAGTATACTTAGAGAACCCCAGAGAATCAAACAACTTTAGCAAAGTTGCAGGATACAAAATAAATCCACATAAAATCATCAGCATCTTTATACATCACTAACAGAATCCAATAGCAAGCAATACAAAGAGAAATTCCATTCAAAATAACTTTTGATAGTATAAAATATTTGGGAATCTATCTACCAAGAGAAAGTCAAGAACTATATGAGCAAAACTACAAAACACTTTCCACACAAAAAAGTCAGATCTAAACACCTCGAAAAATATCAAGCGTTCTTGGATAGGTCAAGCGAATATAATAAAAATGAAAATATTACTTAAACTAATCTATTTATTTAGTGCTATGCCAATTAAATTCCCCCCAAAAATTTTACTGACCTAGAAAAAAAATAGCAAAATTTATCTGGAAGAACAAAAGGTCAAGAATTTCAAGGGAATTAATGGAGGAAAAAAAATCAAATGAAGCTGGCCTAGCTGTACCAGATTTAAAACTATATTATAAAGCAGTAGTCATCAAAACCATTTGGTACTGGCTAAGAAATAGTCTATTTGATGAGTGGAATAAGTTAGGTTCATAGGACAAAATAGTCAATAACTATAGCAATCTAGTATTTGACAAACCCAAAGACCCCAGCTTTTGGGATAAGAATTCATTATTTGACAAAAATTGCTGAGAAAATTGGAAAACTAGTATGGCAGAAACGAGGCACTGACCCACACATAATAGAATTATACCAAGATAAGGTTGAAATAAGTTCATGGTTTAGACTTTATGTCTTTATGTTTCTATTAATGACATTCTAACAAATTAGAAGAACATAGGTTAGTTTCCTTTTTAGTACCTGTGGAGGAGGAAGGAATTTGTGACCAAAGAAGAACTAGAGATCATTATTGATCACAAAATAGATAACTTTGATTATATTAAGTTAAAAAGTTTTTGTACAAACAAAACCAAGGCAGACAAGATTAGAAGGGAAGCAATAAATTGGGAAAACGTTTTTACATTCAAAGGTTCTTATAAATGCCTCATTTCTAAAATACATAGAGAATCGACTCAAGTTTATAAGAAATCAAGCCATTCTCCAAATGATAAATGGTCAAAAGATATGACAGACACTTTTCAGATGAAGAAATTGAAACTATTTCTACTCATATGAAAAGGTGCTCCAAATCTCTATTGATCAGAGAAATGCAAATTAAGATACCACTATACACCTCTCAGATTGGTTAAGATGATGGAAAAAGATAAGGATGAATGTTGGAGGAATGTGGGAAAATTGGGACACTGATACATTGTTGGTGGAACTGTGGAATGATCCAACCATTCTGGAGAGCAATTTAGAACTATGCTCAAAAAGTTATCAAACTGTGCATACCCTTTGACTCAGCAATATTTCTACTGGGATTATATCCCAAAGAGATTTTAAAGGAGGGAAAAGGACCCACATGTGCAAAAATGTGACTAGAAACTGGAAACTGAATTGGAGAATGGCTGAACAAATTATGGTATATGAATATTATGGAATACTATTGTTCTATAAGAAATGACCAACAGGATGATTTCAGAGAGGCCTGGAGAGACTTACATGAACTAATGCTAAGTGAAATGAGCTAAACCAGGAGATCATTATACAAGACCAAAAGAAAACTATACGATGATTAATTCTGATGGAATGGCTTTCAACAATGAGATGATTCAAACTAGTGCCACCTGTTCAGTGATGAAGACCATCTACACCCAGAAAGAGACTGTGGGAACTAAGTGTGGACCACAACATAACATTCTCATTCTTTCTGTTTTTGTTTGCTTGCATTTTGTTTTCTTTCGCAATTCTTTTTTTTTTCCTCCTTGATCAATTTTTCTTGTGCAGCAAGATAACTGTATGAATACATTTACATATAGTGTATTTAACATATATTTTAACATATTTAACATGTATTGGACTATCTTCCATCTAGGAGAGGAGATGAGGAGGAGGGGGGTATAATTTGGAACAGAAGGCTTTGCAAGAGCCAATGTTGAAAAATTACCCATGCATATGTTTTTTTTCTCCAGTCATTCTGTTTAATAAATGAGACATTTATCAGAGCCCTTGGATGGAAAAAGAAAAATTGTGTGGAAGGGCACACAAACAAGAAATATATATAGTAATGACACATGCATGGAGGGCACTGTGTGGAGGCACTTCCATGTAGCCAAAGAGGGACAACTTGGAATGATAATATAACTTTGATACTATAGGGCTATATGAATTGGAGAGGGAAGAAGCTAAAAAGAGGGAGAACAACCAGTTCAAAACAACTAAATTCATATAGACTTTGTCCCCTAAATGGGTAGCTAGGTGACACAGTGGATAGACTACTGGACTGGCCATCAGAAGGGTTCCTCCTCCATGTGAATTCAAATCTGGCTTTAGGTATTTATTAGCTGAGCTAGTTACTTAACCTTTTTTGCCCCATTTTTCTTCTTTGTGAAATAATCTGGAAAAGGAAATGACAATAATTCTAATATCTTTGCCAAGAAAACACCAAATGGGGCCATGAAAAATTGAATACACTGAAATGACTGAACAGCAACTATTTGCTACACAATGATCTTGCCTGCTGCCATAGTACAGTTGTTGTTTATGTCTGCTCAGCCACTTTGTCTTAGAGGTTTCCTCTGAGGTGAATTTGTACAGAATGAACAGGACTATTTTGAATTTACAATTCTAATATGTAAGTGTCAACGTATAAGTTACTGGAATTATAAGCTACAAATTATGATTGTGTGCTTTTTATAACATATAGAGATTTCCCCGATCCATTATTGGTAAAGCATGATTGTTTTGAGGTTTTTTTTTTTTTCCTCTAGTTGTGGTCTTATTCATTCATTTGATACTGATTTACTTTTTGTCTGATATATGAAATCTAACCATCAGTCACACTCTCTTGCCCTGTCCTTCTTGCAAAATTTCTCGGGAACCTGTGAAAAGGCTAGCTATTGTTACAGATGGAATCTGTGGTTAGAGAACAGAATTAACCTAAGCGGTATTTATGAAGATCAACCCAATGTTTTAGATCTTATTCAAAGAGGACTAGGCTCCAACTGATAAATTGACCCCAGACCCAGATTGTAACTGAGTGACCTCAGTTGTAAAATGTTGTAAAAATGTTGTAAAAATGAATCTACCTAAAAGTTAACAAAGCAAGACATCGTAGTAAACTTAGGTTTAGTCCAGCAGCATTTGAATTTGGAAGGAAATAAATGAGAAAATAAAGAATTCTCAAATTCAATTATATTTTTTGTATCCATTGATACAGACATTGTGATGATAATTCTTTGTTAAATCCTCTCACTCATTCTTTTGGGCTCTGGACATTTTTTCATTATTCTTGATTCCATCCTAACTATTCTTTCTCTCTTAAATCACTTGGGGCATTTGTTCATCAATTCTGATAGCTGTTGTTTTGGTTTTGGTTTCTGGGCTGATATATTTATAATAATCACATCCAAAAGCAGTTATACTTGGAAGTTTTCTTCTAAGTTAAATAGTACAAAGTAGCATTTAGGGAAGGTGAAAGGCATACAGTAGTGAGAAAGAAGAAAAGCAAAAAGGAAGTAGATAGCTGACTTATTAGGTTAACGAACAGCAGCTGTTGAATAGACAGACAGAAATCCCAGAATATCATTATAAGGAACTGAGGAAACTATGCCAGAAATAGTGGGCTGTCATCATTCTGTTTCTCCATTATTGGGGATATTGTCACATTTACTTTTCCTTTATCACCTACTAAGAATGAAAAGATCTCTAATTTTATTTCCTCAAAAAAAAAATCTGCTTTGTAGAACCAGAAAGAAATTATACTATAATAATGTGGAAATAATTAAAAGCTCTGACTAACCCACTAGTAAACTAGATTCTAGGCAGTCAATGATGAAGTCTGCTACCCACTTTCCAAAAGAGAGATATTAGATTAAAATGCTGAATCAAAAACTCATTTTTGGATAAGATAATATGGAGAAAAGGGAACAAACATTTATTAAGCACCTATTATGTACTAAGCTCTATGCTAGTACTTTACACATACTGATACATTTGATCCATGTGACAATGCTAGAATTTATTTTTAAACCAATTTTACAGTTGAAGAAAATGAGGCCTGCAGAGGTTAAGTGGCTTTCCCAGAGTCATACAGCTAATGTACATAGAAGATCCTGACTTCAGACTCAGTGCTCTATCTGTTGCATTTATTTTACTTGTCCAAGAATTTTTTCTTCTCTCTTTTTTTTCCAAAGGGAAGAGGAAAGTGGTGAGAAAACAAATACTTATTAGTTAGAAAATAATAATTTAAAATTAACTTGTCCAATTATCTATATTACCAGATTTTATCAATATGTTGGTTAATTTTGTCAAATTGTCTTTTTTTCTTTTCTATTCTTGATTATCAATAATAGTTCAGTGAATATGACAGATATACATTCAGAAATTATGAAAACAAAAATTATCAACTTAAAAAAATTTTTTTTTAATTTTTAAAAAATCCAATATTCTCAAAATGTTCCTCAAGGAAAAGAGTGTCTGCATTTCACCTCTGCTGGATCCAAAGCTTCAAACTGTCAATGACTTTTCTGAACACTAAGTTATCATTTTAGAAGAAGTCCTAGAGGCTCTTAGACCTTTTTTACTCCTTAAATTTCCACTTTGCAGTATGCCTTCCTCTGGTGCAAGAAGACTGAATGCAGATTTTTTTTCAATACTTCTTGGGCCTTATCAGGCACCTGGATAAAAGTACTCCAGTTCTTCCCTACATTCAGCAATTCAGAGAGAATATATGGAACCACCTGGTAAGAATTGTGCATGTATGTGCATGTGTTTGTTTATATCTTTTTTTTTTTTTGTGGATGAAAAAGAAAAAACATGCAACCAGACTTCATTGCAAAGGAAACTGTCTCTGGTGTTCCAAAAGTACTAGAATATTTTTTAGCCTATAAAAGCTTATTAAAGCTTAAAACAGCACTAAGATTTTTGGGATATACTGTATATGTATTTGTGTATACAGTAGGCATGTACTTAAAGTACAGCAGGCAAATCTCTTCCCCCTTCTAATTCTTTCTTGGTCATAGTATATTTGGGGGAGGGGCTCCCATTGACATATCCTTAACAGCAACTATGAGTTGATATTAAATTGACAATAACATTCATATACTAAAGCTGGTTCCATTAACAGAGTTGAGTATCCATCAAAAACAAATATAGAGGCAGACAGAGATGGCAGAAACTTAAGAAGAGAAGGAAAAAGAAGAGAGATCATCCTAAAAGAAAGGTTGTCCTGAGAATGAGGAAAAAAGATATAGAAATGAGACGTAATAACAGATGCAGACATGGACATGGACACAGACACATAAATGATTCTGGGGTACTTTTAGATGTGGAGAGAGAGAGATATAAACATCTATGTGATTTTTCTTTTTGTTTTATTTTCTTTTAAAACAAATATGCATTGTTAAGCAAAACAAAGTCTCATCAACCATGTTCAAAAATGTATGTCTCATTTGCATCTTAAGGCCATCACCCTTCAGTCAGGAGATAATTAATTTTTACAGAGAAACTATTTGCACCTATATGTTGGGTTCAATCAGAAACAAGGAAAGACAGTTAGATCCTTGATAATAGAAAGAGGAAAGGGATCTGGATGCTTAACCAGAGAAGATAAAAGAAGACAGAAACATATAGCTTCATTTGGATCTGAAGAAAGGCACCAGAGGATGCACCATTTGTGTGGCCTCAAAAGGGAGAAAGACTATCAGGAAACTGTATGAACTGAGAAGCAACTCAGACCCATAAATACTTTAATGGAAATGTGAGTCAGGTAGATTTACAGGCAAAGTAGAACACCCTTGAGAAGAGAGATGTTAAATGCCCCCTCAGGGACAGAGAGGAAATTTGTTCTTGAGGGACTTGGATAGAAGCCTATTCTGCAAATTTTTGTTGGTTTAAATAAAATCTGTCTTATCATATTTAGCTAAATGCTTGCAAAGCAATTAAAGGCCCTTAGGGAGACAAGAGCCAAATGTGAATGTGCCCAAATAAAATTTTGGGTGGGCACATGGACCATAGAGATTATTTTTGAGAGAAATATTCAAAGTGAATTGGTCCACTACATCATGGGCCCAGTAGACACATGGGTGAAATATACATTCACAATAAGGAACATATATCTCATAATTATTTTATCATTTAACTTTTTAAAGAGATAAAGACTAAAGTTATGACTGCATAGGAATAGGAAAATGTAGATGAGGGAACACCCTCCACCTATGCAAGTAAGTATAACCTCTTTAATGTACAATTTTAGAGAGTTCTAGACTACTGAGAAGTTAAATTACTTATCCTGGTTCATGAAACTGGTTTATGTCAGAGGTAAGGCTTGTATATCCAAATAGCTTATCTATCTATATTCAAAAAATGTTTGCAGCTATGGGTATGTCATATAAAGGACATTTTAGGCATAAAGGAGAATTTGGAGAATCCTTGGTTTTTATAAATTCTTCTTCACTCAAATGCCTATTCAACTCTCTAAAAAACAAAACAAAACAAAACAAAACCCCAAAGTGAAATAAGATCAGAAATTCTAAAAAGATTCTGAAGGATATTCCTTGATATTTTCTACCCTTTCTCAAGCTGACAAGATTTCCCAGAGGTCTTTTAACTCTGGGAAATACTGCTCTACTGAATGAGTTGCTTTGAGCAAACTTTCAGAAACAAAAGAGAGGCTACTGTCATATCTTATTGTGATTTTTGTGGTAAGGTTCAAATCACAGTTTTAAGAACAAAAACTAGCGTATAAAATAACAGGTACAAATTAGGCCCCCAAACTCCTACCAGCTATCCCCAGAAGCTCTGGCAAGCAAACAGTGCTCAACAGCCTGTAGACAAATTCGTGAATCATTTGTGATGGAAAATTATGAAGAAAACCCTATGTTATAAAACTCTGGGGTGGTCTAGCTTACCCAAAAGCAGTCCCCAAAGGGCTCAAGATGACTCTAGGACATAATAAACACTAAATGAAAGGAAACCAAATAAAATCCACAGATGCATTAAATGGGAAGGAGCCATCTTAAGGATAAGAATAAATAGGCTGTGACCCTTGTCCATGTCATATTCATTACCCTGCAATTTCCACCCTAAGGCTTGTCTCCAAAAGTATTCTATCTAGGGGTCTCTTTCTACCACATGTATTTCTTTCACAAATATTAATTGAATGCTTATTATGTATAAGACACTATTCTAGATGCTGTATGGTATACAATGAAGGAAGGAGACTTCCCACCCAGCACTTTATTATCTACTTAGGAAGATGTCACAAGATCATAGGATCATAACATTCCAGTTATAAGTGGCCTGGCTACTTATACCTGTCCCAACCCTCTTGTTTTACAGAGGAAGAAACACAGAATAAGAGATGAGAAGTTCCTTGCCATATAACACATAAGTATCCAGGGTTAAATCCCAGTGTTTAGACTCCAAATCCAGTACACATTTTACAAACTAGCATGATACAAGAGAATATAAGATCATTATAGTAGGTATTTAATAATAAATGCTTGTTGAATTAATAACTTATAACTGATATTGGGGTACTTCACAAGTTCACAGAAAGGGAATTCTCATCCACATGGTCTCAGGTAATGCAGTAGAGAGCTAGGTCTACAGTTGGGAAGACTCATCTTCCTGAGTTCCAATCTAACCTCAGATACTTACTAGCCAGGTGACCCTGGACAAGTCACTTAACCATAGTCGCCTCAGTTTATCCATCTACAAAATAAGCTGGAGAAGAACATTTCAAACTATTCCAGTATCTTTGTCAAGAAAACCCCAAATGGAGCTACAAAGAGTTAGACATGACTGAAAAACAAAAACAGTTGTTTTCAATGCTGAGGTTCTGTGATTCTTAGATTTGACGTCTCCATTTGTGTGTGTGTGTGTGTGTGTGTGTGTGTGTGTGTGTGTGTGTTCAACTTTGATGGTGATGGAATGCTTTATGGAATAATTACTAAACTAAAATGTCCACAAATATTTTTTTTCCATTTGATCCTCATGACAAGTCTGGGAGGTAGATGTTATTTATTAATCTTTTTTTATGGATAATGAAACTGAGATACATAGTGGTTAAGTGATTTGCCCAAGTTACACAACTAGAAAGCAGGATTTGAAATCAGATCTTCCTGACTACAGGTCCAGTGCTCTAAACTCTGTTCCACTTAATTTATCCCTGAAGGAAGAGTGGGATTTTATAGGTAGTTAGAAAGAATAGAGGGAAAATATTTAAGGCAGAGAAAATACCAGGTGAGTAATACTTGTTGGGACATGGGAGATAAAAGTAGGAAGTCAATAAGATCTGATTTTGAAAGCTACCTGAATTAGAATTTTAGTATTATTATTAGATAACTGTAGCCATTGGGAATTTTGGCTTAAGAGAACTCATGGTATGTAATGTTTAGGAAAGACTAATGTGGCAAAGATATACATGATGGATTAGAGCAGGAATAAACTGACCATTCGATTGACCATACTTTGCTTAGCAGTGCCTGGCACATAGTAGGAGCTTAGTAATACCTTATTGGCTAGCTGCTTCTGGAATAACATAAGCAGAAAATAAGGTTTTGAAGTTTGATATTAGAAATAAAAAGTTTTTCTAGGGAAGGAGTAGAGACAAAAAAAAAAGCAAAAAAAATAAGTTAGGGATGCAGACATTCAAAATTAGGTGATTAATGAGACAATGTATGTAAAGTATTTTGCAAATTGTAATTTATTATGTAAATAAAAAATTTTATTCTAGTGAGGCAGTGTGACAGTGGGTAGAATGGTGGTGGTGTCTAAAATCCTAGGTTCAAATATTACTTCTGACACTAGATATGGATATTTCATCTCTGTGAATCTGAGACTTCAAGTTTTCTGTCAACAAAATCACAAATCCCTGCGTGAATCTATAATCTATATTGATATATCTGAGAGAATATATTGTATATGTGTACATCTAGGTTTGTATGTGTGTATATCTATATCTATATTTCAGCTAGAGATTATAAGATCATAAATTTGGTGTTGACTTTAGATTCTATCTTCATTTCTTTCTCTCATTTTATATGTGAAGACCTGAGATGAAGCAAAGTTAAATTTTGATTTTCCCTCTCCCTCCAAGGTTAAGCAGGTATTAATATACAGGATTCAAATTTAGAAGTTAGGGTGGGGTGGAAATATAGATTTGGAACTATCAACATTAAATCAATCATTGATACCATGAAATTAGATGAGTTTCAAGAAAAAATAATAATCAGAGAAAGAGAGAAGAAAAAGAAAGAGGAGGAGGAGAAGGTGGAAGAGGTGGATAAGTTGAAGGAAGAGGAGGAAGTAAAAAAAGTAGAAGAAATGAAGGAAGTGAAAGAAAAGAAGGAGGAGGAGGAAATAGAGGAGAAGGAGGAAAAAGTGGAGGAGGAGCAAACAGAGGAGGAGGAGGAGGAAATAGAGGAAGTGAAGGATGAAAGAGGAAGGGAAGGGAGGAGAGAAGAGGAGAAAATGTGGCATAGCACCAAAGATTGAAATTTGGGGAACCCACATATTTAGAGGGAAGGATAAAGTCTTCCATGATATCCTTGTGGACAAAGACAAGCTAAAGTAACATGGAATAACCCACAGCACAATTTTTTTAAATTTATTTATTTATTTTTTTAACATTTATAATTGATTGAACAGCTGGTTTCATATCAAGTTAGAAAGAAGTCTCAGGTAGAAGGTCCTAACTCTTCTGTACTTGGCTTTGTACAATTTAACATTTTATTAATGATTTGTATAAAAGAATAGATATAACATATTTCAAATTTACATTTAACAAATTAACTATAAGGGGTAGCTAGAATGTTGTATGAAAGAATATGACTCCAAAAGGATTTCAATGAATTAGAAACAGTAATTACACTAAGATAAAGTTTAATAAAGTATAAAGGTAAAATTCCATACTGGGGTTAAAGTAAATTTTTACAAATACAAGCGAGAACAAGATTGTACAATCATTTTTGGTGTGTGTGTGGGGGGTTTATATATATATATATATTACAGGCTCAATATGACGAGGGCCAAAAATACTAAAGGGTTATGCAGGAGTGGAATAGTGTTCAGGACTAGGAAGGTGAGAGCTCTGTTGCTCAGTCTACATCTAGAATATTGTGTTCAATTTTATGTTCCACATTTTAAGAAGGACAACAGTCTATATTAGAAAATATTCAAATAAATTGATTATTTTCATTCAGGTTCTCTGAGGACAATGTCACAAAAGAGTTGAGTGAAGAAACTGATGATATTTAGTATAGAAAATAGGAGATTTTTAGGGTGTTTGAAAAATAACTGTTTTCAAGTACTTGAAAGGAATTAAAAGGCAATGGAATGTAAGATGGTTAGAATTGTCCTACTTGGCCCCAGAGGGCAGAAATAGAAGTAATGAATGGAAGTATCAAGAGAGACACATTTTCACTTGATGTAATGAATGGAAGTATCAAGAGAGACGCATTTTCACTTGATATCAGAAAAAACCTTACCTAAAATAAGAACTACATAAAAGTAGAATGTGTTGTCCAAGCAAGTTCCAGGGGCTGGATTTCTTCCTCATGATAGAGCTGTTTAAGCAAAAGTAACTAGTCACCCCATATATACTGTATCTAATGCCAGGAAATCTTTTATTCAGACTCCTGTTTTTTGGCTTCTGAGGGTAAAGTAGAATTATCCTTGACCATAAAAATTTTATGACTGTTTTCATCTTCACCATAAGGCTGCTTGTTGCTGCTTTGGGGACACTGTGGGAAAATATCCTGAAGTTGACCCTGCTTTTGCGGCAGTTTTAAAATCATGCTATAATTATATCTTATCAGTGTACTTCACTCCCTTTGCCTTCAACTTAAATCCTTTGATGAACTTCAGCCTGCCTCACTATTTTCTTATTTCCAAAAGCTATTTTTTAATGTTCCATATGTTTACTTCACCCTTTAAAATCAAGAGCTCATGTCAATGATATTTAATCACTTTATTCCTTTTTCCCAAGTCATTCTATAATTTTGTAATAAAAATTGTAACAATTTTGATGATCAAAATTGTTGTCATTTTAATATTTGTAATTTTCTTCTTCTTGCCCCTAGAGGCAGCTTAATGACACAGTAGAAAGAACACTGAGCCTAGAATCCCAGAGTTCAAATATAGATTCAGAAACTTATTAGCTGGGCAAGTCACTGAACTTCTCTCTACCTCAGTTTCCTTATCTGTAAGATGAGGATAGTAATAGTACCTACTTTTAGTTTTGTGAGGATTAAATAATATAATATCTGTAAAGTGCTTAGCATGATGCCTGGCCCATCGTGAATGCTTAATAAATGTTTGTCCCCTTTCTTCCTAACTTTATATTTTCTTTCCATCCAGAATTCTACTTGTTTTTTCTTTTTCTCTCCATTATCATCCTATCTTTCTTCCCATTCAACAATTATACTTTTTGTCTTTTCTGAAATTACCATCATCAGATTCTTTCTCAATTCATGTTTCACCCCTCTGAACTGATTTTGTTCATATATAGGGGTTCTCTGTAGCCTTTAGACTTGCCATTCACATTTATGTTCCATGAGAATACCATGATGGATGTGTTTCATCTTTATAGTTTTATAGGCTAATGTTCTGATCAATCCCATTTCTTTATTCTGCCTTCTCTTCCAATTTTGGTTATCTGCAGATCTAGGGTATTTCAACACACTCAGACTGGAGAACCTGAATGAAAAGGAGTTGACTTCATAGTTATATGAAATTAGTTGTTGTTATTATTATTGTTCTTTGACATTCATTCTCGAAGGAATCATGACATTAGGGAGGTGATGCAATGACATGCAAGTGAATTGGATTTAAGTGAGGGAAGGCTGTACAAGGTCATCTGCCCCACTTTCCCCTTCAGAACTATCTGGGTCCAGTGGCCAGATATAAATCAGTATGACTGGAGATGGCCCTGTATACAGTAGAGCTATTGGGGTCCAGTGGCCAGATATAAATCAATATGACTAGAGATGGCCCTGTATACAGTAAGCTAAGAAATTGGGCCAAATAGATAATCATTTTTGCTTAATTAATATATCTTTTAACAAAAAAAATCCTCCAATCTCTCACCTTTAAACTTAGGAGACCATATATGGTATTAAAAGTGATTCTTGGTTTCAACACTTTAGCAGTCCTACACAAATCAAATAATAATATGTGGTTGGAAAATTCTGAAACTGAACATCTGAGGATTGGAAAAAATGTTTCTCCTCTGCCTCATAAGAAAGTGCATTGTTTAATCCATTCAAATAGAAAGGGAATGCTAAGCCACTAGGAGGTTCCTAATTTGTTAAAGATGTCCCTTCATATGGAGAGTTCTTCATCAGAAATAGAAATCCAGTGTCAACCTATGGGATACTGCAAAAATGAGCATTACCCAATGACTTTCCCACTTTCTTACCCTAAAAAAAATCAATGAAACCCTTTGGGGAGATATGGCACTTTCCCATTTCTTGATAATATAAGACTAAACCATGGAATTCCAGTATTTCTTTCTCTTGTGGTAGTTTACTCCTCAGAGTTTTAAACCAAAACAGTTATTTCCTTTGTGTTCATCCATTTAAGAAGAGATGAAAACTAAAATGCACATGATTTTCCAAAATAGTTTTTATTTTATAAAAGACCCTCAAATGTATAATCATGTAATTCTCCCTATTGCCCTACTTCCATGAGTCATAGAGATTTTGGAAGACATAAGTGTATAGAAACCTGGTTAGCCAAAATGAATGACATATATATTAGGTAGATATGTTGGATTTTTGGTTCCTTTGACAATGAAAGAACTTCTCTTCCAGGCTTTGAAAGATAGACTGAAAAGGTGGAACCTGTGATTTTTATAAGCGTGCATCTTCATTCTACTAAAGTAATTCAAAACTTAGACACTTTCATGGTTTGTTATAACTTGTGACCAATCCTCTCATGATAAGTCTTTCTGAAGTTAGCAAGACTTAGATAGCAGACATCTAGCCCATCTCTGGGCTGATACTTAGAGCCTTTCTAATTTAGTAGATCTGCCAGAATGTGAGTTACGTTTGCATAACTTTTAGGAACCCAGTCTCATCTCTACATCATGAAGAAGTTTCAGAGCAGCATGGAAGATCATATGCTATATAATCAACACTTATTATTATTGTTCAGCCATGTTCTGTATGTAAGAGTCATTCATGGGCTAACCTCACTATATGTCTCTATGAAATTTTTTTGAATCTTAGTTCCAAATTGCTTTATGACTAAAATTTTGGAATACAACTCATCTATAAGTTGAGTCCTATTTGTATTGGTTTTCTCCAGATTACAAAGAATTTCCTGGTGATCCATTCTACAATCCCAAATACTCATTTTCCTTCCCTTTACATCATCTTTCTAGTTGATGATGTTCACCAGAATGACCTCTCCAAATGACAACACTGGTATTCATACCAATTTAATTACTTTCTGTGCTTCTTATGGTAAATAATTAATCATATCTTCTTTTAACATGGTAAGAGATTGGAATTCTAATGCCAACAACAACAAAAAAAGGAATAGTGAATGGTCACTGAACTTTAAACAAGGAATTTTGAAATCTATAGTGGCAATCCCTAGAGCAGAAATAAGCCTACCTTTTAAAGGTACTGGTGGAGCAGAAAAGCTTCTAGTAAGCCTACAAGTGTGGGGTTAGATTATTCAGTGGAAGGATTTGAGTGGCAAGAGAGACCAGGTTAGTTAGTACAGTATATTGCATTAAAAGAAGTAATTCCTGAATGCTGTCCTTAAATGGAAGTTTTGGGAGAAGCCATCCAATCAGAAGGAGATTACTTAGGGACAGAGGGTACTTTAGAAATATGAGTTCTTGGGTTCAAATGATCTTGCAGTATGAAAAAGTTTCTAGGGACATGATGGAGAATATGAGGAATTGAACCTGGTAGAAAAATGAGTCCTGAAAATTGATTATAAAAATTAAGATACATGAGAGACTCAAACTAGGAAAATTAGAAATAACATTTCCATTTTTGTCATATTTTATGAATAGAAAGTATTGATTCACTAGATCTTTTTTGACTCCTTGATGGCAATCATGATTAGAAAGCATAGTTCTTGCCCTCTGTATTTCCAGGGAGGTAATCTTCAGGAGTTTCCTATGATCTCTAAAGATAAAAAATATATTCCTCTTGATTTTCAAAGCATTATATGGCTCCAACCAAAGATTTTGCTTCTTCTGGCTTCCCTCCCTTTTCCCTCATGCTTTAAGGGTTACCAAAGGAGCAGGAATGACTCTAGAATACTATGTGGACTTCACATAACAAACTTAGGGGAAGACATGGATGAGGATAGCAAATATAAATTGGTCAGAATCTGCATCCTTGGAGGTAACTTCTGAACTAATGAAAATACAACTCCATTTGAAAATTTCACATATCTCTTCTTTACCAGTAAATCAAGCCCTGGATTAGGAATTCAAACTGCTTCAATTCAACCCCTGTATGACCCTGTACAAGTCACTTTCTCTCAGCTTCAGTTTCCTCATTTAAAAAACGAGAATAACAATAGCATTTACTTCACAGGATTGTTGCAAACATCAAATAATACATGTAAAGCATATTTAATTTTTTTTTTAATTCTACATAAATGTTATCTGTGTTTCAGCCAAACTGGACCTACCTCTTTCAGAATCTTGTGCTATTGAGATAAACTATATAAAAACACAAACCCTGAATGGTACCAAGGAACCCTACCTTACCTTGTACATTACTAAGTTCTCCATCCCGATGTTTGGACCCCATTTCCTCCTTGTTGAAATGCTTTCTTTATTTCAAGATAGCTCTGAAGTCACTCCTTAATGGTCCAAATGGTCCATGAGATCACTCCTTAATCTTCTCATGAAAGGATCCTCTTCTTTAAAGTGTCCTGGAGCACTTAGTCCTGATCTCTTGTGGATCCCTATTATTTTATGTCATATTTATTGGTACACATGCCATTTCCCTAAAAGTGGACACTATTAAATTTTCAGTACGAGTATTGTTATCTTGAAAATCAGCAAACATCACAAATTAGGGCTGGATTTATTTTGTTGATGGTCTTTATTTATGAAAGAGATGGGAAAAGTGTTAATAATGCAGATTAATGCATTTTTATTATTGAGTCATGGGAACCTTTTTGTTTTCCTTTGGAAAGACGGTTGTTAAATATTTACTAGCATATCCCTGCCAACTCCCATTTCTACATCATAAGCTCTTGGAGTACGTAGTTGAAGTCATTCTTCATCTTTGAATCTTCAGCATTTAGCACTGGATATTTTTTTTGTATGCATGATCCTTAATAAATGTCTGCTGAATTGAACTGACCAGAACTAAAGGGAAGAGGTCTAAAGAAATAAAGATAAAGAAATCCGTTAGCATTGGAAACAAGGATGGCAGGGCAACTTTCCAGCTCTAAGTGCTATTCAATGCTTGAGGCTTTACTATTTAGTGCACTCTTCTGCAGGTTCTGTTTTGAAAAAGGTAGATAATTACCCTTCAGGGATGGCTAATTGGCAAGGGGTGAATTCTTTTATTTATTCTTGACCACAAACTTATTTTTTCTGTTAGGAATTTCCAGGGTAGGGTGGAGTTCCCTGATGCTACTCTGGTGCCTGTGTTCTTCATGTGGTTTGTCAGAAGAGCATACACACACACACACATACACACACACACACACACACACACACACACACACACAAAACTAAACTATTTATCCCCAGCATTTACAGGAAACACTAACTGGGTTGCATAAAAGGAGAGATTGATTTACATGCAGCAACAAAAGAAAAGGAGCTTTAGATGCAAACAAGAAAGTCCAAAGCAGTGATCATATCTGCTGACAGCACAATCTTTATTCAATTTCATTTATTATAAATGGAAACTTCTTTTACACTCCACCCCACTCACCATACACATACCTTCACATCTGTGTTTTTGAGAGACTAAGATGCTGTCATCTTAGAGCTAAGATGCAAGAGTAAGAGAGTGTTTACAAATAATTCTTCCAGTTGTCAAATTCTCTTTAATTTTCCAATAGGGTCTCCTCATCAAAATTCACATCTTTTTTCTTCCTGGTATTTATCTTTTATACACAGTGATTTTCAACTCTCTCTATCCTCTTCACTCAATAGCCCAGTCCGCCTATCTCTGAAGGAGACACATAGAAATGAAGGATGTCTTCAATGTACATTGGCTTCAGAACCACATTCTGTAGAACTCCCAACTGTGCCAATTATTATTGAGTGACTTAGATTATACCTTTCTTTCCTGATGTTACCTTATTCTTTCACTACATATGAGTGGATATCATGTTTTATCTTTCTGTCTCCCTTAGTTGCTGGTCAAGTACTTTACATACAATAATGATGGTGGATATTTTAAGATTTATGAAGTATTTTACATGTATTATTGTATTTGATCCTCAAAACCACTCTTTGAAGAAAGAAAAGCATAGAGGCAATGTAGGACAGTAGTAGAATGTTGAATCTGGGGCTCTGAAAAGTTATAGGATCATAGAATCATGTATCTAGATCTGGAAAGGACCTCAGAGGTTGTTTCAACCAAACAAGACAATGCTGGCTAACTTTGGATAGATTTAATTGTGTACAGATATAGCACTTCACTGCTATTTGCTCTCCATAGGACTTTGATGATCACTTTGATGTCCATAGGACACTGAAAGCACTCCATCTTGAATCTTTATTACACCTATAGATTTCTTCTCACACAGGAAGTATTCTCCATCCCTGAAACTACTCTCTTAGATTGTCTGGTTTTTTTCCCCCCAGAACTTCATTTTCAGATAGCTGGCCCAGATCAACTATATTCTCATTCCTCTATAGGCTGCACTCCTGACTTACTGCCACAGAATGTTAGTTAGTTAGTTAGTTAGTTAATCAAAACTATATACCTTTGATGTGTTTGGTGTTCAACACTAAATGATGAGATTGATATAGGCACCAAATGTTGGGATTTGGTCATGTGAAAAATTCACAATGGACTTTTGTCTTTGGGAAAAGGCAGGTTTATTTACAAGAAGAGGTTACAGACAAAATGAAGAGATACAATAGACAACAGGAATTGTAAATATAAAATAGATTTGGAAGAACACTAATATTACCAAGGAAAGAAGTTTAGATGAAGTATGAGTATACCATTGACCAGCAGACTAAATCCATAGAGGGATTTAAGACCCTAAAAGAATTAGGTATAAGAAAGAGAAAGACTCTATGAAATATGGTGGAGGGAATGAGAGGAAAGACATCATGAGGCATGGGGGAGAGTGAAGAGAAAGATACTATAAAGCAGAACATCCTGGTAGGATATAATCCAGAAAAGATTTGGCAAAGATAGCATGGCCATGGACAGATTTAGAGGGGAAATTTATCCTTGGGGGTTTGATTGGACATAGCAAAGTGGGGCTACCCAAGATCTCCACAGAGGGTGAGAACATAAGATTGAATTGATCCCCATTAGTGCCTTTCCCTGCTTGCCTCAGGGAGTAATTTTGTTCAGGCTATTTCTGTCAATCCCATCTAGTGACCCAGGATCTCATCAGTCTCATGACCATGAAATTGTTATTGTTGTTTGATCTTTTCAGTAATGTCTGACTTTTCATGACCCCATTTGGGGTTTTCTTGACCAAAATATTGGAATGGTTTGCCATTTCCTTCTCCAGCTCATTTTTACAGATGAAGAAATGAAGCTAATTAGGTTAAATTGCTTGCCCAGGTCTGATTTGACTGAGGTCAAATTTGAACTCAGGAGGATGGGTTTTCATGATTCTAAACCCAGTGTTCTATCTACTGTGCCATTCTGTTATTTATTTAATGTGCAGTTTTGTCATATCTATGTATGTAATCTCTTTCCAATAGTATGTAAGTTCCTTGAGGTCCAGGATTTTCATGACTGCTTCTGCATCCCTAGTGCCTAGCATATAGAAGACATTTAAGAAATGCTTGTTGAATTGAACTGAAGTCAGTAATGATGAGGATAGGGATTAGGATATCTCCTATCCTAGGCTCCAGTCTTGCTCATTCTTGCCACACTTTGTTCCCTGGTGTTGCTTTTTATTTCCTGAAGCATAGAGTTGATTGGGCAAGTTAGATGGAATGCCAGGAATAAACCTGAAAGCATTTATGCCTACTCTAATGTGGTAGAGTATATAGAAGACTTTGGTTTCTAACTGACCAACAGCCTTCACTCAGGAACCAAATTAAATTAAACTATATGAAAGGGGGGGGGGAATTCCCAAATGAAGTAGGGGTGGAATACTTTGCTTTCAATGGATTCTGCAGAGACTCAGCACCAGTGACAAATGTTCCTAGTTACTCTGCCACCCACTTGAAAAGCAGCAGGCATTAAGAGACAAATAGCATCCTCTGGCCTCACCCTATTGCAGCAAGCCTCATTTTGATGGAATGCAAGCATCGCTATGGAATAGAGGAACGGCGGGGGGTGGAGGGAAATGGCCATGGACAACTGCTTTTAATGGAAATAGTATGATGTCCGCTTCCCCTTTTCTTCTTGGTTTTAAGTCAGTGATCCCCAGGGAAAAAATGTGAAGCTACAATGAAAAGACTTTATTTAAGAAAGTCTAATATGTAAGTTCCCTCTTCTTTGATGTCCTGGTAAGGGGGAATGTTTCCATTGTGTGTGGGTTTTTGATATGTAGCTTTGAAAAGAATACTAAATCCTTCCATGAAAAGGTTGTATATTCTACTCTTTGCTGAGAAAAGGGAGTTGTTTTTGTATGAAAAGGAAATCTCACTCCTAGCTCTCACTAATTTAGAATAGTCCCTTTCCCTGGGAGACATAACTTCAGCACTCTTATTTCTATTGTTTATGAGATGATCATTTTATTCTTTAACATGAAAAAGAAATATTACAGAAAAGGGAGAATCCTAGAAATGTATAATGTGGATATATATGGAGAAGGGGGTGGAGGATAATGCTCATAGGAAATGTATACTGTGGAGATACATACCTACATACACATACACACACATTTAAGGTAGTCATCATAGGATTATAGATTTAGAACTGAAAAGGAATATAGAGATTATTTAACTCAAACACTTAATTTTACAAATGAATGAACTGAATCCCAGAGACTACTCTATATCAGCTTGGAAAGTGGTAGGGAAAGGATTTGAATTCAAGACTTCTGTCATTAAATCCAGTCACTTTTCCCTTTTGCCATGGAAGATGATTGTGTAAGAATCAGACTTAAATTGTCTCTTTAGCTATCCTTTAGTCTAATGGTATCAAACTGAAATGGAAATGGATTGCTGCTGCCTGCATATTATCTTAGAAAACCACAAATCAACATTATCTATGTTGTCTCACGTTTTTATTTCTTTTTATTAGGTATTTCTAATTACATTCTAATTAAGTTCTGACCACTCAGGAGTTTTATAGATCTGTTAGCTGCTATTCTGGCAGCTATGATTTTGACACTTTTGAGGTCCAACACACTCATTTTTTATATGAAACCAAAGGGAGATGAAACATCTTGCTTAATGATTATACAAATGATTTAGACAATTCTACTGTAGGCATCATCTTTTTGATAAGATTGAGGTGAGCAACTGATACCAAATGATGGGGTTTGGTAGCAATTTACTTGGAAAGAACTCACAAGAGCTTTCTCCTTGCCAAAAGGTACATTTATTAGCAAGAAGAGGTTAGAGACAAAATGAAGAATTATACCAGAAGTGGTAAATATGAAATAGATTTGGAAGAGCACATAGTAAGCAAGGAAAAATGATTTAACAATTAACAAAGGAAACAACAAGTTCCCCAGTGGTTCTGACAATTAAACCAGGAGTAAGGGGATACACCATGACGTAGGAATACACTACTGACTGGCAGGCTAATTCCATAGAGGAATTTAGCATCTAAAAAGAATTAATTATCTATAACAAGGAGAAAGACTTCATGAAGCATAGGGAAGGATAGGGTAAGGAGAAAAACTTCATGAGGAATGGGGGAAGGGGTGAGAAGAAAGACACCATCAGGCAGAACACTATGGACTAACCCAGTAGGGATTCAGCAAAGATGGCATGGGCCAAGGACAGATTTATAGAAGAAATTTAACCTAAGGGGGGGGGGATGGTTGACATCATAAATTGGCTTTTTGATTAGCTGCAGTAAGGTGGTGTTACCTAAAACCTTCAAAGGGGGTGGCACTGTAAAGCTGAGCTGAATATTATTAGTGTTTCCCTGTTTGCTTTAGGGAGTAATCTTATCAGTACTTCTGGTTTCTCTGTCAACTCCATCTAGTGTACCAGGTACTCATCATCTTGAAACTATTGTTACATTTTTCATAGTTTAAAAAGACCTTTTCATGTCAATGTATGCCATGGGCAATCCAGAGAGAGCAGAAGTTTTCCTAATGGGAATCCAGCAATCCAGAATTTTTGCATTAACTTCATGTGGACTCAGATTTTTAGAGCTGGAAGCTTAAGCTATCTGAGAGCTTATTTAGTACAATTCTCTCATTTTATAAGTTAAGATATGGAGGCCCAAAAAGTGTTTGAAACAGCACAGCAAGCTAATGGCAGAACCAGAATTAGAACTTAGATCTCTGGTTATATAGCCTCGGATAGCTCTACTATCACATTTGGACTTTTAGGCAAGTGAGAAGAAAATATCTTCATAATGTCCAATAGATATTCTGGGGCTAATCCACCTTGAGTTCAATCATCTTTACTGAAAAGTAATGCTCAGACAAATCCTTCTGATTAGCGGCCTCAGACATTTACTAGCTGTGTGAACTTAGTCAAGTCACTTAACTCCATTTGCCTTAGTTTCCTCATCTGTAAAATAAATTGAAAAAGGAAATGGTGAATTGCTATAATATTTTTGCCAAGAAAACTCCAAAATGTGATCTCAAAAAATTGGACAAGACTGAAAAATTAACGAACCAACCAATCATTCTAAAGAATTATAAGGTCACTTTGCCACATCAAAAATAAATAAATAAATAAATAAATAAATAAAAAAAAAAAAAACATTAAGGCAGTACAGAAAAAGAATGTTAGGCTTGGGATCCAGAAAACCTACTTTCTGTATTGTCTTCACAGCTAATTAGCTGTGTGAGTTGTCTTCTTTCTCTTATCCTTTCCTCATCTGTGAAGTAGGTATAATAAAAGAAATCATTTTGCAGAGTTATTATGAAAATCAAAAGAGATAATATGTGTAAAACATTTTGCTACTTTAAAGTATTATATAAATGTTAGCTATTGTTATTAGATTCCAAATATACTTCCTATCATGAAAGGAAAGATTCATGTGTATTTTTAAAATATCTGAATGTATTTATCTTATTTGGATACTTTAACTGAATGTCAATTATCTTCTAATGACCTCAACATGGATTGATTTTTAGAATATTTTAAACTCAAGGAAAAGTAGTGATAACATTTATTTTTCATAAAATTATTATGATGATCATTTTTATCAATGCTGCTTCTTTATAATGTAATTATGTAATAGAATTGATTATATTCTTGTATATTTTAGAAACACATTTGATATGAGGTAAAGCAAAATAATGTCTACTTGAATTTCAGTTGATCAGAAAGTAGGGACAAGGAAGATTTAAGAATTCTGGTAATTATTAAAAAGTAATATTTCTTAATTCCAAATTTGATTTTTAAATGGGATTTCATAGATTTCACATCTTGTTAATGATAATATTGAAGTGGAAATACCATTAGGAAGGAAACTCCAGTTGGACTTATAAACTTCATTATTTCAATTTAATTCATTACACCAAATATTTATTAAACTTACCTTCCTTCATCATTTTATTGACTTTATATGTTGTCATCTATATCTGTTTTTTTTTTCCAAAATGGGAAAAAAGCCATACCCTCTTTGCTTCAAACACATAAAATAAGATGTCCATAGAATGGGCATATAATTACCATCTGTATCTTTGGAGAGAATAATCACAGTAAGAGACTCATCCAATTAAGAATTTGCCTACATATATTTCATTTATAGACTGCTGCAGGTAAAAAGTTACATAAAATACAATTCCTAACTTTAAGAATCTTGTAATATAGCTCTAAAAGATAAATTCCATAGGATAAAATATGGTCTGATAGAAGGAATGTTTTTTATTCAGTCATTTTTCAGTTTTGCTCGATTCTTCATTACTCCATTTAGATTTTTTTTTTTGGTAGAGATAATGGAATGGCTTGCCATTTCCTTCTCCAATTCATTTTACAATGAGAAGTAAACAAGATTACATAGCTATTCCAGTGTCAATAGCTAGTGAGCATCTGAGGCCAGATTTGAATTAAGGAAGATGATTCTTGCTGACTTGAGACCTGACATTTAGTCATTGTTACCTAACTGCCCCTTATTAGGCATTAGCAGATTTCACTTCTAGATTTAGTTTTACGTTTTACTAGTTGCTATGTGATCTTTTCAATGTCATTTGAACACTTTCTCCAAGTCATTTCTCTAAATTTTCGTTTTTTTATCTTTGATATAAAAGAAGTTGGATTTGAACTCATGTTGTAGAACATTTAAATAACACTATAAGATAGTAGATGAATGTTTTCCAATGAACAGAACAGACAGTAAGTACTGATGTTTGGAGATAAAAGCAATATGGATTGGAATGTTTGGAAAAGGTTTCATGGAAGACATAAGACAGACGATGTCTAAAAACTGATATAAAGAAGATTGGAGGAAAACATTTTATTGAAGAAAAGGGGAACAATAGAAACAGAGTTATGAAGAAAAGATTGTCTATGAAACACCAGCAAGGTATTTGGCTGGTTAAAGTAATAAGTAATTTCTGACTCTGTGATTCTATATTCTCTTGTGTCTCTTTGTCTCTCACCTATGAGACTCTGCTTCATAAACTAGCGTACCTTCTCCAAAGTTGTTTGCTGCCTCAGTCCTAGCAAGTCCTAAGCCAATAATTATTTTTTTGCTGTCATTCATCAGGACATCATCAGTAGAGTCATAGTCTAGAAGAGATCTTAGAGTATATTTCATTCAATCCCTTTATTTTACAGATTAGAAAATTGAGAACTAGAGAAAAGTGAGTTGCTCAAGCTCATACAACTAAGTATCAGTCACTCCGCATACTCAATATCCAGCTGCCTAGTCACTATAGCATGTTACTTCTGCAAGGACTTGAGAAGGGCATCTATTTTGATGGTGTAAATGTGACTCTGTGTGTGTGTGTGTGTGTGTGTGTGTGTGTGTGTGTGTGTGTGTGTATGTGCACAAAAGTAATTGTTCAAGCAGGCAAAGATGACCTATCATTCTTTGCCTATTCTCTATTCTTGAAAGCTGCTTTCCTATTCCCACTCCCAGTCCATTTAAAAATTCTGGGTAGGGTATACTTGAATAGAATTGGTCAAATGGGAAACTGTAAAGATGGAAGCTACAAAATGCAAGATGAGGAATTTGGAATTGCTCTTATAAATAATGCCTGGATTAGCCATTAAGGAAGAAAGCCGGCTAAAGTAAAATGAACAGTTAGGACTAGAGTTGGGCTTCATGGTAGTAGTGATAACGGTGGGAAGGGATGGCAGACCATCAACAAGAAGCATTTAAAAATATTATTTAAGGTAAATTGAAATTTAAGAGAATTTTTTTAAAATGTGTTAGAAGATTCTGATGTCCATATTACCCAAGTTTTATTTCATTTGATGGGAAGTCAATTAATGTTTCAAAATTACCCATGGATACAGTAGGGCTTGCTCTCCACATCTTGCCTATATCACTCAGTTGCTGTTCACTTTATAGTGTGGAAGTGGCATAATAGAATAAATAACTTGTAGTAGGCACAAAGAACATTAAGGCAATTATATTGAAATTTTAAGTCTACACACCCTTTCTCTTGAAAGATACCTTTAATTAAAGGAAAACTTATTCTTCAATTTATTTTTGATATGAGCGACATAGTCTGATATTCAATATTTAATTTCTCTCTCTATTAATTAAACCTATGAACATTTATATTCAATTAAAATGCCTTTTTGCTAAATCTCTTTCACTTGTTTCTACTATTTATTGTCCATTCATTAGTTGTGAACTTTCTATAGAGAAGAACAATCAAAGCTTATCTAATTAGATCATCTGAGTCTCCAGTTTCTCTTAACTACTCCCCCCCACTGCTCCTACCACAAAAAGAAACCCCACTATTTGTTCCACTATTTTTCTCATATTTCAGACCCTTGGATACAGGTATAATTTTTTTTTCCTCCCTTGCAAGGCATTTGCTTCTGTTTTCTTTAAACATCTTCCAAACCTCTCAGTGAAAAAAAAAGGTTCAATATATTAGTTCAAGCAGACACTTATGTTATCCCCAAAAGACAAGAATTTCTCTGATTCTTCAGGATCCCCTGGGAAGGAAATTCCACAGCTTCTCCATAAAATCCAATCCTGTGTCTTAACTTAAATCAGGAAGAGCTTCCTCCTAGCTAACCTAAATCTCTCTTGCAGTAATGTAAGCTCATCTTCACTAATTACGCCAAAAACTCCAATGCTCCAAGAATATTGTTAAAATCTCTTGAGATAAGAAAAGACTCCTTCACCTGTTAAGAGTGCATTTTAAAAATTTACTTACTTTTTGTTCATTTGCCACTACAATATTTTCACCAAAAAGGACTTCTATTTCTCAATTAATCATGCTTCCTTATCAGTTTCAAAGACATAATTGAGCTTTGAAACAGGTAATTGTGAATTAAGGGGAAAAAAAAGAATGAGTATCCTATCATTTCAACTCAGATTAATTGCACAGAAAGCACTCCAAGTATATATGGATATATATGTTCGATATATATATTTCACTCAACTCATAACTTTTAAAAAGTTTTATTTGTTTCAATGTCAACAATAATCCTAAAGCTACTACTATTGCTTCTCTCCATAGAAGAAACTTGAGCTTGAAAAGAAATTAGGGATTTACAGGTAAATATGGGTGACCTTATCTACATTTTCTGTTGCTTATATTTATATACAGATGGCTCAAGGGATACAACTCTAGGGCCTGGAGTCATAAAGAACTAACTTCAAATTTGGCCAAAGACACTTAAATTGTTGTATGACCTTAACCTCTGTTTGCTTTGGAGGCAAGTAGGTGGCTCAATGGATTCCAAGATCTCTGGGTCCAAAATCAGGAAAACCACAGGATCACAAAGAATCAGACATAACTAGATGATAAAACAATAACAATATGTGTACATATACACATAAATAGTATATCATATCTTATTGAAATTTTAAGCTATTTTGAAGTTTTAAGACATACTGTATCTGACTTTATTTAATTTAAATGCAGAATTGCACCAATTGAAAATGGAGTCAATTCCTTGCTCAAGCTAATAAAATTTGGTAAAGAAGGAACTGAGTGATGCAATAGAGGACAGAGTTGTTAAAGGGAAAATCTTCACTACATGACTGCACAGTGGATAATTCTGTACTGTTCTTACAATAACTTACTAAGTTTGTAGTCTGTTGCATTAATTCACACTTATTTGAATGCTATTTTGTTTATGTTCTCGTGTTGTTTTTCATGTGTGTTTTGTGTATGTTTGTGTGTGTGTATGTGTGTGTGTGTGTGTGTGTGTGTGTGGAGTCATCAAACACCATGCCAAATTAGGCTGAGAAACAGCCCATTTGTCTATTGTTTGATGACCACTTTAATGAAAGTTAGAGAGGGTCATCACCAGACTGGATGCAAAGGTATAATTTTATTAAACAAACTAACTTTCCAAGATTATCTAGTAAATTGTAATTGATTTTGCAGAGCGAATGACCTCACTGAAGTATGCTTTCACTTCTTAACAAGAGTATGGACTCTTTTTTCTTGTTTCTTTATATATGCCTAGCCCATAGTGAGCACCTCATACTTGCACTTTGTTCTTCCTTCCTCCCTCCCTCCCTCCCTCCCTTCCTTTCTTCCTTTCTTCCTCTCTCCCTCCCTCCCTCTCTCTTTCCTTCCTTCCTTCCTTTCTTCCTTCCTGTGTTCCTTCTTTCCATCTTCAAGTTGTCTAGTGTGTTATTTACACTGTGAGTATTCATTTAATGTAGTCAGAGATACTTCATGGATGTATAAGAATATAGTATCTCTTGTTATATAGTGAACTATTCTAGGAGAAGGGATACAACTATATAAAGACGGAAAAACTTAAATCAGATAGAAGTGCAATATAGTACTTTTCTGAGTCGAGGGACTTGGCAAATGCAAGTGATTACATTCTGGATAAGGGAACATTTACTAAAATATTAAAGCTTCTAAGTTTTTTTTAAACCTTTTTTTAAAACCACATATTGGTCTTTCATTCAAAGTCAAGAGAATCACAGAATCTGTGTTGAAAGGGTCTTAGAAACCATCTCCAGGGGTCCTCAAACTTTTAAAATAGGGGGCCAGTTCACTGTCCCTCAGAATATTGGAGGGCCAGACTATAATAAAAACAAAAACTTTGTTTTGTGGATCTTTAAATAAAGAAACGTCATACCCCTGGGTGAGGGGGATAATTATCCTCAGCTGCTGCATCTGGCCCACGGACCGTAGTTTGAGGACCCCTGATCTTCTAGACCAAGCTGGACTTATTCAGGAATGCCTTCTACCACATCACCAGCAAGCAATCATCTGACCTCTCCTGAAAGACCCCCCCCCATGACAGAGAACCTATTGTCTCCTGAGGTAGCCCATTTGACTTTTGGACTTCTCTGTTAATTGGCTTTTCCTTAAATCAAATTGAAATCTGTCCCTTTACAACTTTCACCCATTGCATATTATTCTGCTTGGGGCCAAGCAGAACTAATCTAATCCTTCTCCAACAGGATCATCTTTCAAATAATTGATGACCATTATTATATTTCCTCAGGTTTTCTCTTCTCTTATTTAAGAAATTTTAGGTCCTTAACTAATCTTTGATGGAATGATCCTTTTATCATCTTTATTGCCTTGGAGATGTATTTCTATTTGCTGTTTCATGTTGTAGATTGCTTTTGGTAGAAATGAAGCCAAAAGGAAAGAAAGACAAAGCATAAGTAGATAGTCTGAGCAAAATATTACTGAAATTAAAGATTTTAGTCAACCATTGATTTGGTAGCTCAGAACTGTTGTGTGATGTTTGCATAGTTGAAAGAAACATGTCAGTCTCATATTTCTCCTTCATAGAAGCCAAGCCTTTTTCTCCAAGGAAGATCCCTAAAGAAACATACAGTGCCACTTTTTAGCTATTATCAAAATCAACTTCATGACCACTCTGATACTTGATTCTAACCATATAATAACTCTAGTTCTGCTGGTGGGCTCCCTTTTTTTGCCAGAATCCTGCTTGAATGAGTCTCCTGTAGAGTTGGTTTTGGACCATGTATTGGGAAATGTCTTGTTTTGGTTTTGCAATGTGTGAATTAAATTCACTATGGTTGCTGTGGTTTGGTATTCATTTGAATGAACTCGTCATTGTCAGTGCCATTACAGTGAAGAGCTTTAAAGAGGATGTAATATCCCCAAGAGTACCGGGTAGACAACCTCAAATGGGTGGGTCTCACCTAGAGAAAGCAGCAATTAAGTGGTTAAAGAGCAACCAATCCAGTCAACTTGTATTTGTCTTATAGAAATTTGAGTCAGCATACTCTGGGAAGCACTTTGTGCCAATTGAATATGGAGTTGGTGAATGTAAAGCATGGAAGCATAACAACTCGATTACCGACTTCCTCTTTATAAAGAAATATTGTTTTAAGCAAGTTGTTCTAATGACCAAGTGTCCCACAGGAATGTGTCAGCAATTACAGCAATCAGTATAGAGCATTTGTTCCCCCTCCCCTCAATATTACTTTATCTTATAACTTCTAAATAGTAATAGTGGCCGTGTCTTTTGCCTAGAACTATAGGGAAGGTGTGGGGGGCGGTAATGTGGGAAATCAGTCTTTATTAGTGAGAAAGAAATAAGAATATATAAATGTAAAATGCATTCCTTGTCTTAAACATTATAACCCAGTAAAGAGCAAACTACAACTGAGATCCTTATGAAAAATAAAACAAATACTGTCCTTTTTTGCCCCCTTGAGAACTAAAGTAGGGGTTCCTCTGTGAGAGATAAAGCTTTCAGCTTTTCACTATGTCTCTGTGGGAGAGGGAGATGAAGCATGACTGTGTGACTTTATCAGCTAAAGATGGGGGTTAAAGCAGAATCTAAAGGAAAGCAAAATCAAAGCATGCAGATATTTCTTTAATCAATTTTTCTTTCTAAAGTACTCCCATTAGTTCATCCTTCTCTTTACTTGTAAGGAAAGTAACACAGTGAATGGATGCCCTGTTTATGTAGTTTGTTGATTTGAGGAAGCTGAAGATGCTTAATATGGTGAATGAGGGATCAAAAGCAGATTAAAACAAAGTTAAATTTCACAGGAATACTTTACTATCCTCTGCTTAGGTTTGTTAGTTTTTTTAAAAAGTAAATTGCATATTAAATCTGATATTTATCAAGTATTTTAAGATTTACAAAATATTTTACATATATTATTTCACTTTATCCTCTCAACAATCCCAAAATATAAGTACTTCAGCTATTATTTCCATTTTACAGATGAGAAAACTGAAGTTCAAAAAAAGTTAGATAATCAATAAGCATTTATTATTTGCTAGGTGCCAGGCATTGTGATAAAATTTTAGAGATACAAAAGAAAACAGTTATTGCCTTCAACAAATTTACATTTTATTAAGAGGAAAATATGACCTCATTGTAATAAAACCAAAATACATCCAAGTTAGTATATGATATTGAGGAGTAGAAAAGAGCACTGGTAGCTTGTAAGATCAGAAAAAGGCTTCATGTAGATATTGGTACTTTATCTGAGCATTGAGAGAGGCTAGAGATTCTGAAAAGTAGAAGTGAAGATCAAGTGCATTCTAGGTATGGGACACATTGTCTTTGCAAAGGCTTAGATACAATAGATATTTTGCTTTGTGGGAAGATAGCAAGTAGGCAGTTTGACTGGATTGGAGATTGGATAAAAGGGAGCAACGCTGGAAAAATAGTTTGGAGCCTTATTATAAAAGGTTTTAAATACAAAACTAAAATATCAATTTGTATCTGATCCTAGAGGCACTAAGGAGACTAAAACTTTTTCAGTTTTTTCAGGAAGAAGTAGTGACATAGAATTATGTTTTCTTTATATTATGTTGACAGCTGTATAAAATAGGAACTTCTTTTTCTATTTTTTCTATTAACAACCCTCTTTAATCTGAGAAAGTTTTTAGAGACTTTATAAAAAAGGTATGCAAATACAACAATTATTGATTAAAAACTCATAATTCATGATCCCTACATTCATTTACAAAACCCCACATGTGGGTTGTGACCCATAGTTTAAGAAGCTTTGGTATAGAGAATAGATACGGAAGACTAGAGGCAGGGAGACCAATTAGGAATTTATTACAATAGTCCATCCAGGGAAGAAGCAGGAAATTTAAGATGACTTTAAGGTTGTGAACTTAGATGAATGGAAGGTTAATGCGGCCCTCACCCAAATTAGAAAGTTATGACATGCAATGAATTGTCTCATGGGAGGCTGGGAAAATTGAATTCTGTTTTATACATATTAAGTTGGTGATATCTAAGAGAGATCCAATTAGAAATAACAAGCAGGTGATTCTTGATATGAGCTATTTCAGTAGAGAGACTAAAGCTGGATATCCATGTATAATCTTGATAGAGATAACAACTAAACCCATATGATTTAATCAGGGCAAAAGAAGGGAGAGAACTTAGGATGGAACTTTAGGGGGCATTGACTTGCCCATGGTCATATATTTAATATATGACAGCTTCCAAACTGAAATCCATCCTGTTCCCAGGCCCAGTTCATATTGCATTATATCAAGCTAATCATATGGCTTATTAAACTGAGAATACGTAACTTAGTAACAATTCAAGAAAGATTTGGAAGTTCAGTTAATTGCAATTCAATACGAGCTAACAATGTGACCCCAGGTTCGATTAATGATAATAGAAGCCTACGTCACTTTTAATTTTTTTTTTTTTGGTGAGGCAATTGGAATTAAGTGATTTTCACTATTGACCACAAAATAGAAAATTTTGATTATATCAAATTGAAAAGTTTTTGTACAAACAAAACTAATGCAGACAAGATTAGAAGGGAAACAATAAACTGGGAAAAGATTTTTATAGTCAAAGGTTCTGATAAAGGCCTCATTTCCAAAATATATAGAGAATTGACTCTAATTTATAAGAAATCAAGCCATTCTCCAATTGATAAATGGCCAAAGGATATGAACAGACAATTCTCAGACGAAGAAATTAAAACTATTTATAGACATATGAAAATATGCTCCAAATCATTTTTAATCAGAGAAATTCAAATTAAGACAACTCTGAGATACCACTACACACCTGTCAGATTGGCTAGAATGACAGAGAAAGATAATGTGGAATGTTGGAGGGGATTTGGGAAAACAGGGACACTGATACATTGTTGGTGAAATTGTGAATACATCCAACCATTCTGGAGAGCAATTTAGAACTATACTCAAAAAGTATCAAACTGTGCCTACCCTTTGATCCAGCAGTGTTTCTACTGGGCTTATACCCCAAAGAGATACTAAAGAAAGGAAAGGGACCTGTATGTGCCAAAATGTCTGTGGCAGCCCTGTTTGTAGTGGCTAGAAGCTGGAAAATGAATGGATGCCCATCAATTGGAGAATGGTTGAGTAAATTGTGATATATGAATGTTATGGAATATTATTGTTCTGTAAGAAATGACCAGCGGGATGAATACAGAGAGGACTGGTGAGACTTACATGAACTGATGCTAAGTGAAATGAGCAGAACCAGGAGATCATTATATACCTCAACAACGATACTGTTTGAGGATGTATTCTGATGGAAGTGGATCTCTTCAATAAAGAGGGCTAATTCAGTTTCAATTGATCAAGGATGGACAGAAGCAGCTACACCCAAAGAAAGAACACTGGGAAATGAATATAAACTGCTTGCATTTTTGTTTTTCTTCCCAGGTTATTTATACCTTCTGAAACCAATTCTCCCTGTGCAACAAGAAAACTGTTCAGTTCTGCACACAGGATATACTGTAACCTATTTAACATGTAAAGGACTGCTTGCCATCTGGGGGAGGGGGTAGAGGGAGGGAGAGGAAAAATCGGAATAGAAGTGAGTGCAAGGGATAATGCTGTAAAAAATTACCCTGGCATGGGTTCTGTCAATAAAAAGTTATTTAAAAATTTTTAAAAAATGAATAATGGAATTAAGTGATTTGTTCAGTCAAAGAGACAGAAAGCCGCAGAATCCGAGGCTGGATTTGAACTCAGATCTTCCTGACTCCAGAACTAGTACTCTATCCATTGAACTGCCCTCTTATAAAGCATTTTAAGTATATTATCTCATTTGAACTTTTCAACAAGCCCCTGATGAAGGTCTTATTATTAACACTAGTTATACAAATGAAGAAACAGGATCACTGAGATTAAATGACTTGTTCAGGATCACACAACAAATAGATGTCTAAGTTGAGAACTGAACTCAGTTTCTTGACTTCAAATCCAGCATGTCATATGCCACTTTTTAAATCAACTATAATGTCCTGATCAAAGAGAGGAAATTATCCTACAATATCCAAAAGCTTTAGACAACACCAGAAGCAGTAGACCATGTCTTAGCAAAGGATATTTATAAACTAGAAAGTAGTCAGTGACCAGTATGGTAAAGAGTCTAGAAATCATGCCCTATAAACATCTGCTGAGTGATACAGGGGTGTTTAGCCTGGGAAAGAGAAAATTCAAGCAAAGACATTCCACTTGTATAAAAAGCTTAAACGACAAAAGAGAAATTGAAGTCATAAATTCATATTTAATACTATGAAATTGACCAAAGAACATTGCCTTCTGGCCTGAAATTATTTGAAATAGATTAAAACTTAGTATACAAAAGCCTGCTGGAACTTGGAGGTGAAACAAATAGAGATTTTCATTTGAAGCAACTGTGGGAAGTCAGTTTGCATCTAGTTCATTTTGTCTTCCACTGTCTTGACCCTCTTCTAGGGCCCCAGCAAAACTCAAACTGTTCTACTTCCTATATCTTGAATGCAGCCAAAGGGCTGCATTAAGAACATTCTGTCCCCGTCATGGACTATACATTTTGCATGAAAGGACTGAAAGGACTGATTTCACTAAAGCATAAGTGTCTCATTACCAAAAGGGTGGATATACACTAGGCAATGATTTTTTTTTTCTGTTCCAGAAGCTCATAAAGATTGTCTAGCTTTATATTTCTCACCAGAGAGCCTAATAAAATCCTAAGAATCAAGCATCAGCTAATAGCTCACCTAGGGCAGAGATTCTGCATTTTTTTGTAAGATAAAACTAGAAATAAAAGATCTTCCATACTGTCTCCTTTCTTTTCTCCCTAACCTTTCTCAATCTTCCTAGGCTTCCTTGATCAAAACTCCTCTCTCAGACTACCACTCATCTAAAATTTTTGCTTTATCCATTTGAATGTAAGTTTTTTGAGGACAGGGACTATCCAAATTTTTATATTTCATTGCTAGCATAGTGCATAATACTTGGCCCATAGTAAATGCTTAATAAATAATGCTTCATTCATTTATTCATAATTTATTCATTCATTCTCTATAATTGATGTAAGTTCTATTTCTGACTCTCTATCCAGGGACAGAAGGGACCTATGTAAATACAGGCTTATTGCTTTCCAGTGAGTCATGCCCATTCCCATGCATGTCTTCATCTATCTAGGACTCTACAATTTTCTTTTCAATATTTACATTTTCTTTTCAATAAGAATATTCCAGTAGTTACCTTCCAGACATCAAAGAATTATTTACATGTTCAGAAAAGCTCACAATTGGATTATATCATAAAACTTATGCCTTGCATTTTTTATTAAGTAATTATAATTCCAATGTTATAAAATAATTGAATGATAAAAAGTCATAAATTCATATCCAATGATATGACTAAAAGGATACTGAATACTGTCCTACAAGCATTTGAAAGCCCTGATTGAATTTTAATACATTCCTCCATTGTTTCATTTTTGCTTCAAATTATGCACTTCTAAAACCTAACTCTTCATCTTTCTCTCACCAAACCAGAAATTCTTCAAATGTCCTGGTTTACCTATTAACAGTACCACCATTTTCCTAAGGATTCAATCTGAAAATGTGAGAATCATGCTTTACTTCCTATTTCCTTGACACATATGTTGAATCAGTAATCAGGTCATGCCCTTTATTCCTCTATAGAATGAATTCTTTTTTTTATTTGAAAATTGCCCTTTTAAATTGCATTTAAATTGAAAATTACATTTAACAAACAATGCAGGGCAACTAACAAACACTAGAAAACAATTTCCTTCAGAAAGAATAAAAGAGGATAAATATGTGAAACTATGAATCTCTGTATGCACAGTAAGCTTTTGTTGTGAGCTTTTTCTTCTCAAAAAGCAGCCAGGTGATAAAAGTTCAGATCTTTTATTATCCCAATATAGCCCGGTTAGCTTAGAGGCCTATCTCTCTGCTTGGTTCCAAGAGCTCTCTCCGAATGTCACCAAATCCAAAGGTCTGGTCCTTCAGCCTCTGCCTCTGCTTTCTTCAGCCTCCAGCCAGCTCCAACTCTTCATGTCATTCCGCTGAAATCTCGACTTGTAGCGTCTTCCTCTCCAGGACTCTCCGACTGGCCCATTGGCCTATTTATGCTCCTTCCAGAGAGAGGGATTATGGGTAGTTCTACTTAGTACCTTGTTTCAGGTTCTGCCCAAAACATCTTCTTGTAAGATTAGATCAACTCTAATTACTTAGCAGTTAGTAAGGATTCCAACAAGCTTTAAAAAAAAGTAACAGTATAGTCATGTTTGTGTTTCCTTCTGAATTTCCCTCTATTTTCTTCTATGTATATTAAAAGTTCCTCAATGGCTTTCTTTTGTTTATTTAAAATTTTTTTTGGCATTTCTCTTTTTCCTTAATCCACTAAATCCTATCTTCCTCAAAAAAGGGAGGGAACAGCCCTTGTAATTAGTCAATCTGCAATGTTTCTCACATCTATCTCCTACAGCCACCATCATTTATCCATTCCTTTCTAACATCATACTAATAGTAGAGCTCAAAGTGCAGAACTGTCTAAATTCAGCATACTGCATAGGTATTTGGGTAATGTGGTAAATCCAAAGTGATACATGGATACTTGGCTGGCACATCCTGGTGAGACCATCCCCACTGATCATCCCTGAAGGACAGGAGAAGGGCTGATGAGAATGCTTTCCCTCATTGTGTGTGTGTGTGTGTGTGTGTGTGTGTGTGTGTGTGTGTGTGTGTGTGTTTTGGCATGGGGGTGAGCTACTCTACTTTGAGGTTTTATAGGTTTTCCCTGATTTCATCAATGTGGGTCCTCCTTCTATTATTGCAGATAGAAACCAAATTTATCTATATTTTCTCACCTTGGATGATATTTGTCTGAATTTTCAGATGACCCAGTCTTAATTAATGCTTCTCTCCTCTTTCCAGCACACCTTGAAATCTCAAAATCTTCAGTTGTCACCTAATGCCCAGGAAATCAAATTAAATCTTCTCTGACATTAAAGCTCATCACAATCCAGTTCAAATAGTGTTCTAGCTATTATATCCCCTGGTTGGCTTCCATATAGCTGCTGATTAGATTTTCATAAAGCCTATCACCTGAGAAAAAATTACCTCTAGTGTTCAGCCTTCTATGGTGTTCTCTTCTTTTCTATAATATGATGGTTCTCTGAGAGCAGATTTCTTGGGGAACTTTCTAGAGGCAGCCTTAGTTTAATAATCACCTCAAATGCAGCCAGATGTTAAAAGTTTAAATCCTTTATTGTCTCCTTCAAAATAGCCCGGTTAGTTTTCTTAGAGGCCCATCTCCCTCCTTGGCTCCAAGAGCTCTTGCAGCTTGTCTGCCAGCTTCAGCCTCCAGTTCTCTCTGAATCTTGGTTCTACTCTTCCCAACTGATTTCAGGAGCTCCTTATATGTGATCTCTTAAAGGTGTGAACCCAAAGGTTGACTCCTCCTCTGAGAGAGTGGGATTGTGGGTTTCTGACTTGTGAATCTCCAGAACTTGTGAACTCTAATGTGTGAGCTAGTGTGTAAACTCTCAAAGGTATAAGCTTGAGCATTGTTTCTATCAATACCAGTGAGTAATCAACTTGTTTCAAGTTCTGGCCCATAACAGCCTTCTCATCATGTCACCTAGATAAGTGTGACGACATTACATACTCCTCAATAAATGACTATTGCTTCCTGTTGTCTTTAGAATGAAATACAACCTCTCTCTTTGATGTTTAAAAACTTTCACAACCTGGTCACAGCTTAATTTTCCAGGTTTATTAATGCTTTATTTTCATTCATGTGTTTCTAGATCCTGCCAAAATGGCCTTCTTACGTTGATAGGACAATCCATTTCTCAACTCCATTCCTTTAAATGGACTGCCTCCTACAAAGGGAATGCTTTCTTTGCTTAGAAGAGGAAGCACATCTTAGAATCTTTAGTTTCTTTCAAAGCTCAGCTCAGCCGCCACCTCCACAAGAAACCTTTCTTGGTTCCTCTTCAGCTGTTCATGCCTTCCTCTTTAAGAATATACTGAATTTATTTTGTATACACTTTTATATGTACCTCTTGATTTTCATGATAGTATGTAAGATATCAAGGGCAACAATTTTTGTTGTTGGATTCAAAGTATCCAATATGGGGCTTAATAAAGTCTTATTGAATAATTCTGTTTTTTTTTTTTCTTTCTTCCTATTTAGCTTCCATATAGCTATAAAGAAGAGCTGCCTCTCTTTTTTTTCCTGTTATCTGTATCTTCTTTCTCCATCTGACTTCTTTTTTTATTTTCTCTCTGCCTTGTTCACTATCTGCAGAAAAGGAGGAATACCAAGAGGGTTTCATAATATTCAAGAAAGATGTTCCAGGGATTTTTAAAGAAGAAGTAATAATATCTATCGATGACACTAATTTATCAGGAAACCACATAAAGGTCCTTCACAATATTTTACTTCAGTGTCACAATACTTGGAGGTGCCAGATTCTGAAATATTTCTGCCAATAATTATTTAAATTCTAGGAGTTTTTGTAATGGAAGGGTTTTTAGAATGGATTTGGTGATAGACTATTTATTGACTGAAGATCAGCTAGCATATCACCAACAGGCTGGCCACCTCATGATGGGTGTTTCTTTCCACCCACCCCTTTATTATGGTAATTCATTAAGGCTATATATGAAGGCTGGGAAAAGTTTTGGTCAACCTCAGTAGAGGAAATATCCATACCAATGAAATTATGAATCCTTGAACATATAATCCTTAATTGTAATGGGCTGAAGCTTGAGTTGATGCACTGAGGTCCCAAGCACATGAGGCTAAATAGTAATTGGACCATCCTCTATTAATATATAAGCTTGGAGAAAGAATGGCCCCCGCCCACTCTTTGTGCAAGTCCTGATGTGTTGTATAGGAAATGACGATTTTGGTGGGTGGAGGCAGGGGAGTGGAAAAGGAAGGTGAAGGAGCGACTGCTTGCTTTTGCCATTGCGATGACTTTTCTGTTTGTTTTCTCTTCTTTTTGCTTTTTGCTCTACCCACTGCTTTTTTTGCTTTTGCATCACTCTCTGTTAGCTGGCTTCCTGTCACAGCTGCCCATATTGCTATCGCAATCCTTCTTGCCCATATTGCTATCCCAATCTTTTTTCACCTCTTCACTTGAATAAAGACTGAAGATTTTTCCCTTAACCTGAAAAAAAAAAAGCAAAAAAAAGAAGAAGAGAAAACAAGATGTAATGGGCTGAAGCTTGAGTTGATGCACTGAGGTCCCAAGCACATGAGGCTAAATAGTAATTGGACCATACTCTATTAATATATAAGCTTGGAGAAAGAATGGCCCCTGCCCACTCTTTGTGCAAGTCCTGATGTGTTGTATAGGAAATGACGATTTTGGTGGGTGGAGGCAGGGGAGTGGAAAAGGAAGGGGAAGGAGCGACTGCTTGCTCTTAATTGGTATTTTCATACCAATTCACATTTTCATGTGAAGCCTTTATTTTATTTTTATTTTTATGTAAATAGTATTGTATTTTTCTAATTACATGTAAAACAATATTTAACATTCATTTTTATAAGATTGTATAAGATTCACTTTCTATAAGATGTTCCTCCCCAATACAGGAAGCAATTTGATATAGCTTATACATGTGCAATCACATAAAACATATTTCCCCAATAGTCATTCTATAAAAGAAGAAACAACAGCAAAAAAAAAAAAAAAAGAAAGAAAGAAAGAAAGAAAGAAAAGAAAAGAAAAAGAAAAAACCCAAAGTGAAAATAGTGTGCTTCAACCTGCATTCAGACTCCATGTGGATAGTGTTCCATCACAAGTCTTTTGAAATTGCTTTGTATCATTGTATTCTGAAAAGAGTTAAGTCAATCATAGCTGATCGTTGCAGAGTGTTGCTGTTACTGTGTTAAGTCTTTATTTTAATAAATTAAAAGAGTATAGCAGTGACACTATGATGTATTCCTTTGAATATAAAGTGTAATTTATAATTTTAAATGCTTACAAAAACAGAAATCATTCAATTTTACTTAGTCAGTTTCAGTTCTCAATAAAAACTGTAATTATATCTTCAAAAGTCCACCTCTTTTATTGTTCTTACCAACTAGATGAAAGAATGAATAAATGAAAAGGAACAAATTAAGTACTAAGCTTCTATGTGCTAAGCTCTGGGAATAAAATAAAAAAAAGCAAGACAATCCCTGCTTTCAAAAAGCACCAACTCTAATTGAAAGGCAACACATGTAGTTAGGAGGGGCTTGGTGATTCTTAGGGCAAATAAGTAAAGTAGACGATAACTTCTGGTGGACTGGAAAATGTAGTGATAAAAGATATGGTAAGACCTTCTTAGGCTATTAGAGATATGGCCTGCTAGTTACTTCATGGTCTCCCCACTTAATCAAAGTGACTCCATTTTACTCAAGTGATTTCAGATTCATCAACTAAAAATTTCCACCTACTGACTGACATTTTTTAGTATTTATGCATTTTGACATATCATATTCTTAAAAGGTGACATGGCAATCCCATATTAATTTTCATTTGAAATTAAGATGCCTTAAATATTACATTGAATGCTGTTCATTGACTTGAAGTATGTATATCATAAAAGTGAACTTTAAAAAACAAAACAACAACCTTTTTTTCTAACTCATCAGTATAAGACAGTTGTATAACCTGAGTAATACTCCATGGTTCTTTTGAAACATCTTACTTAACAAGCATTCTGATAAAGGCCTCGTTTCTAAAATATATAAAGAATTGACTCATATTTATAAGAATTCAAGCCATTCTTCAATTGATAAATGGTCAAAAGATATGAACAATTTTCAGATAAAATTAAAATTATTTATAGTCATGTGAAAAAATGTTATAAATCATTATTGATCATAGAAATGCAAATTAAGACTAAGGTACCATTATAAACCTCTCAGATTGGCTAAGATGACAGGAAAAAATAATGATGTATGTTGGAGAGGATGTGAGAAAACTGGGACAGTAATACATTGTTTGTGGAGTTGCGAACTAATCCAACCATTCGGGAGAGCAATCTGGAACTATGCCCAAAAGGCTATCAAACTGTACATACCCTTTAATCCAGCAGAGATAGGTCTGTATCACAAAAAGATCATAAAAAGAGAAATGGACCCACATGTGCAAAAATTTTTGTAACAGCCCTTTTTGTAGTGGCAAGGAACTAGAAACTGAGTGGATGCCCATCACTTGGAGAATGGCTGAATAAGTTATGGTATATGAATATTATTATTCTGTAAGAAATGATCAGCTAGATAATTTCAAAAAGGCCTTACATGAAGACTTACATGAACTGATGCTAAGTGGAATAAGTAGAACCAAGAGAACGTTGTACACGACAACAAGATTGTATGATGACCAATTCTGATGGATGTGGCTCTTTTCAACAATGAGCTGTTTCAGGCCAGTTTCAATGGTCTTTTGATGAAGAGAGCCATCTGCACCCAGACTGTGGGAACTGAGTATGTCTCATAGCATAGTATTTTCACTTTTTTGTTGTTTGCTTGCATTTTGTTTTCTTTCTCATCATTTTCCGTTTTGATCTGATTTTTCTTGTGCAGCATGATAATTGTGGAAATTTGTATAGAAGAATTGCACATATTTAACATATTGGATTACTTGCTGTCTGGGGAGAGAGAGGGAAAAAGAAGAGAAAATTGGAAAGTTTTGCAAGGGTGAGTGTTAAAAATTATCTATGCATATGTTTTGAAAATAAAGACTTAATAAAAAGGAAAAAGAAACATCTTACTTAAAACTATTTAATTTTGGTTGTAGAGCTTAAAATCCTAGTGAATGGAAGTTGCAAAGAGGGCAATTTAGGCCTATTATGGGGGAGATTCTAATAATTAACTTTATGAGATAGAGTTGCCTCTCTTTGAATATCATCAAAGACAAGATGACTCCTTATTAATCTTGTCATATTGGGGATTGTTACCAGTCTGAATTGGACTAATCCTTTAAGATAACTTATAAATCTCATGTTTTGTGATTTTGTGATTTAAATCTTTCATCTAAAGAAATCATCACATATGATATAAGGAAGATAGTTTACTCATGTTACTCCCATATACAATTATCCTTTTAAAAATTCATTGAAAAAATTCTATTCTATGCAAAAATTTCTATTTCAGCAAAAATAAAATGAGAAGTAAAATTTTAATAGTTATTAGGAGCCTTCCCTATTGTGTTGTTAGTATAAGTATGAAGAGCATTGGTTTAGAATCAGAGGATATGAGTTCAAATACTAATATTAACTGTAACTACTTCTGTGCCTTGGAGCAAGCCATATTACCTCTGTAGGCCTTGCTTTCATAATCTGAAAAATGAGGTTACATGAGATGGTTTTACCAGCTGTAAATTTGTGATTTTGCAATCCTATTTGGAGTCCTTTGAAAACCCATACTTGCTAGCCTATATTAATTTACATGAGATTATGTAAAAAGAATGGGGTAATTACAATGGATAGCATTGTTTTCACATTTGAATTCAATTTCTATAATGTTATGAGCATTTCCTACATACTTTTCTAAGTATATTCACCCAGTAGACATTAAGATTTTTGAGGATATGATCTGTTTTTATTTTGTATCCCCAGAATTCAATACAGTGTCTTGGACATACTTCAATATTACAGTAGTTCTATAACATCATTAATGTGTAAACCATCACCACCACCACTACTACTACTAACAATAACTGGCATTTTGTTGCATTTTAAGGTCACAAAATATTTTATAAATACTATCTCATTTGACCCTACTGTGGAAGGTAAGTATTATTATTCCCATCTTTCAAATGAGAAAACCAAGGCCAACAGAAATTAAGTGACTCCAGTCACAAAACTGGCAAATTCAGGTCTTTGTGACTCCAGGTTTGGCACTCTATCCACTTGTACCATGTAGATTCCTCTATCACATCCATTATATCATATCCCTTGTTTTCTCATAAGTTAGCCATAGTCATTCCCCTAGATATGGTAGAGATAACCAATAATGTTTGTGGGCTGTCTGTTGTAATTGCCTCCACATAATAGATGTTAAATAAATGTTTGTTGAATTCAAAGTTAGGTGACTAGAGCTCAGGGATCTGTGCTGTGTCCAAAATGCCGTCTCCCTGTAACCAGAACTATATGATTAAGATACAATATTGAATACAATTATGTAGATGTTGCATTGATGAGAAGAGTAAGAGGAAACATGTGCAAGAATATATAAACACAATAATTATGTATTTCCTGTATCTATTGCAAATGAATGCTCTATTTCTTTAACATTCTATATGACCCTTTTGGTATTTCCTGGGGGAGTGGGAAGGGATGTGAATATGTTGTAGGTCATCCAGAGCAGGAACATGTGGGTGTTTGCTCAAACAAATAATAGAGTTTGGAGGTGGGATAGTGGGAAAAGAGTTTTTCCATACATCTATTAAGACACTACTTACTCAGCCCAAGAGATTTAATGAAAATATATTTAAGCTCTTCCATCAATTTGTCCCTTAGCACACTAGGTCAAATATGACAATATTACTGTGATTTGCAGTATTTTCATTTCACAGCATAAGAATAATTGCAGTCCTGGAAAACTGAATTGGAGGCCTTTGAAAAGCCCGTCCACTAGACACCATCTTTTGATTGGAGGCCTAATGATACTAAATGGCAGTTCTAATAATCTCTCCTCCATCTGATTATAAGTGGCATTTAAACATAAATTATGAAGAAGAGAAAGCAGCATCTCTCAACCAAGGAGTCATTGTGATAGATTGCCCAGGAACAGAGTCAGGGAATTCCACTAGCCTTTAAGTACTGAATATTTGCTGAGAGTATTTCAGGAAATGTGCTGTCTAAAACCCAAGCTCAAATTTATTGCTTTTAAACTTAAATATAAGCCACAGAGGTATAATTTCCAAGGACAAGGGAGATACAATCCTAAAATGAATAATCAGTATGAAAGTGAGGATGCAGGTAGAAGTCTCTCATTACTCACTATTACATCTGTCCTCTCTCCAGAGTAAAACAGCTAACTGTGGTTTCTGGGAAGTTTTTAAGTGTTGAAATGAGACATAGTGATATCATGAGACCAACATGTTCTCATCATGATGTCATTAGGTACCCATCCAGACATAGACAATTTCAAGCAAAAGAGATGTCTGTGAACAATCCTCCCCCCAATCCCTTCAGGGCCAATAAGATTGTCCTGGACGTTGGGAATTTTTAGCATACTTATGGCAGCATGAGTGCATGAGTAGCTATAGCTAGGATCTAAAACAGGAAATTTCAGATTTTTTTTTTTTATCCATAGATCTTTCAAGAGAACATGGTCCCACAAACCATTTCACTGCCTCTTGTATATTACTACAAAAAAAAGAAAAAGAAAAGAAAAAATTGTGGATCCAGGAAAAAACAACTGCTTTTGTAGCTACATTTGCTTCAAATGTTCATTTTTCTGCTTTTTAATATACATTCAGATGTACAGTAGAAAATTTCCCTTGCTCAGCAAATTTTAAAAACCCACATCTGAAATTCTTGGGTGACTTGCACCAGAAACCAGCTCACAGATGGTGTGGAAGTAATTTTCTTGGAAGAATGGTTTGGGAGGAGAAAAGTGGAATTGGAAAGAGCTGAGTTCCTAGGACAGTAGATCTGGACCTAGAAAGAGTATCAGGGTCTATCTAATCCAATCCTCTCATTTTATACTTGAGGAAATTTGAGGGATTCAGGGAGGGTAAGTGATATTAATAAGTAATAAGCCTCAAGAGGAAAATTTGTGTACAGTTTCTCTGCCTCCAGAGTTAGTCCGCATTTCACTGTACCAATCTGACTTCTCAGCCTCAATTAGCTTTCTGACTCATGTTAATAATCCCTCAGTTTACTTTTTGAAATAGAGGTTTTTCAGGAGATTATTCTGTGAAAGATGAATTTTCTATTCTGAATATAAGAAAGCTTCTTCCTGCAATTTATCCTCTCCATTGTCAAGGATAATTGACCTTACCTACATTCTTTATCAAAGTAGTTTTCTCTTCAATTTCTGTCATAATATAGGGTATACTTTAAGCTTTAATAGCTTAAAACTGCACTTTTGGGACATGCTATACTCTTGTTTTCCACCATAAACCAACAGTTTATTCCTGTTATAATTACATATTACTTATATTAATATAACATATATTACTCCTTCCCTAAAAAGAATAACAGGTTCCTCCTGTCCCAGAAATTGAGAATTGACATTATCAAGCCTACAGATGTATTTTCTATCCTTTGTCTTACATGTAGGATCAATCAATCAATATTGATTAGATGTCTGTTATGTGCCAGGCACAGTGTTAAGTGCAGAAAATACAAAAAAGAGGCAAAAAGATAGTTCCTGCCCTCAAGGAACTTACAATCTAATAGGGAGACAACTTGCAAACAAATACATGGAAAGCAAGTTATGTACAGGATAAAGAGGAAATAATTAACAGACAGAAGGTCCTAACATTATGAAGTATTGGGGAAAGCTTCCTGTAGGTGGTGGAATTTCAGATGGACTCTCAAATATTCTCTCTGCAATTTGGGACAGTTTCACTCTAAATGAAATCAAGTCATGGACTTCTGCCTCATGCCTTGGGGAATCACCGTACTCCTGAATCACTGTTTAATTGGTCACTCTTTGGAAAGCTCATAGGGGAAATGACTTCACTATTCTTGTTTTTAAGTCAATGCAGTGTCTTAAGGCTATGTTTGGAGGAATTGGAAAATAGAATTATTTTTGTCATTCTATCTCTAAAACGCAAACTGTTAGAAATCCAACTCTCTGAAGTCAAATTGAGACTTCTTAAAGACCATAGTTTAAAAAGGCCAAAGTCTCCAACTACATCCAGGGCCATTTCCAGTCATCCTGATCTATCACTTGGCACGGGACTTAGATGGCTTCTGAGGAGAAAGTCAGTCTGGTGACTTTGCACAGCCCTCCCTCACGTAAATCCATTTTACTTGCAAGATAACACCTCCCTGATGTCATAGTCTTCTTTGAGACCAAAGGACAAACAACAGCAGCTAGCAAATATTTAAAAACCAGCTCTAGTGGACAAAAAAAAAAAGTAGGGGTAACACATTTTCAGGTTAACTCTGAATAATTAACATTTTCTCCTTCATTTTATTAAGTCTAGACAATCAACAAAACAATAAACATTTTCCAATTTGTGAGATGCAAATAGACAGAAAATTTAATAATTGGCTTAAGGGATCTCTTGCTCCCTACACACCTCTGATATGAATTCTAAATCAAATATGATTAAATCCTGGTAATTTGTCTTGCTATTTGGTTACTGTTACTGGCTGTTAGTCAGTGTTAGTCTTATTCGCATTTTAGAGTGAAAGAAATTTAACAGGTATCAGTTAAGTGACTTGTCTAGGTGTTCAATTCAATAAACATTTATCAAGTGCCTACTATGTACTAAAGATTGGGGATCCAAATGGGGGGGAAAACATCTGCCCTCCAAGAATTTAATAATCATAGCATGGAAGACAACACATAACAGAAAGCTGAAAACCTGGAAATCATGATCTCTAGGGGGTGTCACCTCACTAGTAAGTGTTTGATTTGGACTCAGGTTTTCCTGAATCCAGAGCCAGCTATCTATCTACTGTGGCACTTAGTCACCTAAACGGAAGGAGCAAAGTCTCATTGATTTGAATTTTATTAATGTAAAGTTTGTGACAATTCAGACATTTTCTGGTCTGTTATTTACTTTAGCTATATCCAAAGAAAAAGTTTTGCTAAGTAAATTAAAAGATTATAAAGAGAATAACAAACTATTTTCAAGCTGATCTACACATGCTAAAAGCAGCTTTTTGTTTGTCATTCACATATGTAGTAACCCTTATATCATCATTACATGAGGAGCCCAGATACATTTTGAAGAATTTTGTATATCTCTGGTTCAGGTTTATTGTCTTCACCCAGAAAATCTGGAAACTTCATCAGATGGAACCTCAGTATATTCCCCTTGCAAATACAATTCACAAAGCTCAAAAGAAAAAAAAAACATTTATTTCCAGGTGAAAAACAAAACAAAATAAAAGCCAAAAAGATAAATAATGCTCTTAGGAGAGTTTATGGAAAAATCAAAACTATCAGTAAGTGGCCCTTTCCCAAAGAATTGTATAAATAATCATGATTCTTCCTGTAAGTATTGCTATAGTACATGATACTCATCTGCTTATGTTGGGTTTTCATTGTACACATTTAATATTGCTAAGTTTTCATTCTTCTTTAGAATCCCAATTCTAAATATATTCTAAATAATTATAATTCTTATATTCTATAATTCTAATAATCTTTAATATAATTCTTAATAATAGTAATTCTTAATAGATTCCAAAAAGCAGTATCTCTAATCCTTATTTTGAGAGTAATTGCCTCTGTGACATATTTCCTGTATCACTGTGTCTAATATTTTAGAATTCCCCTCTCTCTGAATATTGAATTGAAATCTGCCTCTCTTAAACTTTTACTCATTTATCCCATTCTGTCCTCTCAGGCACAAACAGAAAAAGTCTGATTTATCTTCTAAGGGTAGTACCTCAAATACTTAAAGATGGCTTTCATGTAGTCACTATGTCTTTTCTCCTTTAAACTAAAAATGTACATTTCCTTCAATTAATCCTCCTACAGCATGAACTCCAGTCATCTCATCGTTGTGGGTTTCCCTCTACTAAACAAAGTTCAGTTTTGTGGTAAGATCATAGATTTAGAATTGGATATGACTTTCAAGACAATTTGATCCAACTTCCTCAAGTCTAGGATAAGACAACTGAAGCTTTCTGAGATTAAATGAGTTGATTTGTTTGATTTGTGATTTGATCTGTAATAAATAACGGAGCTTGGATTTAAATCCTGAATCTCTGGTTCCAAATATAGTCTTTCTTCTATCACACTGACAGTTTTTCCAATTATATGCACAATTAGATTTCCTTGTCAAATAGAATTAAAGTGCTTATTATAGTGCTCTGGTAAATATTTAACAATCAGCTCTATGGAAAAAAGTTTGCATATATATACATCTCTCTATATATATGTATATACATATATATGATTTTTAAGTTTAACATGCATTATTAACATTTTTCATCACTTTCTGAAGTCTTGAAAATTAGCTAACCAATAAATCAAGCCTAATCAGCTCGTGAGAGTTGGTTTGAGATGGCGTCAGTATATCCCTGTGTCATGTATATAGTGTGGTTCAGAACATTTTCCTTTACAAAGAAGCAGAGTATGGTTTTAGCCCCTTTGAAGTCTAAAACCCACAATCAACAATCCACACATAGAACAAAGTAGAAGACAAACACTCAAACTACATTATGCAACCAATTGGGAAAGAAAGACTTATGAAAGAACAAAGACAAGAGTATTTTATTTTATCATTACATTAATACATATTTATGGGAAAAAACAAGCATTCCCATAACATGCTACAATAAAAAATAATTGTACATGAAATTGCTATTCTATTATATATAATCCCTATTCCTTTCAAATATACAAAATTTCATGTAAATTTCCTTTTTTCTCTTTTTTCTACCCTACCCTATCTCTACTCTGTCCTAGAAATAGCTATAATAAGACATATATACATATGTGTAAAATTCTTCTATACATACTTCTATATATACTTTCTCTGGATGCAGATTGTGTCTTTTTTCATATGTCCATTACAGTTAATTTATCATTTATAATAGTCAAAATAACTTATTCACTCAAAGTTTTAAAAACAATATTGCTATTACTGTATACAATGTTCTCTTTTATTTTATTTTATGCAAGTCTTTCCATGTTTTTCTAAAATTGCTGACTTCATCATTTCATATGGCACAGTAATATTGCATCACAATCATATACCACAATTTGTTTAGCCGTTCCACAAATTGCTGGGCATCCCTGAAATTTCCAGTCTTTTGCCACCACAAAGAGAGCTCTTATAAACATTTTAGCATATAGGTTCTTTTCTTTTTTCCCTATTTATCTTTGGGAATAGACCCAGAAGTGATATTGCTGGATGGTATAGGTAGTTTAATAACTCTTTGGGTGTAATTCAAGATTGTTCTCCAAAGTAGTTGGATCAGTTCACAATCCACCAACAATGAATTAGTATCCCAATTTTTCAACATTCCTTCCAATATTTGTCATTTTTCCATAGTATCATTTTAGTCAATTTGATAAATGATATTTCAAGGTTGTTTTATTTTCTATTTCTCTAATCTACATAGAACATTGATTTACCTGCTTCAGGCCTGCCTGTTCACTGCTACCACCAACTGACCCCCAGCACTTTCACCTTTGTCTTTTTTATTTCATTTAGAAATAATGTGTATCTCAGAATTATTGGTATCTTCTGTTGTCACTCTGTTTAGCTATTCCTGTCTTTGGATACTGCATCTGATAACCCTTCCTGCATTTCTGTTGTCTGAGATGTTAGAGGAACAAATCAAATGTGCTTTTCTTTCTAATAATGTTTCATTATCATTGATTTTATTCAATTTTTATGAAATACATCTTTATTAGGAATGATTGTCTTTTTTTGTATGTGTGTGTGTGTGCCTATATGTATGTTTAAGCTCAGATTTGCATTATGTTTTACACTTGGCCATATTTTGAGCTTCATTCATATTTGGAACACATTATTCCATTCCCCATTTTCTGCTGGGTGCATAATAATCTTGTGTTATGCAAATTTCCTCTCCTTTGTATTTGAAAGTTCTTCTTTTAATCACTAGCTGAAATTGTTTCAGAATTTAATCGCTAAATTTAACCATTATGTATCTTAGATTTTGCATCCTTGAATTTTTTTTCTGAAAGTGATCTATTAATTCTTTCTATTAGTATTTCAGTGTTTGGGTCTAGATGTTCCCTAAAATTTTCCTCCAGTTTATATGCTACCATAGTTAAATTCAACTTAAGAATTGTCATTTCATCTACAATAGTTCATTTTAGGTTACTTTGTGCCTTTCAATTGAGCACATGACCTACTAATAAATTCAAGTATTTTTGTTTCAATGATTCCTTGTGTAATTTCTTGCATTATGATTTTACTTTTATGTTCTTCTGAGAGACTTTAAGTTGTCTCCAGATATCCTGTCTTTAAGATCTAGTGTTTTATTTGTATAGTGAACATATTTTCTTTTAATGTGATTGGTTTTTGCTTCTCTTTGTCTAGACTGTCTTTCTCCTCTGTGTATTTACACTCTCAATCTATTATTCTCCCATGTTTCTTTGGTAAATCTTTGCAGTTTCAAGTTTTTCCCATTCTGTCCATTATTTTTGCTGTTCAGATCATAAATTCTGCTCTTACAATTCTGATTTCTTTTTTAAACCATTCAAGAATAGTGTGTTGCAGTTTCACACTCTCAAATTCTACAAGGTCCTCTGTGTCATACATAGAGATGTTTTCTTAATGGACCAGTAGATTTGGTATCCTGAATAAAAGGTCATAAAACCCATTATTCAAATTCAATAATCACTTTTAAATACCCAGTATTTTCCAGGCATTGAGCATTACTGGACATTAGGACTACAAAAACAAAAATGCACAAATGTAATAATCCTTGTATCAAGAAGCTTACATTCTCCTTGAATGTAATTGGCATGGATTCTTATATCAATGAAATCAAAGCTACTGGTTGAGGTTACATGTGGTAGAATTTGACCCTAACTAATCCCCTAAAATTTTCCTCCAGCTTATATGCTACCATGGTTAAATTCAACTTAAGAATTGTCATTTCATCTACAATAGTTCATTTTAGGTTACTTTGTGCCTTTCAATTGAGCATATGACCTACTAATAAATTCAAGTATTTTTGTTTCAATAAATTCAAGTCTTTTAATGATTTTAGCCTTGTTTCCATCTCCATAGACTGAAATTCACTGGCATATAATGAATCCTTCTCTGTGGCCTTCTTACAACTCTATTAAATCTTTGTGAACACTGTCACAATGGCTTAGTTCAGCATTCCTCTTCCAGAGAATACATTAGAAACCAAACAAAACACTGTCATACATGAAGGAGTTCATAAAACTCAGCCTGTGAAAGGCTATCCACAAACTGTGCAAGTCACGTTCTAGACTTTTGTTTGACAGACTTTCCCAGCCGATTGGCCTAATGTTAAGAGAGAAACTGTACATGAAATGAGAAAGGGAAGGGGGTCAGATGACTTATAAAGGATCTGAACTTGAATTCTTCCCACACCCCTATGAAACATGTCCAATTGACTATCTCTACCATTAGCATCATATAGTAGATTAAAAACAACAACAAAAACAGACTTTCAAATACTCCTTGCTCAGCATTTTTGGTATCTCTTAGCCAAGAGACCAAGGGAGGCATTTCTGTGCACATGACCTGTGTATAGAATGAGCCAGACTATAGTAGCATATACTTTTGCTCTATTTAGGACCTTTCTTAATATGATTAAAGGAACTTAAAGAAAAAAGAATAATTGTTCTCATTTAGTATAGGTTTTTATTCAAGTGTTATTATAGGTGAATTTTCGCTTCTTAGTTCCATAACTGTGTCCTCAAAGCAGAATGGCCTGACCATCAGATACAAAGATGTCAAATCCAAGTTTTTCACCAAAGTTAACACAGTAAACTTTGACATTCATCACTGTGCAGAAAGTTATGTGGATATTGTTGTTCAAGTCATTTCAGTTGTGTTTAATTCTTCTTGACTCTATTTTGGGGGAGGTCTTCTTGGCAAAGATATGGGAATGGTTTGCCATTTCTTTCTTCAGATCATTTTACAGATGAGGAAGTTGAGGTAAACAGGATTAAGTGATTTACTTAGGGTCACAGAGCTAGTGAGTGTCTGAGACTGGATTTGAACTCAGGAAGACAAGTGTTCTTAACTATAGCCCCAGCACCCTATCCACTATAACACCTAGCTGATTATTTTGCTAACATATGTGCATATATAAAGTATATGCATGTACAACATTTGTATACATGTATATAAAATATGTTTTATAAATTAGTTACCTGCAAGTATAGAGTTAAATTAGTCAATATAAATGCCTTGGAAAAATGGTATTTTCCCACATACCAGATGCAACACAGTATAATTCTATAGATCAAGGCTTCTTAAACTTTTTCCACTCCTCACCCCTTTTTTCCCAAGAAATGTTTATGCAACCTGGGTATTTAGGTGTATAAAATAAGTATATAAATCAAACATTTGCTGATAATAAAGCATAATTTTATGACCCCCACATTGTTATGTGGCCCCATATGGGAGAAGGACTCAGAGTTTCATGAATTTAGATTTGGAAGGGGTATCAAAGACCTTTTAATTTACTTTCTTCATTTTTCAGTTAAGGAAACTGAAGCTCAAGATACAGGGGTCCTCAAACTACAGCCTGCGGGCCAGATGTGGCATCTGAGGACGTTTATCCCCCTCACCCAGGGCTATGAAGTTTCTGTATTTAAAGGCCTACAAAACAAAGTTTTTTGTTTTTACTATAGTCCAGCTCTCCAACAGTCTGAGGGACAGTGAACTAGCTCCCTATTTAAAAAGTTTGAGGACCCCTGCTCAAGAAAGTGACTTATGTATGTTCATGAAGTAGTTTTATCTCAAAACTATAATATCAAATATGTTTACTTAAATGATAGAGGAGGGCAGGGAAATGTTGTCAGGCTCCAAATTCAGTATCTTTATTCCTGGCTCAGCATCTGACTCCTTGGGTGACCTTGGCATGTCAATTAATTGGCCTGTGTTTCACTTGTTTCAGCTGTAAAATGGAATTGGTAATAATTACCTGTTGCCCAGGTGCAAGGCTTTATTACCAACAGCTGGCTTGAATTCTCAAACACAGGGAAGCCGACAACAAAGGATGGTGAAATAGCTCATTCCAGGTGACCTGGCAAGCATAAGGCAAACTAGGCTTGGAATCAGAGCTGCTAGGGTTCTACCACTAAAATGGAAAAGATGGCTGAAGCTTCACTATTATGGCAAAATGAATACCTCTGCCCCAATTCTAAAACTGCATCCATATACCCAGAAAATGGGCAGAAGCTCTTTAACCAGACAACACATGTTGGAGACACTGAACTTTTAGGTCAAACAGTTGTTTTTGTATCACAGTGTTAATGAGCCTTCAGTAACTCATAAAATTGACAAGGGATTTCTCATGCTCAAGAGGAAGGAAAAGGGGAAAACGCAGGGGAACACGTTTAGAATCTATCTTGGTGGATTAAATGAGAATATTTGTAAAGCACTTAGCATAGTATCTAACTCATTGTTAACATTGTCATTTTCAATTATGTCAGGTTGTAACCCTATTTGGGGTTTTCTTGGCAAAGATATGGAAATGGTTTGCCATTTCCTTTCTTCTCCAGCTCATTTTATAAATTAAAAACATTGAAGCAAAAAAAAAAAAACCCAAAATAACAACAACAACAACCAAAACAACCTGTGTGACTTGCCTAGGGTCTGAGGATGGGTTTGAACCCATGAAGATGGGTCTTCCTGACTCCAGTCCTACCACATTGTACCACCTAGCTGCCCTCTAGTTCATAATAGGTACTTAACAAATGCCTGTTCCCTTTCCTTTCCTATATGATGATAGACTACCATAGCTATAACTATGTTCTGTAATGTTCTAACATTTTGGAATATAGCATGATACAGTGGAAAGAATGCTAAACTTGGGGTCAAATAACTGAATTCAAATCTTGACTTTAAGGCCACTTTCTATATGATCTTGGACATACCATAATGTTTTCGGTTCTCAGTTTCCTCGTTTATAAAACAAGAATAAGTGAGATTAGATTAGCAGGTATCAAATTCAAATTGAAAGAGGATCACAAAATCATATGGAAGGATTCCTACAGTTTTGACTTAGAAAACCATATATTTATATTTTATTGTATCTTATTTATTTTGTTTAATATTTCCCAATTACATTTTAATCTGGTTCGAGGATACTCCAGAATATTATGAACCTCATGAGGCCTCTTGGCCACCATTTGACCTCTCTAGATTAGATAAATTTTAAGGTTCCATTCCTACCACACATCTATGAGTATATTCTATTTTCCCTTCTCCTCTAAGTCTCCCCACACCTCCACCTAACTCAATCCTCCAGCCCCCATAGGATTGCTGGATTTCATATCTTTGCCTCTTGTAAAACCCCCAGATAGAGACCTTGCCTCACCTAGGAATAACCACATTGTGCATTTGCCCAAAGGAAGCCAAAGGGATTTTCTGGAATCTCCACTCAATATGCATTTAGCTCCTAGAACACATCCACATCAGAATCTGCTGTGTTATATAAAAGCCCTGATTAATCATTGCATAGGGCTATATAATGACAGGCATGCATTTTTCAACAGTAAAGGCTGAGACCAAGAACCTGAATATGGTGGCTATTATGATTTTATAACTACCCAGCGGCAAGTGCTCAGTGCATTTAGGGTAAATCACAGGAGGATGAAAAGAGCTTTTGGTGCCTCTATAATTGGTTTTAATTTTATTTATGGTAATTATTAAGCAGGTCTCTAAAAGCTACATCTTCCCAATGATCATGGCATTTTTTTTTAACCTTTTAGCAGTGCCTAGGTTGGAAAAAAAAAAAAAAAAAACAGCTTCCTTCTCCAGGGAAAATAAGGATTCTGGCAGGGAGCTGCCTATTCCTTAGCAGAAAGTGATTTTTCAAATTTGCTGAATAGATCATGCAGAGTTTACCGAATAAAAATGTACATTCTGGCCTGTCTTACTCTTTTTTTAAAGTATGAGGCCTTCTAGACAACATGAGGTGTGCAAACATTTTTATCTCTGAGCAAGAGAAATGGAATAAATCCCCGGATCTCTTAATACTAATAATGAGCATTTATAACACACACACACACACACACACACACACACACACACATACACACACTCATACACACACACACACACACTCATACACACACACACACACACATACACACACACATTGTTTTTCCTGAAAACTGGAGATGAAAATGTCAAGACCTCTTATTCCTAAGGACTATTTTCGGGAAGCTTCCAAAGCACAGCATCATCAGATTTAGAAATTAAGAATCTCAGAGATCATTTAGTCTGACTTTCTCTTTTTACAAATGAGGAAACTGAGACCCAGAGATATTAATTAGCCCAATATCATGCAGATAGTAAATGGCAAAACCAGGTAGTCTGTCTTCTTCCTTGTCCTGGGTGACCCACATGGCTGATACTGTTTACAAATGTGGATGAAAGCAAATAATTTTCTGGATCATCCAAGATAATGAGATACTCATATTTCCTTTTAAAGAAAGCTCAAGGATTCTTTCTCTAACCAAAGAAGTATAAAAAACTATTCATGAGTATCTTCTGCTTTAAATAGAGAAAATCTGCTTCTGTACTTTTCACCAACAAAATTGTATTTGAGAATGTTTTCCTCGTGTCCAATAATTAAATTTCTCTTGATTCAAATCAAGTCTATTTCCATGTGTGATTGACATAGAAACCTAGGACTTAAAGACAGAAGAGACATGTGAGATCATTTAGTCCAATCCCCTCATTTTACAGATGAGGAAACTGAAACCCAAAGAGGAAAACTCTCCAAGGCCATAGGCATAATAAAGAGCAGAGGAAGGTTTTCTTCTTTGTCCTACATCACGCTGACTAGAATATTTTTTGGTGCAATTTTTGAAAACTTTAGACAATCATATGTCAGATTTTTGTCCTTTGAGCTAAATAGTCCTGGTGGATTTACGAATATGCGCTACCTGCAAACACTATAGAGTATATATAAAAGTGTGGCTATAAGCTCTGGAGTAAGAGAACCTAGCCCTGATCCTCACTAACTGTATGATTTTGGTAAAATCGCTTTTAACTTTTCTCAGTCTTAACATATTCCATTGTAAAATTAGGTGTAATAAGGATTCCTTCAACATGAAATAGTGTTTTACAATTTAGAAAATAAAAATATGAAAATGGAGTAGCTTTAATTTTATAATAGTCCTGTAGAGTTTCTGGCATCTACTATGACCCCACATCTTTTCCAGATGTATTTGTCTGTATTCAATCATCTCCCATCTTGTGTAGTTCATTTCACATACTTCTTTGTCCTTATTTATTGAATTTTAATGTGTATATGTATAACCATATCTCCAGCTTCAGTTCATGAACATTAACAATAATTATGACAATTCAACAAAAGAGAGAAAGCATGATATAGTAGAAAGACTGTTGGACTTCTAGTGAGAAAAATATAGGTTCAAGACCGGTTTCTGATAGATATAGCTTCAATTTTGGGTAAATCAATTACTCTTTTAGTACCCCTACGTAACTTTCTTTTGCTGTTGTTGTTTAATTGTGCCCAATTCTTTGTGACCATATTTGGGGTTTTTTTGGCAAAGCAATTGGAGGGTTTTGTTTTTATTTCCTTCTCCAGCTCATTTTACAGATGAGGAAACTGATGCAAAAAAGGATTAAGAAATTAACCCAGGATCACACAGCTAGTAAGTATCTGAAACCAGGTCTTCCTGACTCCAGACCTAGCATTCTATTCTATTTACTGAGTCACATAGCTGCTTGGTGACACGTTTTTCTCTCCCTTTTTGAATATGGATATAGATATGGCTATACACACACACACACACACACACACACACACACACACACACACACACACACACCCTGCAATTGCTGTGTGTAAAAGGAGTTTCCATCTGGGAAATCCCTATACCAATAAAATCATAGATACAGATACAAACCCCTTCCTCCCCACCAAAAATTTAACAGAATATTTCTCTTACACTAAGCCTGTCAATTAAACATTATGAATCCCATTTTATATATGGAGGAACTGAAGTCCAGAGAAATTGATAAACCAGCTTTAGATCATAAAACCATAGACTTAGCACCAGAAGGGTATTAGAGAAAAAATTTTATATGAATTTCTTAGTGTTCAGATGAGGACATCTAGACAACTAGACATCTAGAAAAGGTAAATGATTTGCTCAAGTAATTGATTGAGTAGGATTTGAACTCAGTTCTTCTCTCTCAACATCCAATTAGTGAAAGCCAGTCGGTTTTTGAAATGAAGGTAATCTGCTACAATGTAAAAAATGCTATTTTTTTAAAGGAATGCTAAACTTGGTGTCTTAGGACCCAAATTTTCATCCAAGCTCTGCCACTTTCTTCCTGTGTAATCTTGACAAGTCATTAAAATCTCTCTGGAACTTAGCTTCCCCAATAGGAAATAATAGGGAAAAAATAGATTTAGAATAACTCCAAGATTCCTTGAAGCTTAAGCTCTCTGGGCCTACGACTCCAATTCCAGTGTTCTTGCCATTACATATCCTAGTAAGAGCCAGATGCCCTCCCTCCCCAATTTAACATTATGCAAAAATTCAATCATTAAGCATCTGCCATGTGCACAGCACTATGCTAGGTGCTGAGTTTGCAGAGACAAAAACAAAAACATTCCTACCCTTAAGGAACTTGGAACTAGAAAATGGTGTTATCTTCATTATTCCAGTAACATAATGAAATATAGTACAGCATAATGGATACAGTGCTGGAATTAGAATCAGGGAAGAATATATGGATTTGAAACCTATTTTTGACATTGACCACTAGTTTTGTGATCATTACTTACTCATTTTAACCTCTCTGAAAAACTGAATTTTCTCACTGTGAAATATCTCAAATATCAAAATAATCTCAAATAAATAATCTCAAAAGGTTGTTTTAAGGCTCAAATGAGACAATGCATAAGAAAGTGCTTTGTAACCTTAAAGCTATTTTTATTATAACCAGTTCTTAGAGTATCAGAAATTAATAATTACATTCCAGGGATAAGGTGGTGATGATGGGAAAACCCATTGATCAAATTCACTCTCTCTCTCATAATTTAACCCTTTTAAACTGACACAAGCATCATTAATAGTGGATTGAGGAAAATTAAAATAAGTTGTTTTCCTTTTAAAGAGGAAAATACTAAAAGGCAAAAACATAAGATTTCAATTAGAATAGTAAAAAGAACCAGTAAAAAAGACATGAGAAGGGACAGTCTCATCTTTTAACTCTCTGCAAGTATCAGAAAAATTCTCCTATAATCTAGAAAAAAATCAAACCATCAAACCTTCATTCTGTTAACACTAGAGTAATTGTACAATAGGATACAGTTGCCACTGTAACAAGAGACAAGAGGAGCCAGGAGGTCTGCAGTCCATCCATTTAATACTTAATTAAAATACGTAAATTCATTTTTATATGTGAAATTATTTCAAATTAAAAAAAAAAAAGTGCATTTGAGATCCTACATGTCTACATTACATAGCCCTAAAAATATTAGGTTCCCATCATTGGGTGAACAAAATTGATTCTGATTTTGGTGTCATTAGATTTCTAAGATCACTTGTACATTCTTTGCAAAAACACAAACACACTAGTATTTCCTGATTGCCTTTGCTTTTAGACTGAACTCAAGACCTGTTTTGCTAAACTGCAAATACATTTTATAAATTTTATAAATGTTGCAGATAAATCTGAGAGCACTACTCCCTCTCCCCAAATCTTTTCAAAGCTTGAAAACAAACATTGAAGTACTTGTTTCTAATATTTAGCTCTGAGATAAAGTAATGTAATTATTATAGATTTAAAAATCTCCTTAGTTTATCCCTAATAATCTTTCCTCAAAAGCACATTATTTAAAGATTCAAAGAATGCATATCCATTCAGTTTAATTCAAGCTGATAAGTGTTTATGATTTACAACTCTGCCTCTGCTTTTCAACTCCTAGATTGGAATATATTTTTAAAATTTCCAGTATTATTCAAGATTACATTCCATTAATGTGTCCTATATTTTAGCTAAATTGGACTGTTAGCTATTCTCCAGTCTTATCCTTCTCCCCTGTACCTCTGTGCATTTTGTATAATGTCTATCCTGTAATAAACACACATATATATTTTTATATTTTGTATAGCATAAGATATAATATATATTTTGTATAGTATCTATAGTATAGTATACTATATTTGAAACAAAGCCATTCCATACCTCATGACCATCTTTGGGAATCTTTCCATGCTGGTTAACACTTCCTCCATAAAACCTTCTCCCATCAACTTCAATCCAATGAAAATAATCTCTCCCTCTTATATTTCTAGCCACATCTTCAATCAATCAATCAATCAGCAAGCATTTATTAAGCTTCCATATACCTGGAATTGTTCTAGGCACCTAGCTTGGGCAGCTAGGTGGCAGCAATGGATAGAGAACTGGACCTTGAATCAATGAGACCTGAGTTCAGATCAGACCTAAAACAATTACTAGCTGTGTGACCCCTGTGTGGTTTAACTTCTATGTGCCTCAGTTTCCTCATCTATAAAATAAGAATAATAAGAGGACCTACCTCTCGGGGTTATTATGAGGATCAAATGAGAAAACAGCTGTAAAGCACTTGCCAAAGTTCCTAGCACAAAGTAAGTACTATATATTATTACTACTGTTAGGCACCATGGACACAAAGACAAAAGTGAAATAGTCCTTGCCTTCTAGGAGATTACATTCTATGCACATATCTAGGTATGTACAATCAGGTAGAAAATAACAAAAGTTAACATTAGGGGCATCATTCTAATCAGCAGCTGAGGGGATCAGGAAAGTTCTCTTGTAGATGGCAGTCATGAGTTGAATCTCAAATTAATTGTTCTTTAAATGCTTGGTAGAACCCCCTTGCAAATCCACCTGATCCCAGAGATTCATTAAAAGCTTGTTTAATTTATTTTTCCTAAAGTGAGATTATTTAAGTAATTTATTTCCTCCTCTGTTAATCTGAGCAGTCTCTGTTTTTGTAAGTATTCATCCATTTCACTTAGATTATTAGATATATTGGCATGCAACTGGGCAAAATAACTCCTAATTATTGCTTTAATTTCTTCTTCATTGGTAGTAAATTCACCTGAATTGAGGGAGAGTGAGAACATGCTAAGTATTGGGGACAGTTGGTATGAAATGCAATGAAAGATGTAGCAACAATTTATGAGAAACAATAAGAAAGACAATTTAACTGGAGCACAGAGTTTATGGAGAAAAATAAGTTGTATTTAATTGGAACAGCAGGATTGGGCCAGATTATAAAGATTTTAAATGTTAAACAGAAATAATAGATCCAGAGTTTAATGAGTAGAGGAATGCCATGGTAAGTTCTGAAGTATGGAAGAATCACTTTGGTGACTATGTGGAAGATAAATTGGAGAGGAGAGAAATTTCAGACAATGAGACCAGTAAGAAGGCTTTTATAATTGTTCAGATGGTTAGATAAGTAGGAGATGAAGGAGGAGAGAACAGTCATGAAAACCTAATGAGGAAAGACTATCCACAAAAAGTTAACCAATAGTGCTGAATGCTATAGAGAAGGATGAGAATTAAGAAAGGTTATTTGATTTGGCAATTAAGAGATCTTTGGTAACTTCAGAGAGAGTAGTTTCAATTGAATGAAATTAGAAGTCAAGTTGTAGAGAAGAAGAGAAAAAACTGTAAACCTTGGATTTAACTCCATTATCATCATGCCATCATGATCTTTATTTTTATTTATTTTTCAATTGTATCTGACCCTTTGTGAACCCATTTGGGGTTTTCTTGGCAAAGCTATTGGATTGATTTGTCATTTCCTCCTCAAGCAAACTAGGTCACTCAGCTTACAAGTGTCTGAGGTTGGATTAGAACTCAGGTCTTCTTGACTCCTGGTCTGTCATTCTGTCCACTGTACCACCCACCTGCCCATGATACTACCTGAGAGATCAGTGAAGAAATATGCCCAGTAGAAACATTAACCTAGTCTAGAGAAGAACAGACCAAATGAGAGCAGCGTAATAATATCACCAGAAGATAGTAATGGTCCTGCTCCATTGGAGACATAAATTGCCTCTCCACACATGTGGTCTGGCCACATTTATTTTCCACATCTGTGCCTTTCATGAGTAATATTTATACAAGGTTTCTGTATTTGTGGGAAGATTTCCCCCCAGGTTATGGAGAATATTCAATTATTATTTTTCTTACTTTGATATTTCATTAAATACCTTTTCTTTGAGCTAATTGTGCCCAATGACTATCTTGAGAAAAAAAGTAAACAACTAGTATGAGCTCATGAACTGTGGTTAAGTGGATCCAGACCCATAGATGATCTTGAACTTGGTATAGTCCATTTGCGGAATCTGTGTTTGAGAAAATAGTTTCCCTAAAGTTACAAGGGAAACTACTATTCTAAATCTGATCTGAAGTAGAAATGACAAGAATCTTCACAAGAAGTAATCACTCCATTATAGAGTTCATGATAAATAAGGAGTCATATTGCATGTGCATTAAAATTTTTGAAAATGTTTTTAAAGAGTTAAGAAAAAAGATAGCTAATATCAACTATAAATTCTACATAGGAAGTCTGTATAAAAAGGATGAAATTATCCTCCAGAGATGCTTTATCATATCTCTTTTGGACCAAGCTGAGTCATTATATTGATATGGCATTGTTTCTATAAAACAATAGATGGACAACAATTTATGGAATATAAATTTCCACTTACATTGGAGGAGTCACTGTGTATATTGTTTTCTTGTTTTTTTTTTTTATTTTGCACGAGTTCATTTCTACGATTCTCTGAATTCATAAATTCATTTTTTTCTTACAAGACAGTAAGATTCCATTACCAATAAGATTCATCTCCCATAACTGCATACTTAATTTTAAGAAATCTATTTTTCAATGCATCCCTTTCTCTCAAGACAAGTTTGTTTGTTGTTTTTATTGTTGTTTTCAGAAATAAGGTACCTGATAATGAGGTTTCTGGTGTATTTCAAACTATCAAGTCTTGGACTTCATGTCAGGAGAATGAGGATCCCATCTTAGCTCTGATACCTGTGTAACTCTGGTCAAGTCGCTTTTACCTCAGTTTCAAATTTCATCCATAAAATGGGAATCATAGTACTTACCCTATGTACTTTTCTTATAAGCATTTTGTGAATAAAATATTTTGTAAAAGCCTAAAAGTGGGAAATATGTGATTGATTATTTTTATTGTTCCATTATCTACAAAGATTGATTCATATCTTTGGCACATGCAAGTCATTTCTCCAGGGATAGATCTCTTGTGGCAGGGGAGTCTGGGGTCTGGGAACCCTCAGGAAGGATGCATAACTATGCAGAACAGGAAACTCTCAATCCATTATTTAGCAGCTTTGTAATCCTAGCTGTAGCTCTCAGACCACTTGTAATGTTAGCAAACTGCAGGCTTAGAAAGGCAAAGACACCAAACCTGTGTGGGAAGGAGGGGAAAGCAGTTTCCAAAGGCGGGATTGTTTGGCCTAATGAGGGTCAGCTGAGAAATAAATGGTGCCCACACACATTTTACGAATGCAGGGAATTTAATCCGTCCACATCTTTAGATGGAGCTCACTCTTCAGTTTCCTGTTGGGCTTGGCACTCTCGGCCCCTATTATTCAAGGGTGCATTGGAGATGGAGGTACTTGAGAGACTAAGAGCACACCTTGCTTCTCACTTTCCCAGCTTTCTATTAGCATCATAAAGGCCTAGTCCATGGTTCTGAGCTCTTTTCTCTGAGTAATTTGTATGGTACTTAAAGTATACTATCTTTCTTAAAATTTGATTCTGATATGAAAGTCTTAACTCCACCAACAGCCCAGAAATGATTAATAGAAAGAAACAGTTACATAAATATTACCACAAAATACCAACTTATTGATTTGGCAATATATAAATAAGAACTTTTAAAGTTGCTTCTTTTATATACTTATTGTTGCTTAGTTTGTTTGCAACTGTAGCAATTATACCTTCCTAAATGGAATATACTTAAGCAGATATTAAAATTACTTTCTAGTCCAACCAGTTGATCACAGACCAGCTTCCTGGAAGGAGGACATCTCAGAACCCTATTGGCTACCAATGGCATGCCTATTTGAGTATTTAAAATCTGTCACATTTAATCCCCTAAATAAAAATCTATTCACATATAAAGGAGAAATGAAGTGATGAAGCTTGTGCAATTATAATAGAAAGTTCTATAAAGGTTTTAAAAATATTTTTTTTCTTGATAGCTTTGCTTTTTACATCACAGAAATTTCTTAAAATGTTCCTCTCCTGATTAAACACATCCTTGGAACAAAAACTTTTAAACAATCCCTCCAAAAAGCCCTTCTCTATCCTAAACTGGACACGATATCCTCACCTGACAATGTAAACAACATTAGCCCAAGTAGAACCCCAAACAGTGCCATCATTTAAACACACAATGTTCTGAACATTAATAATCATTTGTCTCTAGAAAGTGGATATATTGCATTATCTCTTCTTTAATGATGAGAACAATGCAGCCTCACCCAGAAGAGCATCTGCATTCCCTGGGAAAGACTCTGTTCCTACACATTATGCACCTTTTGGATGCAAAACCTACATTCCCTGGGAAAGACTCTGTTCCCACACATTATGCACCTTTTGGATGCAAAACCTACATTTTTTCCCACACCCTATCTCAAGTATGTTCCTGTCGGATGTAAAACCCAAATTGTTTTGTTTCTGTATAAAAGTAAGCCCTGAGAAAATGTCTTTTGGCAATTCTTTGACATTGTCCACTAAGTGAACATCTTGGTATCTCTCTCTTTAATAAAAGCCTTTTCTTATCACAGCCTTTTGTGTAGCGTTTCTTGCTGCGAACCTGCCCTAACTTGATGTTCTGGAGAACTAGGAGACTAACCCATTTTCCTGCCACAATCCATACCTCATCATTTAAGATCAATTTTTGTTGTTGTTTAATTAGTCAATGTTCATCTTTTGAATGTTTTTTATGTTGTAGTCATTTTTATTTTTGTTGTAGGCCTTATTTTTTATTAATATCTTTTTATTTTCAAAATACATACAAAAATGGTTTCCAACATTTGCCCTTGAAAAATCTTATGTTCCAAATTTTTCTCCCTTCCTTCCCTCTACCTCCCTCAGATAGCAAGTAATACAATATATGTTAAACACGTGCAATTCTTCTATACATATTTCCACATTTATCATACTGCACAAGAAAAATTAGGGCAAAAAGGAAGAAAAATAAGAAAGAAAAGAACGAAAAACAAGCACACAACAACAACAAAAAAAGATGAAAATACTATATTGTGATCTATATTCAGTTCCCATAGTCATCTTCTGGATGCAGATGGCTCTCTCCTTAACAAGTCTATTGGAAGTGTAGGCCTTAATATGTTTGTACATCTTTTACTCTGTTTCATGTCATTAGAGAGATAATAATTAATTGTGAATAGAATTCTACCCTCAAAGACAAGAAAACCTGGATTCAAATCTTTCTTCAGATATGTCCTAAATGTATGAACCTGACTAAGTCATTAATTTCCCAGTGCTCTACATCTCGCTGTAAAATTGTAAGTCAAAAAAAAAAAGTGTGGAAATGCATTGATAGAGGAAGTTTCTTCACTAAGGACCTCCCTTTGCAATGAGATCAAAGCTCTATCTTTATCCCTATCAGTTCATACAGATCTTTCCATATAAGAACTGGATTCTTGCAAATCACAGTGAATAATTCTGGACAGTAGCTATCTGCTATTATCAATTCCCACTAAGGTCAAGAACCTTAAAGACCTGTCTGAGAAGAATCACAGAGGGAAGTGCTAGAGATTATTTCCATTTCCAGGCTAGTTTGTCTCTTGCTATCATCCGGAAATTTTTAACATAAGTGAATCTTTAATTAACTTCAAAAAGTGCCTGGTGCTTGTTTCTCAGGTATGTAAACATGGCAGGACAAAAGTCGCTATTGTTTGGCATGGGGAGCTTTCAAAACATCAATTAAAAAGAGCAGGTATGCCTGATGAACACCCACCTTGACAGTAGGAAAAAATTAGTGTTAATTATGAGTGTCCCTATTGCTTCACCAAACAATTGTTCCTGATTATATACTGAGCAAATGAAACCAAACTTTGGCTCATCTCTCTCTTTGAATCTTTTCTAGACCACCAATGGAAGTATTCCAAGATAGTTTAAAAGGTAGCATCATGATCTTTCCTCCTCTATCAATAGTTAACTCCTTCAGACTTAATTCTTATAGTAGAGAAACATTTTAAAAGAATTAACTAGTTATTTCAGTTTTGGAAAAGTCAGTTAGGCATTGTGTGATTCTGGTAGAAAATCAACTCATAAATTTTTAAATGAAAAAGTTTTAGGGCTTCTATATTAAGATTGGTAAGCTTTTTTTTTTCTTTCCTTCCTTCTTTTACAATGTCTGGCACATTAAGTTCTTAACAAATGCTTGTTCATTTACTTTTCTTTACTTCTCTGCTTCCTTCCTTTCTTTTCTACCATATTAATGGCAGTACCTTTTCCATAGGAAATTATTTTAAAGGAAATGTATTTGGGTTTGTTTAGCAAGAAAAAGAGGGAGAGAGGAGAAGGAGAAGAAGAGGAAGGGAGAGAGGGAGAGGGAAGGGAGAGGAGAAAAGAGGGGAAAAGGGAGAAAAAAGTGCAGAGGGAAAAGGAGAAGGAGAGGGATAAGGAAGGGGACAAGGGGAGAGAGAATGAGAGGGAAGGAAGAAGGGAAGGAGAGAGAGAGAAAGACAGAGACAGAGAAAGAGGAGACAAAAGAGACAGAGACACAGAGTGAGACAGAAAGGTGGAGTTAAGTTGCTTAAGTACACATACACACACAGTTTAAAAACTCTTTATTTGGGAAAAAAATAACCACAGAATAATATACATCCTTATGAGATGAAAGATACTTGTCATTCTGTATATTTTTGAGAAAACAAAAGTAAAATTGAGAAGTTATAGGATCTTATATGTTCTGTAAAAAATAGGCACATGAAATCACAAAGTTTTAAAACTAGAAGGAACCATTTAATCCAACCCCCTCATTTTAAAAATGATGAAATAACATTTATAATTCCTAGTGGTGACAATAAAGATACCAAATGAGGCAATAGAAATACTTGTTAAGAATACAATGGAACAAATCATCATTTTACTCTAAAGTATGAAGCAAAGCAGTTATGGGTTAATTTTCATATTTATAATCAGAAACAAAAACTCAGGGAATCCTCCAACACTAATTTTTTAAAAGTAACTTTGGGCTGTCTCATAGGTTCTCACTCAGCACTTTGGCCAAACCCAAACATGAAGAATCAAAGGGAAAAATCATTTTATTTTATTTTCCTCTTTTCCCAAGTCTGAACAACACATGATCCAGGAGTGACCAGCCTGGAGCTTGGGCTATTCAAGTAGAATATACCTTGGAAGAGATAAGAAGTGTCACAAAGCAAGCACTGTGTGTTTAAAGACTTGAAGGTGAGAAGAGAAAGGAAAGGAGTCTCAGGAAATCTGAAAAGGGCAATGGAGACTGGTAAAGTAATTCAGAGAATAGTTACATTCAAATCAGATACTACTGTGTAAAGACTATTTGCTGTGGGAGTCTTTAGGTTACCTGAATACTTTATTCAGCAGCTAGATTCTGGAGATAAGAGGGTATTATTCTTTTCAAACCATAGTTCCTTGGGATGATATGCTACTGTATAGGATCCATTTCAGTGTTTAGTTCCAATTGGTAATCACTCATAAAAAAAAAAAAAAAAACCCTCCCTTTAAGTGTCCCTAGCTGGGAGGTCAGATCTTCTTGGTTTGAGATACTCTGAGTGAATGGAAGCAAATTTTAGTTGTGGCACTTTCTCGGTAGTTAGAATGTTGAGCAGGCAGCTGTTACTTGCCAGATACCCAGAGCCTGGGACTGGAGATATTGTTTAGCAAAAAAGAGGTAAAGAGGGAGGAGAAGAAAAGGGGGGAGGAGAGGGTATTTGGTAGGGAACTCCCAGTATGGAAATTCCTTCTGCTGATACAGATCAGAAAATAGTCTTACAGAGCTGCCTGAGAGACTGAGATATGGACTTGCCCAGAATCACAAAACTTGTGTCAGAGACAAACAGCTAAACTAGGTCTTCTTCATTTCAGATTGATTCTATCCACTACTCCATTTTCCCTCTCAATAATAAACTGTATGATAAGAATAATTGTATAATTGTAATTATATATTCTGAGCTTTCTCAAAGACAAAGGAAAGCCCAGACTGCAAATACTACCAACAAAATTTATGAAAACTGCTTATAAAGTATATCTAGATACTTCTATAATCACTATCCTTATTCTTACCACCAAGATACTGGTTAACTATACAAAAACCACATCGATATTTAGCAGGGACATTGGGAAAAGAAACCACTAAATATCAGTTCCTGGCTGCTGATATGAATCAGTGACTAAACTGCTCATTAACATCATTTATTCAGGATACAGAGTTCATTAAAAGGAAAAACTATAGAGATTGTCATTGAGGAATGCAATTTTTAAATAGAGTTAAAAGTTAATAATGGATTTACTAAATACAAAAAAGGAAATCTTGAGTTTGATCAGAAATTTTGATTTAAAAAAAGAAAACTACTCTACTATCTTTTCTTTCTCCTCTTTCTCAAGCCTACAAATTAATTTGCTATTAGGTATTTTACTGACAACTTTTCTTCTCCAAGGTAGTAACATATATAAGGTAGAAAAAGTTCTAGGCTAGAAGTTTGGAGATTAGAATTCTAATTTAAGATCAATAACACTAGCCAGTTGGGCAAGTATCTTTACCTATCCAGATTTCAGTTTCTCCAGCTGTGAAATGAGGAATAAGTGTAATAGATATAGCATGCTAGACATGTCTATAAGAAAAACCCAGGAAAACTGGATTCAAATTCCACCACAGATATTTACTATCTAACTCTGAGCAAGTCACAGTCTTAGTTACTCACTTGTAAAATATGGAAGATGACACTAACTTGTTAGAAGACTTGGGTTCAAAGTCAACCTTCAACTTGTACAACCTTTGTGACCTTACAGTGGTCATTAGACTAGTGGTCTCTAAGTTCTCCTCTAACTCCGAAATTCTGTGATTTTAATATTCCCTCCTATTTCTTGCTCCTCTGTGGCAAAATCTTCTTAAATTAGGAGTTGTGTCCCCTGGTCTATACCTGAATTAGGTTTTTGAAGTTATGATTTATTATCAGTAAATTTTTTATTTATATATCTATATATCTGGGGTTGTCTAAACATTTCTTGGGGGAGAGAGTGAAAAAGGTTTAAGAGGTTCCAGTCTAATTCTCCAATTGACAAATGTTCAAAGGATATGAACAGACAATTTTCAGATGATGAAATTGAAACTATTTCCACTCATATGAAAGTGTTCCAAATCACTATTGATCAGATAAATGCAAATTAAGACAACTCTGAGATACCACTATACATCTGTCAGATTGGCTAAGATGACAGGAAAAAATAATGATGAATGGGAAAGGATGTGAGAAACTGGGACACTGATGCATTGTTGGTGGAGTTGTGAACGAATCCAACCATTCTGGAGAGCAATCTGGAATTATGCCCAAAAAGTTATCAGACTGTGCATACCCTTTGATCCAGCAGTGTTACTACTGGGCTTATACCCCAAAGAGATATTAAAGGAGGAAAAGGGACCTGTATGTGCCAAAATGTTTGTAGCAGCCCTGTTTGTAGTGGCTAGAAACTGGAAAATGAATGGATGCCCATCAATTGGAGAATGGTTGGGTAAATTGTGGTATATGAATATTATGGAATATTATTGTTCTGTAAGAAATGACCGGCAGGATGACTACAGAGAGGCTTGGAGAGACTTACATGAGCTGATGCTAAGTGAAATGAGCAGAACCAGGAGATCATTATATACTTCAACAATGATCAAGGATGGACAGAAGCAGCTATACCCAAAGAAAGAACACTGGGAAATGAATGTAAACCATTTGCATTTTTGTTTTTCTTCCCGGGTTATTTCTAACTTCTGTATGTAGGATATACTGTGGCATATTTAACATGTATAGGACTCCTTGCCATCTGGGGGAGAGGGTGGAGGGAGAGAGGGGAAAAATTGGAACAGAAGTGAGTTCAAGGGATAATGTTGTAAAAAAAATTACCATGGCATGGGTTCTGTCAATAAAAAGTTATTAAAAAAGAAGAAGAAGAAGAAGAAGAAGTTGCAATCTAGAAGAAGAATGTATAGATCCTTTTGAGCTAGACTTTATTGGGCCATGAGTTAGTTCCTGAGGTAATACTGATTCCTTATAATTTAATTGCATCAATAATGTTGGACTAGATATTGGTCTAGCTATCTTCTGAGATCCCTTCTAAAAAGGGGTATCTGTTTGAGAGAAGCAATGTTTAAATTTCTAACATTAAGTGTTTACTTCTCAGAAAATGGCAAATATTACAAATTTTGGCTTAATTTATTGTTTTGTTGATTATCTAAATTTAAGGAAGCTGTAAGAAAATATTAATAATGAGAATTAAAATTAAAAGTATATATATATATATATTTTTTTTCTCCCTCAGAGAGACAGTTGTTAAACATTTACCAGCACACTCCTGCTTCCAGCTTTTAGATTCTGTGAGATCGTGGAGATCTTTAACATTTAATAGTTTGCTGAGAACCTAAATTACATTATATTTTAATAAGACATTGTTTAGAAACTATCCCAATGATGTATTTTTATCAAAAGATATATAAAAATTTGTATCAATGGAACAAAAGTATAAATAGTTGGACTTCTGGTATGCTGGATTTGTTGGCAGGTAAACTCTACTTCCCTATGCATCTCTAAAAATATGAAAGTATTCCATAGGTAGATATTATAGAAGCAGAGAAATGAGTCATCCAAAGTAATGAGCAATAAGTGAGCAGCCCTGGAATTCCAACAGGTCTCAAGATTCCAAGTTTAGGGATTTGTCTACCATTCTTCTTTCTTTATGATTACAAGCTGTCACTTCTAGATACCTTCTGAGAAAACTTCAACATGTGGGGAAATTTTTTTTTTTACATTTTTTCTGGAGTTTTTTCATTAGGTTCATTTTTCCTAAATACGTGCTATAGAATCTTTTCTATTAGCTTGGAAGAGAAACTTTGCTATGTGGTTGACCTGGTTGGATCTCATTCTACCCTCCTTGTTTCCTTTTGGGAAATAAACAAGAAAATGGTTTCTCACTTTCCCTTTCTGATTTCTCCTCTCAACCAGGTATAATTCCTCTCTGAGATCAGTAGTCTTTTGTGGCACTTAACAAGTAGAGGGGGAGGTACTATTAAGCTGATGACTCCTGGAGAGTTCTATGCACCTTTGGTGGTACTATGCCCCCCCAAATGATGAGGATGGAATGACCTTGTTCGGCCCTTGCATTGATGTGGTAAGAAAATTCTCCCCAATCCTCCCTCCCCAGAAGAAAGAAGAGGACATAAGTAGGAGAGAAGCAGGCAGGTGGAGGAAGTTTCTTGATCTGTATTAGACCTTTTTATTTCCTTCCTAAGAAAAACACATCATAAAAGCTAGGGGGAAAAAAGACTAGGAAGAAAAGACCCAAATCATGTTCTTTGCATAAATCAACAGAGTTTAACTTTTGCAGGGTATAAAGGATTTGGTTCTGAGAGAAGACTTGATCTTTTAACCTGTGCTGGCAGAAGATGTAAAATAACTTATCCTGACGGAGAAAGTCCAAAGCCCCCTAGTTCCTTCCTTAGGATTTGAAGGTGGGAAGTATCTCAGGTTTTGTTAATAGAGAGGAGTAATTAAAGCTCTAAATAGTTACAAACTCTTTTCTCTTTAGGGAGTCTAAAAAACAAGTCCTCAGAATTGCTTTAAAGTTCTCACTATTTACCCAAGAAATTAACATTTCCTCCATCTGTATTAACTATCATCCGAAGTCATGAAAAAGGTGATCAAATGAGCTCTTTGCATTTTTTGGTTTTCGGATTTCCTGTTGCAATACATGTTGTGTATCTGGTAGAGAAAGAATCTGCAATTATACATGTCGCATGCAGGATACTTTAACTTTTCTTTAGAAATCTAGGAATAAAAAACAAAACAAAACAAATGAAAACTGAGAGCTATTTGGCAACACTGAGTACAGATGAAGTTTTTTCTTCTCTGTTCCTGTGTGTAAATCATGACTGCTTCCTCTAAAAAGACTTAACAATGTGGAAAGAGACAAAAGTAGAAAAACAGATGGGGAGAAGGAGAAAGGAGGGCAAGTAGAGTCAAAAGATACAGAAAAAGATGAACCAAGAAGAGATAGGATAGAGAAATCTAATAGGGCAGACAATACCAGAAAAAGATTGGTGTCTAACAGAATGTGGCCCAGGGCAAGCTCTTAAACAGAAGACTCCCAGATTGTTTCCGCTGCTTAGGTAACTTTCCACTGCCACCATACAAGGAATCAGAATTTCATTACCAAAAATCTGTGTTCCTAGAATGCTAGTCTTTTCACTTTTTCTGTGTTTCTTATCCATTCCTAAGTGAGTTTCTTTTTAATTATTCAGTTAGAATGAAAAAAAAATATTTCAGGGAAAACTCAGGATATAAAAAACTATGAAACAAACTATATATGTGTGTGTGTCTGTGTGTATGTCTGTGTGTATACACCCACTTCGACAAAATCAAATCAGCAACTTATAAAGTATTTTACAGTGACATCATATTCCATCAGTACTGATATAGTACTTTTGCCGCAGAAGCAATATGGCATAGTAGGTGTAAACAGCAATTGTTTCTGTTCTGACCAGAAACTCTGAGGATCTTTCCTTCCAGAATGTGAATGTCTTTTGTGAAGGCAAACTAGGCCATCTTTTGTTTTAATTCTTACCTAGCCCTTAATCATTGAATGGGCATTGCCTTAGACAAACTGACACCTAAAAGACTTTAATTTAAAAAGGCCTAAGTCCCCCACTATATCCAGGGCCATTGCCTTAGTCTCTGGAAAAGTGAGGTTAATGACTTTGCACAGCTCTACTTCCCTTACAACTAATTCATTTGTAAGTCAAGATATCACCCTTCTGATGTCATTGGTCCTATTCAAGAATGAAAGACAAATAGCAATAATAGAGAACTGAAAAGATCTAAAGATCTGACTTTCAAATCCCACCTCCAATACAGATGAACTATTTAAGCCTGGGCAAGTCATTTAATTTTCTAAGCCTCACCTTTTTCATCTGTAAAATGAGGAGTTTGGAGCTGGCAAAGTTTAAGGTAACTTCAACTTCTAGATCTATAATCCTGTAAAAAAGTTCAAACTTTTCTATATTAGGTCTCAAGTCTATTGCTTACTTTCTGGTCAAAATTAATTGTCCTTATAGTCACCAGAATATTAACTTGAGAGTTTTTTAGATTCTGCTCATAAAAATCTTGAATTATATTCTTCTATTACTCATTACCATCTCAGGAAAATTCTTGGCAAAAGCCCAGGACAAAATATTTAAGCTGAGATTCACAGCTCCCTAGCCATCTTTATGCCATGTTCTTATCTACACTTCATCCTCTACTTCCAATTAGACAGTTTACCTCATGTCTTGAATTCCTTGGTTTCTGATTGGACTGCTTTTACTATTTCTAACCCAATTAGTCCCACTCCCCCACCAAAGTGATGACTTCTGGCCATTTCTTTCCCAATGTCTATCAATTGATCTATATAGAGTGTCCTCAGTTTTTTTGTATATCACAGACCCATTGGGCTGGCTAGTGCAATTGACAAGACTTCTCAGAATAATTGAAGTAAATGCTAAATTTCAGTCACTGTTTAGTGAAAATAAAAATATTGTATTTTTCCCATTCAAATTCACAGACTCCCTGAAATCTATTTGTGGATCCTTTCCCAAGTTAAGAACTCATGCTCTATAGTATGACTCTTCTTATCATCCCTTTGACTTCAATCAAAATACTCTATCATATATATTGACTTGTCCTCCAGGAAAGTAAATGTATGTTCATATTTTCATGCCTTATTATTAATATTTATAAAACAGCATAGCTAAAGTTTAATATATATATGTGTGTGTTTATACATGTATATAAGCAATATACATACATGTGCATATATATTTATACACCTATCTATCTAAGTCAAAACTAAGTTTTGAAGTTTTCATCGCATTTAGAATGTATGAATAATAGAGTACTAGAACTGAGTGAGAAAATTTGGGTTGAAAGTCCAACTCTATTTACAAGGGGTATAACCTTAATCAAATTGTTTAATGTCTCTGAATATCAAGTCCATCATCTATATCATAATGCAATGTTCTATTGGATCTGGGCGTTTTCTCCATTAGTTCCAATCTCTGTCCTTTTTGTTCTATGTGGCTTTTTTCCATTTCTTTCCACAAGTCCTTCAAAAGAAGTCCCTCTAAGAGCTTTCTTTCTGATCTTTTGACATTCCAACATAGCAGCAAGTCAGTCAACAACATTTTGTTATCATTTTAATAGCACAAATATATACACATAGTGAAGTGGGAACAGTCTTTACTCTTATGGATCATTCTGATGACAGGGAAATAAATAAATAATTGGGTACATACAAGATCCATCTAAAATAGCTGGGAGGAATGCTATCTTTCATGCTTGATATATCACCATCCTTTTTGGTCACATATGTCTTTGATATCACTTATACCATTTTGTGTGCATAATTTGTCACTGAAGTATAGTTAAAATGAAAAGATCTTTGTGGCATATTCTGAACATTTTCATAGCTCCATCTAAAACCTTGTGCTATCACTTCTAGGGTTCATAATTGACATTTCCATTTTTTAAAATTGGGTGACCTTTAATTATGATTCCCTAGATAGAGTAATATTCTGTGATTTCAAGTCATAGAATATCACCAGAAGATTTTTTTTATCCTGGTCTATGATCTCATGATCAGTTTTTGGGATACCCTAAAGAGGAATAATTCTCCAGGATGCAGGTAAGCAACCACAAATTAAAATCCTAAAGGTTTGTCCAACTTAGATAAGTGATTTGCCCAATATTACAGAGTAAATGTGATCAGAGGTAGGATATAAACTCAATAATTTCTGAACTTGAAAACCAGTTTTTTATTCATTATGTAAAATAAGCATGGTTTGTTAAATATGTTATTGTGCCTATAAATCAATCTTATGTGATTACATGGAAAAACACATGGTTGGAGGAGAGTCTTTAAGGAAAAATTTTGGTCTGAATCTTATACTTTATTATAGTCAGCAAACAATGAATACAGTGGGAGTTTGTATTCTGAGACTAAGTCAATTGCCTGACTAAAATGATGTAGCATACTAGAGAATAGCATTTGCCAAAAATGAGCAAAACAACAACAACAACAACAACAACAACAACAAAAACTATTTTATTCCTTTCTCATGGTTTTTTAAAATAAGGATGTCATCTATAAGCATAGAAGTGATTCTCATAAAACAATGAAAAAACAAGAATATGGTGTCTATAGTAATTGATTTTCTCACAATTACTCTCATTTAATAGCAATATCATTCATTATTTTCCCAAACATTTAAAAAATTTTCTTCTTGCAGATAGGCAGAGAGGTGAAACAGAAGAAAGAATGCTGATCTTGAAATCAAAAAGACTTGAGTTAAAAAAGGACTCAAGTATTTTCTATCTGTGTGTGATCCTAGGAAAATCAGGATTTTTCATTTGTAAAAATAAGCAGGTTATATTTCAATGGCCTGTAAAACTTTCTTTGAACTCTAATTCCTGTATCTCAAGAATCAATTTCATATTGCCTTCAAAATTATATAATCTTCAACATGAACCTCCTTTATATATACTAGATCTAGCCCAATTGTCCTCCCCATCTCTGTTTTCTATTGTGCCATTTCTACTTCTCTATACTGAGACCAAATATTATTGATAGAAAAATGGTTTATTATAAAATCATGACAGATTTTTCCATTTTAATCTGTTTTTTAAATTTCCTTCCAATTTTAACCTTTAACGTTACTGGAATTATTTGGCTTTATTGGATCTCATACTAAATTGTCAATAAGTTGATGTTTGATTATATATGAGATAGTATTTTTTATAATCTTCTGTAATCTTCTACAGATAAGTTTATATTTGTAGAACTGTCTGAGCATTGCTTATGAGATTTGGACATAGGAATGCTTGCTTAAGGCAGACATCCTGACTAGCATTTTTTCCCTCCTCAATCCCTTGGAGATCTGCTCTGACCTATGACCATATAGGGCCAGACTTGACTGACAAGCTAGCTTTTCATTCCTACAGAAGATAAAGAAGGAAAGCCATGAAATAGAGCATGTATAGATTGGAAGTAGAGGAGAGATGAGTAGTAGAAAAGCAGCAAAGTCATAGATAACCCAAGAAAGCAGCCCCAACAAGTAGTAGTACCATAGCGCAGAAGAATAGAGACTGTGAAGAAGAGCAATCAGTATGGAAGGGGAAGCAGAGCCATTGAAAGGAAATCACCATTGTGAATTCTGGAGCAATTAGGCATGTCTAAAAAAGTCCTGTCTTTGTGGAATTAGTCTAGACTCTTTCTCTTTCTTTTACCTTACTGCAAGAAATGTACCTAATCCCCAAATCTTAGTTGATTAAGAGTTTACTTACCTTTATCTTTTTTTTAAGTCCCCAAAGCAAAGAAAGTAACAGACCAGGATATGAGAAAGAAGAGAGAGAAAACATACTTATTAACTGTTTATTTGATTGCATGCCATATCTTATTTTTATTGTCATTATTTTGTATTGATTTTGATCTTTGTTCTAAGAAGTTTATGGTCTATATAAAAATGCCCACGTTTGGCAACTAATTATTTCTTATCTGTTAAGATATAGCCAATTTAATTTTTTGTGATGTTAATCTTTGCCACATTTACTGCATCCCACTCTTTTGCTGAAAAAAATATTTATGTTAAGTCTTTTTTATAATGCACAAGCCTTTCACCTCTTTAATTTATTGCTCCTCAGAAATATCTTTCTAATGTATTTTTTGGCTATCTTTCCCTATGTTCACATTTGCATTATAGTAATCTTTTATCTAAGTATGTTTATAATCTTCCAGGTCTTCCTCTGCAGCAACTATATGTACATAAGCTATGATTATTTTTCTGGAAGCCATTTTGCTTTTCTCACTGATACAATGCAAGATGACCAAATGTTCCATCAAGGAATTCTTTATTTTTTTATTTGTTTTTCCAAGGAGAACTTGAGAGTAACCAAATTAGATGAACTTTCTATCTGGTTTTTAATAAAAATGCCAATATTATTAACATTTGAGTTCCTCTGGAAGTATGTTAACTCTGGGTTATTATATAATATTTTCATTAGAGTACCATCATTTAAGCTAATGTTTATAAATTTCATTATAATTCTTAATACTCTGTGTACTTCCTTGACACATTCATTCTAGAAAAGGTCTATAGAGCACTAAAGCCCATTTTGTTTGGTTTTGGGGCTTTCCAGGCCAAATAATTCATCATTTTGTGACTGCCTATTGGTATTGAGATTCTCAATAATCAAATATGGTAATCTTTGTAAAGCTGACACAGTTTAATGCTTGACCTATGCTTAAAACTTGTACAATATGATAGAGCCTGCATTGCTTTGACACGCTTTTCAAGATGCCAGGATTACCACATAAAGATGAGGCACAAAAAGAAAACTATAGACCCATATCACCCATTGATAAAAAATTGAATTAAATATTAGCAAAGAAGCTAAAGAAATACATTCAGATAATTATTCACTATGACTATATTACATTTATTTCAGGAACATAAAAATGGTTAAATATTATGTGTTATGTACTTAATAGAATATTTTAATGATAAAAGCAATACAAATCATGTGATTATGCCAATAGATATAGAAAAGGCCTTTGACAAAATATAATACTCTGGTTAAATATAGGAATAAATTAATCTTTCTGTAACATGATAAACATATCTATCTAAAAGTAATAATTAACATTATTTATGATGGTAATTCATTAGGAGCTTTTCAATAATACCAGGGATAAAGCAAGGATGTCCACTGTTACTCTAATTTTTAATTTGGTTTTGAACCTTTTACCTAGAGCAATAAGATACTAAAAAGAAATGAAAAGAATAAGCATAAGAAAAGAAGCAAAACCGTTTGGTATTGGCAAAAAAAAAAAGTTGAGAGTAAGTGAGGAGGACTTAAAAATCACCAATTACTAGAGGGTAATGATTCTATTTTTAACAAAAACTGATAAGAAAAATAGAAAAGCAATTTGGTGGAAATTAGTTTAGGACAACATCTTACAGTACTATGCCATAATAAGTGGCAAACAAATATATAATCTAATCATAAAGATTATATCAATTTAATATAAAAATAGAGGTATTCTGAACCATAAAATAGCCAATTTTGATTACATAAAATTGCAAAACTTTATTTCCAATAGATTAATGTGATTAGAATTAGAATAGCTGTAGTTAATTGGTGAATAAACTTTGTAGTAAATGTCTCTGATAAGGGTATGGCTTTCAAGACATATTGGGAACTTAGTACAAATATGCAAATATAAGAGCCATATTGCTATCAATAAGTGGCCAAAATATATGAATCAGCAATTTCAAAAGAAAAAATATGTTATCTAAAATCACATGAAATAATGTTCCACGTTACTAATAAGAGAATACAAATTAAAACTGAGTTTTCATTTCATTCCTCTCAGATTTGACAAAATGATAAAAGACAAAGCAATTATTAGAGGAACTATGAGAACCCAAATGTAGTAATGCATTGTTGGTGGAGCTAAGAACTGACTTATCTATTATGGAAAACAATTGAGAAATATATCCCCCTCAAAAAAAATTCAATAAACTTTTGTATAAATCTTTTGACTCAGTGATAGTAATAGTAGAAGGTATACACACACACATGTATATAAACTCCAAGAATAAAAATGAAGGGAAAAATCTCATATGTGTTCAATAGTCAATAGCACTGTGTTAAACCTCAGAGATTAAAAAAAAAAGGACAATTCATGACCTCAAGAAGCTTACATTTTGAAGGTATAAGATAATACCTGTGGAACAAAATGACACCAGAACTATGTGGTTTGGGAACATGATGTTCATGGAATCAAATCCAAGTAGAGCAACTTATAGTAAATAAAGTTAGCCAAAAAAGATGGCACCCTTTGATTGTGAAATGGCCCAAGCAAATTATAGTTTCTAAATATAATGAAATATTGAATTTCAAAAAGTAATAAATACAAAGAATTTAGAGAAATTTGAACAGCCACAGATTTAAAGAAAAGCAGAACAGTTTACATGATTATCACCATCCTCAAAGAAATGTCACCTCATTGATTTGGATGTTTACATATGTGTTGTAGAGAATACAACCTATACATTATCTCATTTAAATTTCACAAGCACTTTTTGAGATATTAATATTATTGTCCTAATTGTCCTTAATATCTATTAAGTGCCAAGCAACAGTACTAAGCACTGGAGATGCCATTAATAAAAAGACAGCCCTTGCCCTCAAGGAGCTTACAGTCTAAAGGGAGGAGGGAGACAATATAATCAAAGAGGCAAAAAAGCAAGGGAGGGAGATACCTAGAGATAACCAACAGAAAATTTTGTTCCATGGACTTGAAAGCAAATAGAACAAGAGATACAAAATGGAGTTAGCTAAGAGTTCAGTTTCTGCTTTTAAAGAAAGATACTGGGGGGAGTTTAGTATTCCACCTTCTAGCCCTCCATTCAGAGGAGAGAGGAAGCTAAGGAAAATGGTATCAATCGAGGCTTGAATTAGAAGTGTGGTGCTGAGTATAGAACTGATGAGCTTATCCTGGGTGGGCAGCTTGGTCAGTGGAGTTGAAATCAGACATACAAAGTGGAGTGAATTTTACAGATGAAGAAACTGAGGATCAGAAAAGTTAAATAATTTGTCCATGATCATACAGATAACTAGAATGTGTCAGAGATTATCCTCTCTACCATGGTGAGATTTTAGTCATTCTAAATTTTTCCTACTGAATTGATAAACCTGACTGACTATTTGGGTGGTATGTAGCTTCAGACTAGCCTAATAGTCTCAAAAGGACTGGGAAAGCATCTAAGGAACTCAATGTCAATGTTGTAAAAATGGCATGTGCCTCTTAGAAAAACAAATAGGATCTAAGAAAAGCATTGCCTTTTGAAAAGTAGGAAAAGTGACTTTGACTCATACTGATATGTTAAGCTTCCTTAAATAAATAACAGTGGCCCCACCATCAAATACACCCTATGCCTTGTGCAAGAACATAAGAATTGATTGACATTTTCTAAAATTTAACCAAGCTTTTTTCCATGAAGTTGGTGAGCAAAAGAAAAATTACTCCAAATGATGAAGTCCTTCACTTACTAATTCTTAGAGTTTAGAAATTCTGTAATACTTTCCTTTCTTCAAAGTTCTTTCATAAACATTTTCTCCTTTGAGCCTCAGAACAATTCTGATGGACCATAAGAGGAGATAGGTCATTCTTCTAATGTAGCAGAAAGAGAATTGACCTTGGGTTTGAATCCTACCTCTACTGGATACTTCCTAAATAATCTTTGAGAAACCATTTAACTATCTTGGACTCAGTTTCTTTGCAAGCAAAATGAAAGGATTAGGTGGAATCATGTTTTGGGTCTTCTATGGCTTGCTATACCCTATCACCTATGATGAGCTATGGAAACTGAGGTTTAGAAAGGTTCAATACTTTTCCCAAGATCACTTGGCTAGGTAGGATGGAGCTAAAGTAGAATTTAGGTCATCTGATCTTTGGTCCAGTGGTCTTTAATTATACCACCATGTCTCACTAGGTTTGCCTGTTAACAGTTGATCCATATTATTTTATTGGACTAATCCATTGTTCATGCTTATTTTACTGTGTTTATCTTATCTATTAGGACCCATAGAAAGTGAGGCCTTTAATAAAAAGAAGCATGAAGTTTCAATTTTCACACGAGTCACGACTTGTGAATAGGAAGATATTCTTTTGTCCTAAGCTCAACGTATGTTGCAAATCAAAAGACGATGGTAAGAGTTTCATGCATGTAAACAGCTGGAGCATAGTGTTAAGTTGATGGGATCTAAAGTCTGAGGCTTCTTTTGTCTGTGTAGGGAATAAAGTTAGAGGGAATCATTTTACATGATGAAAAGGACTTACTTCTTTATAAATATGATAAACCGATCTTAATACAGCAGCTTTGAACTCTCTGAGTGCCTTTCATCAGAGGATTCTAAAGTACTTCACTAACTGTAAGCCCTGAGACCCTTGGGATGTAGACATTATTTCCATTTCACAGTTGGGGAGATGGAAGTAAGTAAGGCAGTTTAAGAGACTTGCTCAAAAGTACAAGACAAACAAACAAACAATCCAACAGAGCTTATAAGTCTAGATCCAGTCTTTAACTACTAGACCACATGGTTTTGATTTTTGTGGGGAAAATATTATTTTCAAATGTATGGAATAAGTGCCAGCTAAGCATAAGAAGAAAAGGCCTTCTACCTGCTTCAACATGCATTCTGAAGTCTGGGTTGTTTTTACACCAGTAGGATTTTCAGATGATTATCTTAGAGTGCTTGTTGTATAACTTGCCTTATATAGGGTCTGAGAACATTTTAGATGGCAACAGGACAATGGGGATTTGCACTATGTGGCCACTAGTTAAATAAAGTTGTATTGTTATATGTCTGTGAAACCTGGGTAGTATAGCAGCACCATACCAGCACCATGAATCACTTCCATTTGAATTTGCTTAGGATGATTCTGAAGATCCCCTGGAAGGATAAAATATCAAACATTGAAGTCCTTTCTTGAACGAAACTAAGTATACAAACTCTACCAGAGTGCAACTCTGTTAGGCTGGCCACATTGGTCAAATGACAAATGTACATATGCCAAAAACAAAAATCTATTTTATGGAGAACATACACAGGGCAAGCACTCACATAGTGGTCAAAAAAATGATACAAGGATGCTATCTAAATCTCTTAAAAACTTTAGAATTGATTGGATAACATGGGAGACACAAGCATAGGACCACCCAGAAAGCATGCCCTCATTAGAGAAGGTATTGTGCTCTATGAACAAAGCAGAATAGAAGTAGTTCAAAAGAAACATGAGATGTGGAAAGTTAGAGAGTCCACCCCAAATCTTCATAGGGACTATTTGTACCCAGCCTGTGGCAGAGCCTTCCGAACTTACACTAGTCTGTCAGACACACTAACCTGGCTCTGATATTCTGATGTCATTTTGGTCCTCTTTAAGAATGAAGAATAATAAGCAACCAACCAACTAGTTGCAGTCACATAGAGCAAGAGCTGAAGAAACTGGAATACAGGAAAGTTAAGAAATTTACCCACAGTCACATAGATGGGAAATGTCTTTAACAGAATTTCAACCCAGGATTTCAACCATTAGAGACCATGCGGTCTTTCCCCATTCTATTTTAGGATAGTGCTCTGATAATCCGTAGGAGACAATTCAATGCTATGCAAGTTCTGATGGGAAAGACGCCAGGATTGCTAACTTTCATTTTGGTTCTATGGGAAGGAGATCCCAAAATGCAAAATGATTTCAGGCTAAAGATTTGGTAGTTTGAATTCTATAAGAAGATAATAAGTTTTCTTTGATTTTAGTACAGTATAGATTGGACTTGGAAATTGAGCAAGAAGTTCTTTCCAGAGAGGTAAGATTAAATCACGTGTATGGTGGGGAGAGGGTGTTGATGTCTACATGCAGGGTGTAAATATATATAACCATGTAGCACCTTTACATTTTGCCTTGATTTGGAATCTTGTCATTACTTCTGGACATTATATTTTAGGAAGTACTTCACTATACTGCAGCTCATCCATAGATAGGAGAGAGCAAAATGCTGAGGAGATACAATACTATGGAAGGATCAATTGGAGAAAAAGGATACCTACCATGTTTTCCCGATAATAAGACACTGTCTTATTAAATTTTTTAGACAGAAAACCGCCAGAGGGCTTATTTTCAGGGGAGGGCTTATTTTAATGAACATTGACAGCAATTTTAATAAACAGGTAAATGTGAACAAAAAAAAAGTACCTTTATTCAATAATGATCATGTCATCTTCTTCAACAACATTGTCATAAGTGTCCACACCCTGAATTCCGTTCTGGATGTCTTGCACCTCTATTTCCTTCAGAAGAAGTGGACCCAATCTGTCATGTCCAGCAAAAAAAGCTCTCTTTAAATGAACATGTCTTGTCCAGATAACCTGCTTACATACCGGGTTTTTATGTTGTCCTGCCTCAGCTCTCCTCCGCGGCACTGCTCTCAATGGCGCCACCAAGCAAATCACTGGGGAAGAACAGAATGACGTGCTCACTGTTGCAGCTCTGATTGGATACAGCTCAGAGCGCACATGCATTTCACCCCGGGAGGAAGGAGGAAAGGGGGATGGTGCATACAGAGGGTACCGCATGGAGTATAGGGGATCACCTTCACTACAGTAGCAATCTCAATAGGGCTTATTTTCGGGGGAAAGCTTAGTTTAGAGGAGAGGGCTTATTTTCGGGATAGGTCTTATTATCAGGGAAACACGGTATGATTTAATGGGTACTATTGTTCTCTTAACTCCTATCTGTCTTAGTAGTAGGGTTTTCTTTTTACCTCAAATTAATATTTTTCATTTAACAAAAATCTATTTTTTTCTACCACATCCTCCTGCATTGGAAAATGACAAAATAAAAAAATTAAAAAAAAAAAAACTTTATACAGCAAAGCAAACAAATTCTCACATTTGTCATATTCAAAAATCAATATTTCATTCTGCACTGAGTTCATCACTCTTTGTCAGGAGGTGGGTAACATAGATTGTTGCTAGTCTTCTGAAGTTGGTTAGTAATTGCATTTGTTGGATTTCTTAAGTCTTTCAAAATAGTTTGTCTTTACAATATTGTTATTATGCAATAATTATTGTTGTTATTATTGCATAAATTATTCTCATCTCTGTGCTCACTTCATTTGGCATCAATTCATATAAATCTACCCAGGTTTCTCAGTATCATTGCCTTCATAATTTCTTAGGGCATAAAAGCCTCTTATTACATTCATACTCAATGATTTGTTTAGCCATTCTCTAATTGATGCATATCTCCTTAGTTTCCACTCCTTTGCCACCACAAAAAAGAATTACTACAAATGTTTTTCTACTCATAAGTTCTTTCCCTCAAAAATCAGTTCATATGATTTTCTATAGGCAAAACAAACCCAAACAGTGGCAATGATTTATCAGCTGGTACTCAATCTACTTGGGAAAAGCTTCTTTATATTTTACTATCTAAATCCTTAGACAAAAAGCACAACCCATCTCTAGGTGCATCTCAAAGACTGTCTAGGTTGGGAGAACATACTGGAGTTTAGATTGCACTGGTATAGCTTTTGGGAGCCCAGAGTCATTTTCATGTGACAAAATGAAGCTTCTGGGGTCCCTTTCTCACATATAGTCTCCAAAAGAATCCATCACAACTTAAAACCAGAATTCACCATCTCCTACCAATGGATTTACTTTTACAAGTGAAACAGAAGGCACAATCAGCTCAAACCAAGGCATTCAGTAAATTAGCACAACAAGAAAGTTAGCAATACAATATTTTTTCATAAAGATTAAATATACTCTTCTATAAATATATACATCATTCAGATTAAATTGAAAGGTGTATTTCATACAGTTTTTTCCCCTAACGAGCTAGTTATTAAACATTTAACAGCAACCTGATCCTGACCTGATCCTTTCTTCTTACTTAATTTTGGGTCCAACTCAATGGCTACCTGTTACATCTATTTAAGATATTTATAAGTATATATGGGGGAGGGGGTTTAGAGTTAATGAGTAGACCTCTGATCAATTAGTTTCCTTCCATCCCAGCTGACAAAATTCCAGAAGATAAATGGACTGGTAAAGACAATTAAGATGGTAAAATTTTAAACAAAATGTAAAAAAGTATTTTCACTGTTACAATTTTCTAGGGTCTGAAAAAATTCTCCAATTAGACAGAGGGGGGAAGGAATGAAAATTAAAGAACAAATAGTGATTTTCTAACCAAAGGCTCAGTTGTATCCCTGGGGCTCACAGAGATGGAAGCATCTGATGTCAATTGGACAACAGCAAGAACTCCTTCACTGAACCTCTTGGGGAGAAGAGCAAGATTTTGACCATGGAACTGAAGAAACCTGAATCTTAACCTAAACTACTAATAGAAACTACAACAAACTATATAGGTACAAAGGGGAAAGAAGCTCCTAGAAAATCCAAGTACAAAATTTTCTTTAGGGAGAGTTCAAAATCTTAGGGAACAACATGTAAGCAGATCAATAAATATGAAACAAAATATACACATCCCTTTCTGGGAGAAAGGGAAAAGTGACAACTAAGAGTCAGAAAAAGCCATTTTTAAGGTAATGGAATTTGTTGATCTTTGGCAAATATAGGAATTCTGAGACTTGAAGATAATAAAAAAATAACTACTGACATGGGAACAAATAACCTGAACAAAGATAGGAAGAACATTGATGGAATGCCACGTAGAGGGAACATTATGAGTGGAACATAGATTGCATCTGAGTAGTAATGTGTATTCATCTATTGTTATTCTTATGTGGTTTATCTGGATAATTAGTTATTGAGTATGTACACATATATGTATGTACTTTTACACACACACATATATTGATTGGAAAGATGTTAAATCTTAGAAAGAGATGTAAAAGTTTATCCCTTCCTTAAAGTCTTGTGTAGATTCAACTACTGACCTTTCTAACGTGACTCTCCTCTTACTGCCTTCCATCTATCCAAGATTTACCCTTGATATGTCCCATTCTCTCCTTCCCTTACATTTATACATCTTGTATTTCATTTCCCAGAAAGGAAAGGTTTTATCTCCAAAGTCCTCAGCACTATCAAATAGCTCACCATCAGAAACAGGATTTTAATGTGTGGGAATGACATTATCTCTATTTTGCCATGAGGCTTTTCCATCTGACTTAAGGCTGAAATCTTTCAAATGTGTTGCCTCCTTCATTAGAATATGAGCTCTCTCAGAAAAGAGACAGTCTTACTTTTCTATTTGTAGCTTTAGCACTTAGTATAGCACTTGCTCGTAGTAAGTGCTTAATAAATGTTTTATTTATTCATTAATTTATCCTTCTCCATGCCAATCCCTTTAATCTACTTAATGAATCCATGCTAATGGGCTAATGGGAGAATGCTGATCAGAAGGAGATCTGAGATGCTAAGACCTTCTTTTGCATTGTAGGGATGGAGGCCATTTTTAATGATCTTTTGAAGAAAAAATATTTTTATCTTTATGCTTTAATCTAAGGGAATAACTCTTTTTCTTGAGAAGTTCAAGTGAAGGCAGAGATTTAATATCGTGACAAGATAAAGAGGGAGAAGAGTTTTAGGCTGAGGGACCTTTTGTTAACATTAATTGGTATGAAGAACAATTGAGATGGGGTTTCTTATATAGCAAATTTAGCCAGTGGGGAGAATATATCATGATGGTGAGATAATATGATAGAAATAAATCCCCTCAAGTCAGAAAATCAAAAATTTTAGAGATGGAAAAGTGTGATGACTGCATATTTTAAATCAGCCAGAGACAGGAATTTAGGTTAAAGGCAAAATCTTCAGTCTTTATTGAAGTGAAGAGGTGAAGAAGGATTGCGATAGCAATATGGGCAAAAAAGATTGCGATACCAATATGGGCAGCTGCGACAAGAAGCCAGCTAGCAGTCTCTCTTCCACTTCCCTTTCCACTCCCTTGCCTCTACCCACCAAAATTATCATTTCCTATACAACACATCAGGACTTGCACAAAGAGTGGGCGGGGGCCATTCTTTCTCCAAGCTTATATATATATATTTTTTTTTGTTTGTTTGTTTGTTTTTTTTTTTTTTATTTTTTTTTTAAGTTTTTTATTTAATAATTACATTATATTGACACTCATTTCTGTTCCGATTTTTTTCCCCTCCCTCCCTCCACCCCCTCCCCTAGATGGCAAGCAGTCCTTTATATGTTGGATATGTTGCAGTATATCCTAGATACAATATATGTTTGCAGAACCGAACAGTTCTTTTGTTGCGTAGGGAGAATTGGATTCAGAAGGTATAAATAATCCGGGAAGAAAAACAAAAATGCAGATAGTTCACATTCGTTTCCCAGTGTTCTTTCTTTGGGTGTAGCTGCTTTTGTCCGTCATTTATCAATTGAAACTCAGGTCTCTTTGTCAAAGAAATCCACTTCCATCAAAATATGTCCTCATACAATATCGTTGTCGAAGTGTATAATGATCTCCTGGTTCTGCTCATTTCACTTAGCATCAGTTCATGAAGGTCTCTCCAAGCCTCTCTGTATTCATCCTGCTGGTCATTTCTTACAGAACAATAATATTCCATAACATTCATATACCACAATTTACCCAGCCATTCTCCAATTGATGGGCATCCATTCATTTTCCAGTTTCTAGCCACTACAAACAGGGCTGCTACAAACATTTTGGCACATACAGGTCCCTTTCCCTTCTTTAGTATTTCTTTGGGATATAAGCCCAATAGAAACACTCCAAGCTTATATATTAGTAGAGTATGGTCCAATTACTATTTAGCCTCACGTGCTTGGGACCTCAGTGCATCAACTCGAGCTTCAGCCCATTACACAAAGGACCTTCTCAGAGGAAGTAAATGGTTCGTCCAAGATTACAAAGCAAATCAATAGCCGAGTCAACATTTCTATTCAAACTTCCTAAATCCTATTCTTCTGATCTTCTTAGATAAACTCAGATTATCTAGAGAGGTCAGGAAACTCAGAGGCTATCTAACTCAACTCTCTCATTTTACAATAAAAAAAAGGAAATGGATGTTTAAGGTCATATACATAGTAAGAAGCAGAGACAAAAATTTGAACCTAGTTTCTCAAATTTTTATGCCAGTACTCTTTACAATATATATGTTTCCTTCTTTAGAACCTTTTTAAAATAAAGCTTTTCCATTAATTTTTTGAGAGTGGATGAAATGTAGGCAGAAGTTGAGGTAATTTATTTTTTAAAAGCTCCTTTTCTACCTTTAGGTGTGAAACAAAGACGATTAATCCTAAGTAGAAAAAGTGCCCCCTTTGCTTCACAAATATCAAGTTCAAATTACAAAACTCTCCTGAGAAGGGATTGTGTTTTGTTGGCCCATTGATAGATTTGATTGACCTGAGTTAGCTCATAGATATTTTATCTATATTTATATGAAGAAAACTATGGCAGTTTTGTTATTTTTTCTTCTTTTTAACATCAGCATATATCAATAAGAATCAGGTCCTAAAAGGAAAGTGTAAAAAATCAAAGATAGCTTGGGACAAAAATAATACAAACTACTAATTCAAAATACTCAAAGTTCAGTTTAATAATCATAGGGTTGGACTCACAAGGAAGGAAGTTAATTATCTATTGGAATTTATGATTATATTCATTGCAAAGAATCACATTTCTCTCTTGCTTAAAAATCTTCCATCGTTCCCTAATGCCTAAATCCTCACTTGACATTTAAAGTCTTCTGTGATATGTTTTCATTATCCTTTCCAAGCTTATCTCCCACCATTTTCTTTTACTGATAACCTAGATAATTTGTCATTCCTTGAACATGCCTTGTGAGTCCTCTTCTTCCCAATTTTGCCATTTCTTTACCCTAGGACCACTATTCCTATTCACATCTGCCAATATATTACCAAATCTTATAAGATCATAAGATTTCAAGATAGAAGGATTTTTAGATACCATCACACCATACTCCTTCATTTTATAGATAAGAAAAAAATAAGACACAGAGAAGATGAGTATCCAGGATACTTATTGGTATTATAGAAAGGAGCCGAGTCAGGTCTTCTTGCTCAAAACAAGAGACAGCTAGATGGTCAGTGGATAGGGTACTGAATTTGGAGTCAAAAAGATTTGAGTTCAAATCCCAACCTCTCTAGTTGTGTGGCCCTGGGCAATTTTATAATTTAATTTAATTTTTATAATAATTTTAATAATTTAATTTAACAATTTAATAATAATAATAATAATAATATAACAATAGCATCTGCTTCATAGGGTTGTTGTGAGGATCATATGAAATAATATTTGCAAAATGCTTAACATACTGCCTGACACATAGCAGGAACTTAAGTCAATAAATGCCTTTTTCCTTCCATCTTTCCAGAATCCAATGCTATTCCTATTCTATTGAAGGACATGGCTCAAATTCCATCTCTTTGAGGATGGCTTCTCCCAAGGCCTGAAGTAATATGCCTTTCTTCTAACTCCATACATCTCTCATGACACTTTATATATACTCCTTTGCATTGTAATTTTAAAATAAATATAATAATATCATTATGTATGATACAATTTAAATAAATACATGTGTGTATGTATGTATTTCTGTATAAACTCTTAAAGGTTAGAACTACATATTATTCATCTCTATATACCTTCATAGTACCAAAAAGGATGTCTAGAACATTATCAGGCCTTGGTAATTATATTCTAAATGAATTGATTTACTTCAGAAAATTCATTGATTACAGTTTTGAATCAGAAATCTGAAAAGTTTGAACTGTTTTGAATTAATGCTAAGAACTAGGCATTTGCTATAATGGAAAAACTCCTTCCAAAAATTTTGAAAATATATCTGGATAATATTCATGATTTACTTTACATTCTTCCATTTCCCTAATTCTCCACTAAATTCTCCACTAAAATTAGTTTCTCCACTAAACAACTCCAGGGTTCCTTCCATTGATTACTCTTTCACCATTAGCTCTCTGCTTTAGCACCCAGTTTTGCTTGCTTCCTACCCTATTCTCTGAAATTAATGTTTAGTCCTTCTTCAGACTTTTCTAGTGTTCTTTGCTAGTTTGGAGAAATAGACCTTGACTGCAATAACAACAGAAAAGGGAAAAAATGAAGTTATAGACTTCTTAAGTTACCCTGATGTACCCTGCAAATGTGGATGGTTTAATGGACATCTTTCCTTAGGTGGGAATTGCTAATCCAGTCAATCAATTGTATTCATTATAAGCAGATCTAGGAAAAGGTGAAGTTGAGGAAGAAACTGAACCTAAAGGCTAAAATAATCTTGCAAGTCACTTTCATTCGTTTTTTGTTTGTGTTTTCACAGGGCATTTTCCAATATCTGCCTCCATTTTCTTAGATCCCTTGATTTTAAGTAAGGACCATAGGCAAAACCTACCAACAAAGCTAGTGATTGCTTTGAATTGAGTAAAATATTCTATATATGGTGATAGTTTGTCTATAACTCCAGAGGACTGACTCTGAAGTTTGGAGGACCTCAAGCACTTAACACATATTAGCTGTATGACAAGTCATTTACCCCAATTGCCTCATGGGAAAAAAAATCTTTCTACCTCTGAACTGCTTTTCCTCACCTTCTATTTCTCTACTATCCCCTATGTGAAATGTTGACTTTCCCTTACTTTCATATTGAGAGTATAATTGATGACAAATTGTGGGTGATATTGGGGAAGGAATTATGGATCTTTTCCCAAGACTAGGCACCTAAGTGGCACAACGGATAGTGCTGGAAGTAGGGTCAGGAAAATCTAAGTTCAAATCATTCTTCAAACAGTTGCTATGTGACACCAGGTAAGTTATTAACCTCTCTCTAATTCATTGCATTCTCTTACATTGGCTGAGATTGTGTGGAAAGGAAAATCCAATTAAATCATTTAATCATTGCATCTCCTATTGGCCACTTCAATTTTTTTTTAAGTTACCCAGGGAAGAAAAGAACAAAACAGCTGGTTATATTTTATAACTAGATGATGCAGTAGATAGAATGTTAGACACAGAATCAGAAGACTTGAGTTCAAATCATTCCACAGACAGTAGCTGTGTGACCCTGTAAGTAAATCATTTAACCTCTTATCTGCTTTGGCTTTCTCACTTGTAAAATGGGAGTAATAATAACGTCAGGGTTGTTGTGAAGATAAAATGAAATAATATTTATAAAATGCTTTGCAAACCTTGAAGCCCTATATGAATACTAGCTATTATCATGTTAATAATTTATCTAAAGAGGTATTATTTATGTGAAACACCTTACTTTGAATGTTTTTGAACTCCTTTTCTGGCTCTGAATTAAGATTTCTACCTTCTTCTAACTCCCATTTCTCTTCCATTATATATGTGATACATATAATTCATTTTCTCTCACTTTCATATCAGTAAGTAATTGTAGGCAAGCCATGGAGATGAAGAATGGATCTTTTCCCAAGACTAAGCATGCTGAATCTACCTTCTAATTCTTTGAGCATAAGGTAGAAACCTGATAAACTTCACAAAACAGAACATACAAATTTCCAAGATGGCAGGCCACCAAGGCTTCCTAGAATCAATAAAATTCAGATCTTTTTTCACCTCAACCAAAACACAAAAAAAGCAAATGTGCCATCATCTCTCCTGTCATCTAGGGATAGTCCCCCCAAATTCTGGCAAGGTACAAAACATTTTGTTCCTTTTTGATTTTTTGATTTATTTTGACTTATTTTTTTTTATTTATTAAGGTAGACATGTATAATTGATATCTTTTCACAAAAAGGTATGAATTGGCCAGAAAAGCCAATATAACCAGTAGCTTTTACTCTTTTGTTTTTAATCATCAGTACAATATAGAGTGGTTCCTTGGAGGGGATTGGGAATAAAATACATTTACTATCTGGCCAGAGACTTTTACCCTAAGCAGCTGTTCGTATTTAAAAATGAACCTTATAATTTTCTATCTATAGCTTTTTTATTTAAAGAAAGTTATTTGAGAGTTTTGTCTATCCATGCCCTCTAGGAAATTGGCGGTTTATTAGCCAAGTAAACACAGAGTATCACAATAGTAGGGCTGCTGATTTTGTAGACCGCTCAGAAAGCATCACTGTTGCATAAATACAGATGGAGACAATAGTCCAGGCTCAGTGTTTCTCAGCAGACAATATCGGCTTTGTACAGTGGATGTTTTCCTTGGGATTTTTCTCCTCGATGGAGTGGTAACAAAAGTATAGCTTTCTCACTTTGTCCCAGAGTCAGGGATTTTAAGTCTATTGAAGGCGACTCTGTGCCTTATCTAAGCCTCTCAGGGATGGTCACTCAGGAACAGACGGGCAGTGCCCCAGTGGTTCCCAGACAGGAAAAAGTGGCCCCAGTGGGAAAGAGTGAGCAGGTCTCTGCTTAAATGGATCTGACAGCTCTGCATAAAGCAAGATGTTTATCCCTGTTTATGGAGTGTCCCTTCCCAGTTTTATAATTCCCATGCCTGATGTTACTTTTAACAGCATGTCTGACTGTCTGGGAAGGGGCCACGCTGGGCTCATACTTTAGAGAACCATAGTGATGGGTGAAAAACTTTTGGTGATGCTATTCAAAGAGTTTCATTGTGTCCACCATCTACAGAGTAATTTAAATCTGTTTATATGTGCACATGCACCCAGAAAAACATATACATGACTTATATGGGTGGGAAAGGCTTTTACCATTGACCAACTATCACTCAGTGAAAAATTCCAACTGGCTGACACAGTATTCAGTACTTTAGTAGCCTTGGAATATTAACCATTAAGAACTTGAGTTTTAAAACTCAACAGAATGTAAGCTAACTTTTTGTTTTAATACCTAACAATACCTTTGGCAGAAAGTAAAACTTAATATATGTTTACTGAATAAATGATTTTTAAAAATCCTTTCATTTAGACTATGCAAAATGTTGTTAAGAATATTTGGGAATTAAAATTGTCAAATATATTTGGAAGATAAAAAAATATATCAACTTCTTTTACTGTTGATATTTCTAGTAAGAAAGGAGAGAAGGAAGTTCCAGCTAGAGTTTAATTTTAAAGAGGATGCATGGTATCTTTTGGAAAGATTTCCTTAATCAGTTGGATTAATCCTGACTTTTAACTTCAGATAAGAAATAGGATATCCCATAAGGAAGCTTTGAACAACAAGGGAATTTTTTTTCCAAGTGAGGAATGGCTTTCAGTGTCTGTTATTAAAGTTACATTTATTGGTGATTATGTCTATTTCCTGTATAAAATGAGATTTCAAAACAAACATTTGAAGAAATCAAGAGAAGCCAACTCATTGGTACAATTCCTATAAATGTAAAAGAAGTGACCATTTTCAAAGGACTGCCTCAATCTGGATTGAATAAAATGAATGTGAGGGCTTAATGTTAAATCCCAACAAATACTAATATAACATAAATCTCTCTTTCTCTCTCTCTCTCTCTCTCTCTCTCTCTCTCTCTCTCTCTCTCTCTCTCTCTCTCTCTCTTTCTCTCTCTCACTATCTCTCTGTCTCTCTCTTATGAACACACACACACACACACACACACACACACACACACACACTTCACAAAAGATAATCAGTCCTAATTCTATTAAATACTCAGTGTTACAGCAAATCTAGTGAGTGAAACTCTAGGAGCTAATCCTGCTCTCCTCCACCACCACCACAGCATGGGATTAATTCCATATAATTCATTGCAACCTCTTAAATTGGCTGAGATCACATGGGAAGCAGCACCCAACTGAACCATTTAAGTACTGGCATCTCATATGGGCTTCTTCAAACTTTTTTTTTTTTTTTTACAATTATCCAGGGAAGGGATGGACAAAGCAGTTGCTTATACTTTACAGGCGAATAGTATCCTCCAGCCTCCCTCATACACTTTCCATCAGACACTGTGACAAATTGAAACCAACATGACTACAACTGCTCTCCCACCTTGCACTGCAGGGAAGATTTTATTGAGAATCAACTGGATGGGAAATGACTCTCATTCTCTGCCCTACAGAACAAGTATATCATCACTATGGTAACTTTATAACTATAAATATTAATACAGACTGAATTGGACCTGTAATTCCTTAGTCTAGAAAACTACTAGAAAACAAAATTCCTTGAACCAATGAAAATTCACACTTTCTATGCAATTTATATTCTTACAGAGTTGTCTGAAACAAATATAAAAAAGAAAAACAAAAATTATTCATACCCATAGATATTACATTTTGGACAAAAGCAGAAAGAAGGCCCATGTTCCCATCTATACACCAAATATTCATTCATAATGATGATTTTTTTTGTGTTTAAAAAAAGAATCAAAGTATAAATCTATTGCATTTTGACTAAACAAAATATGATATATGACTTTAGATAAGATTATTGTACCAAAGAAACAATGAATATGAAGTGTAAAATAAACAGAACCAAAAAAACAATATACATAATGCAATAGTTTAAACAAAAAGAAAAGCAAAATTATGTTGAACTTGTTAAAATTTTAATTTTGGCCCTGGAGAAGAGATGAGGAAATGAACCTCCCTCTTCTTATTGAAGAAGTAGCTAAATACTCTACCCTAAGTCAGTATATTGGCTGGTTTTGCTTAATTTTTCCCCCTTTGCACAAGGTAAAGCTCACTGATATATCTGGAAATTATTATCATAAACATAAAAGGAAGCAATAAAACTTGACTATAAAAATAATATGAATAATAATGGGAAGGATGAGTATCTCTTTTGCTGGCTCATCATTTATATGACACTCTCAACTACGAGTATTCCCAAAGGTACTGTCAAAGGCCCCCTTCTCTTCTCCCTCTACATTTTCTCTGGGTAACCTGATCAGCAATCAGGAGTTTAACTAGCATCTCTAGCAAAAGGTTCACAAAACTAAATATCTAGCTCCATTTTCCCCTGAGCTTAAGACCTGCATCACCAGCTGCATAGTGGACATTTCAAATGGTATATACCAGAGAAATCTCAAACCAAACATGTTTAAAACCCACTCTTATTCCAGATATTTCTATTTCTGCCTAAGATAATACTATTCTTTCAGTCTCTCAGGTTTAAAACTTCAGCATTATCCTTGATTCTCAGTTCCTCTCAATGCCCATATCCAATCAGTTGCTAAATCTTACCATTTTTTACTACTACACCATTTCAGTCTGACTCCTTCTGTCTATTTACACAGTTTGGTATCTATCGCCTTTCCCCTATATTATTATAACAGCTTCCTAATTGATCTCCTAGGTTCAGATCTCTTACCACACTAGGCCATCCTATAAATTGTTACCAAAGTGATTTTCCTTCAATGCAGAGTTGACCATAACAGTTCTATACACAGTCAACCCTCATGGTTTCCTAATTGCTTTCAGGATAAAATTTAAACTCTTCTTTGGTTTTTAAAGATCTTCACAATCTGGCTCCAAACTATCTTTCCAGCCTCACAAGACATTACTTCTCCTACTCTCTGTGATGCAGTCAAACTGACTTTTCCCCTGTTCCTCTCACATGGCACTTCATGTCTAATTCTTGTACCATTGCATTAGTAATCCCAGATGTCTAGAATGGAATTTCCCTTTACCTCAAAGAGTTCTTTTTTTCCTTTTAAGACATGGTCAAACACAATTTTCTATATGAAGATTTTCTTATATTTCTTCCTTTTAATATTCTTTCTTCTACACTACCTTGAATTTAATTTCTTTGAATATATTTACATCTAATCATTTCATATTAATTTTTACTTTTAAGTGTATATTTTTTCTCTATTAAAATGTAACCCTTTCCAAGTTGGGATTATCTAATTCCCATTTAAGTCAACAAGTGTTTTACACTTACTATATGAATCAGGAATCATGCTAAGTGCTGGGAATACAAATATAAGGAGAAACAAATACGGTCTCTGACTTCAGAAAATTTCAGGTGGTAGAGAAAGATTAAAGAGTTAGGATTATTGTCGTTATTTGTACTTTCTCCAAGAGAGCCAGGACATCAGAGAGGTGATTCCATAACATGTGAGTTGCATTTAAATGAAGATAGGCTGTACAAATTCACCAGCCACACATTCTCCATCTGCCATCTTCATTCTGCCATCTGACTCCAATGGTAAGATATAAATCAGAATGACTGGAGATGGCTCTGGAAGCAGTGAGACCTTGCAAAATAGGACTGAAAGTCCTCTTTCAAAAAGAGGTTCCAGGAGGACACAGCCAACCAGAGGAAGAGTCTACAGGATGAAATATATTTCTAGTGTGTTTAAGTTCAGAATTAGAATGAACTTCCAGGGTAAAAGAGCTTTCTATGTCATAGTCAAGATAGTTCAGAGCTCCTGAAGAAGAATGGGTCCTTTTGTAGCCCAGGAAGTTAATCTTATAGACCAATTTTCCAAACATTATGTGGCAGCATTGTGGATACATGATTTAGCAGACATTTAGCTTTCTTGAGCCTCAGTATTATTATCTGTAAAACTGAAGTCACAATATTTGTATCATTTATTTCATAGTGTGGCTGGAAGAAAGTGATATGTAAATTTTAAAAAATTCTCACACCGACTCTGGGAGGCAAGTGCCATTATTATCCTCATTTTACAATTGAAGAAACTGAGGCAGACAGAAGTCAAATTACTTGCTTAAGGTCACACAGCTAGGAAATTTCTGAGGTCAAATTAGAACTCAGCATTTTCTGCTCCAGGATCAACACTTTATTTATTATACCACCTAGCTCTCTCTAATGTGGCACCAAAAATAATCAATTAAAAAAGTTAACTAATAAAAAACCAATCATGTAAAGAAAAAAAAAGTTAACTAATAAAAAAACAATCACCTAAAGAAAAAACCACTAATAGTTCCTTAGTGGTGGCATGTTAATTATTTGAGGTAGAACGAATGATATATTGAAAAGAACACATGATTTGGAATTAATCTGAATTTGAACCATCACTTGGCCATCATCATCTTGGAAAAGATAGTTCCCTTGTTGGTAAAGTGAAAGAGTTGGACTAGATGACTTCAACAGTCTTTGGCAACTACAAATCTTATGGCTGAAGCTATTTTTGTGTGCATAGTATTGTTTTACCATTGTCAAATGACACAGTTTTACATGGATGGTGTCATAACATCAAACCAAGAGAATGAAATCATCCCAGTGCTGAGAACAAACAGAACTTTCAAACCAAGTACCAATTTACAATATTCTGAACTCAACACTTTGCTCAAGAGTAAAAATTAGGATAGAAGTATCTCATCACCCTTAATTGTATTATAGCATGTCTGAGCCAGGGAATTTTAATTTTCTAAACCATTAAAAGAACTACAACATCCGCTATTGCTAACTATGGTGGAAATTGATTAAAATACAAAAATAGTCATTAGAGGTACAAAAAGATTTTTAAACTTGAGAATCAACATGAGGTACTGATGTCATTGAAATAATAACTTTAAGATATTTGGAGGTGGGATGGAATACCAGGCAACGTGTTCCCCCAAATAAAAAAAAACTTCATGATATATATATATATACCATGAAGTTTTATATATATATATATATATATATATATATATATATATATATATATATATATATATATATATGAATAAGAGGGGGAAATCTGATAATTACAATTTAGTCATACTATTTTATGTAGTTTTTCATATGAAAGAAGAATTCACAAGGTTGTTATAGGGAAAAGCAAGGCTGGATTATCTCTGCTAAATGGGTTATTAATAGCTCATAAGGCTAACCAACCAAATAGGTTGAGTTGTCTGTCACATTAAGCCAATGCAATCCCCTCCCTGAATGAAACATAGGTTCCCCCCAAATTATTTGGCAAATGATCATTTTTCAAAGTAATTCAGAAAATTAAATAAAAACTTGTTTCCAGAAAAAATAGGGGAATTTATAATGAATAGGATATTTTCTCCCTTCTAAATAATGTGTCTTTGCAATGACTAAAACAAATCTTTGGAGGAAGCTCCACAGTATAATGTATTTGAAATTGAACTGTGCTTAATAACATCTGGTTCCTGAGCCAGTTAGTTGTGAGTCTTTCCGAACCTCACTTGCCCAAGTTATTTTCAATGGATCTGAGCTTTACATCTTGAAAAGTCTTATTTCTTCCTGGATCATAAAGATCCTCTCCAAGCCCCCTTCTTATCTTAGATATAGGACCATAAAACAAAATGAGTTCTACTTGTTTATCAAATTCAGTGTTTGCTAAAACAATACAGAGAAAGTGTATTTTGTCCTTATTCATAGGAAGAATGATAAAAATTGTCAACTTTTCTGAAAAGCAGCACTCTTTATTGGTTTAAGGAGAGGCTGATCTCCATTAGAAGGGGAGTTCCACCCTGGCAGCTCCCTACACAGGTGAAACCAGAAGACAATTGCTAGTCTAGGCATGAGGTAATGAGGGCTTGCATCAAGGTGGTGACAGTGTAAAAGGGAAAAAAGGAGCACATTCCGGAGGTGTTACAAAGGTGGAATTGACAGGGGTTGGAGATATATACCCCACAAGCATAATGATAATAATTATCATTTATGAAGTATTTTGAGGTTTACAAAGCACTTTACATATATTATCTCATTTGATCCTCATAACAGTTGTGTGAATTATGGTGCTATTATCTTCATTAGAGAGTCAGGCAGGGTAAGTGATTTGCACAGTCACCAATTTTCTAAGTATCCGGGCTGAATTTGAACTCATGATGCAACTCCAGATTCAGTGTTTTATCCATTCTACCACCTAGCAACATAGTAAAGACCTATGATTTAATAGAAATATAAAGTGCTGGACAAGTTATATGACTTACATAGAGTCACACAACTAGTATAAATTATAGGATTTGATTCTAGGACTGGCATTCTATCCTGAGATTTGAAACTGATTTTTATCTGAATCACAGCCCCAAACTATATACAGAGGGGATGAATAAAGCACTAGGTTTGAACTAAGAAAGATAAGAGTTCAAATCCTAGTTCAGACATTTGTTAATTCTGTGATGGGGCAAGCCACTGGGTCTCAGTTCCTCATCTAAAAAATGGGCAAACAATGGCACCTCCCTCCCACTATTATTGTAAGGATCTATTGAAGCAATATCTGTAAAAGATTATGAAAAAAAAGTGTAATATAAATATCAGATATGAAGATAAAAACCAATGATTCCAGACTTTCTCTACTTTATTCCACCCAATTCCCCTCGACTACAGCTTTGCTAAATATTTTTTTGTCTCACTATCCTAGTGTTTGAGGAAAATTATGATGCCAGAGTACCCCATTCATCCTTTATTGAATCTGTGTACCTGCCTAGATAGCTAGTGCAGATGACATTTGAAATAGAAAGAAGCTGAAATTTCTGCAGTACCATCTGTGTTAGTTTTTGAGGGGTTCTGTAGCCAGAAACTCCTGACTGGTAAAAAAAAGAAATGGTACAAAATTATGCAGGGATATCCCCCTACTTTGTAGTGCCTCAATAATTTTGGAATCAAATTTATAAATTGGACATCATCAAGAGGAGAGGGGGGAAAAAAACACATTTCCAAAGGAATGGTAAGTTATTTTTTTTCCACTCTCTTTACTGATTGCAATTAGTTGGTTATATTCTGGGTGAGTGAGTCACACTAGACATCTCCTGAATAGATGAAGCAGTTTTCAATAAAGGGAGCTATGACTTTTCTCTTACATAGAGGTATAGTTGGTATGTTGTATGTGACTTTATTTTTACACACACACACACACACAAGACTTGAAATGATATTCTAATATGAAAAGGATCCTTTCAATAAACAACAACAACTACAACAACAACAACAACAACAACAACAACAATAACCTATCAGTGACTTTTATGACCTGGACAGAAGTTCATATGCTGAGATTTAAAATTGGAATAGACAGTTTGTCTAGTCTAACTCTGTCATTTCACAAATAAGAAAATTTAGGCATTAAGAAAGTAGGCAATTTATCCCAAATCATAGATGTAATAAATCTGGATTTGAAACCAGGTGACAGGATTATAGATTTTAGAGTTTGGAAGAAACCTTAAAGACCATTGTTTTACAGATAGGGGAAATGAGGCATCTAACTATTAAGTATCTCAAATAGGATTTGAATTCAAGTCTTAGTGACTCTGAGTCTAGGGAGTTATGTACCTCTAGCTGCAACTTCTTATGTCTTTCCAACTCCAAATCTATCACTTTTTCTATTGTGCCACACCAATTCTCCAGGGTTTTTTGTTTGTTTGATTTTTTTTTCCTTAAAAAAAAAAACAACCTCTGACTGGTTATCATTTATGTTCCTACCCCATTCTCCCAGATTTACTTTCGGACAATGAAAAAGAGAACTCTTTCCATTGCCTTATCAGACTCCCAGGGAAGGGGCGTCTAGCTCCTATCTACACTTTGCCTTCTCAAGAACAATGAAAGACTGAAAACAGACAACAAGAAAGGCATGTAGTTCATTCTGCAGCCCTAGAGAATGGCTCAGCAGAGCCCCAGAAAGGAGGGGACTGCTTTGGCCTTTTGCAGACAGAATAGCCCAGGGTGGGCTGTTGTATACAGGAAAGGTGTGGGCAGGGTTGGAGGGCAGCAGCTGCTTTATTCCTACCTCTGTAGCACATGGCATTTGGTGACCTTTAATAAGTAAGGATACAGTCAGAGAAGAGGGCGGGTATCTGGGGGTGTTGGAGAGTGGAGATGTTTTATACTCGATCTTCAATGACATCTGTTTCTAAACACTACTATTCTGGGAGCAGGAAATCACTAAGATCCCAGGAAAGCATAAGGATCCTCTCCTTTATAGCCTAGTTAGAGGTCAAGTAGGATTAAAGACTCTCAACAATCACTCATCATTCGCAGAAGTTGGGTTTCTTTTGTAAATTTTATATTCATTTGTAATTCATGGTCATATTACCTTTGAAAATGAAAGAAACCTCAAGAGATTATCGGGTCTATACAACTTTTGCAGAGAGTGAAAATGGCTATGTTTGCATATTTCCCAGTATATTAGCATTCAATGTGGGCCACATATGCTCAGATGTGCCAGCACCCTCTAGGGTGACCATTAGTACTCTCCCCCCTCCTTCCCCTCTCCCCCCACTCCAGCCCCGGTCAACTAGCACATCTGTCTCTGACTCAGTGTTCAATCAGCACCATACCACCTGACATTCCATCTCCAAACTCAAGGCATTTCAATGACTGTTCCACATGCCTAAAATTCTCTCTTCATCTCTGCCTCCTGGCTTCCCTGGTTTACTTCAAGTCTCAGTTAAAATCCTGTCTTCCACAAGATGCCTTTCTTGATCCCCGCTCAATTCTAATTATCTCCAATTTACCCTGTGTTTATCTTGTATGTTCATAGTTGTTTCACATTTTGTCTCTCCTTTTAGACTGCGAGGTCTTTAAAGGTAGAGAGTGCTTCTGCTTTTCACCGTATTTTCAGCACTTAGCATAATGCTCAGCACATACTTGGAGCTTAATACATGCTTATTAACTCAACTAATAGGAAAAAAATACTGGCTCAAGAATCAGTAAATCAAGTGACTTTGTCCCAGCAGTACCACTACTAGGTCTGTTTCCCAAGATGATTAGAAAAAAAGGGAAAAAAACCTGTATGTTCTAAAATATTTAAAGCAGCACTCTTTGTAGTGTCAAAGAACTGGAAATTATAGGGATGGGGTCAATTGCAGAATGACTGAATAAGTGACATATGATTGTGCTTGAATACTATTATACTATAAGAAATGATGAGTGGATGATCTTAGAAAAACATCAATAGACTTGTATGAAATAATGAAAAGTAAAATGAGCAGAACCAAGAGAAGGCTATATATAGCACTATTGTTTTAGGAACTTTGAATAAGTAAATAATTTTGATTATTATAAACCAAATTAACTATAAAGGATATATGAAGAAGATGCTATCTGCATTCAGAGAAAGAACTGATAAATCCAAATAGGTATAGAATGATTTTACATCCACACACATACCTGATGGTAGCCATTTCTAAGATAGGAGTGGGGAGGGGGGAAAGGGAAAAAAAGAAAGTTACATAATTATAATATATATTTAAAAGGCATAGCAAGTTATACATAAGAAATTTGCAGTTTCATGTGCAATCATTTTTAGACAACATACTGTTATGCTTTTGTATTCCATAAAGTAAAAATAAATAAAAATTTGTGAAATTTTAAAAAATTTTCTTCTTCTAAGTAGTAGCTATGACCTTCAACCCTTTATGTTTTGATTTGGTTTCTCTGTACCTCTCTTAGATTTGTCTGCTTCTTTACATTTTCACAGCTATTGCCCTGCCTGACTCCTATCATTACCTTTTAAGCTTGTATTATTGCAATAGTGTCTTATTTGGTCTCCATTCCCCAAGCCTCTCCACCTTCCCTCCATTTGGTTGCAACAATGATTTCCATACAGTATAGGAGTGACCATATCACTTTCCTACTCAATAAATTCTTAGCATCATCCCAATGCCATTAGAAACAAACATGGCTTTGTTTGGCTCTCCCAACCTTCCTCTCTCATTCTACCTTTCCAGGTCTTTTGAACATTACTTCACTTGATGGATACCACTTTCCAGCTATATTTCTTTTCTTTTCTTTTTTTTTTTTTTTTTTACTAATTCTTATTCAAAAAACACTCCATTTCAAATTTTCATGCCTTTGGCTATCAATGGAATGAACTTTCTTCTTATTTCCATCTCTTAGAATCTTTAGCTTCCTTCAAATATCACTTAAAGCATCATTTTCTACAAGAAACTTCCTAATTCCATGTAGTTCCTAGTGGATGCTCTTCAATTTTTTTTTTTATTCATGAACCATTGTATTAAAATGTGTCTGAAATAGAGGACTGAGCTTTCCAAAGAAGAACAATTTTGAACTTAATCTAAGGAGATCATAACCACACTGAAAGAGTAGTAGAAAAATCCAACCAAGCCAGCAATTATTAAGCACATAGTAAGTGCAAGGAACTTTTCTAGGCAATAGGAATACAGCCCAAAGCCTTACAGATTTTATATTCTGTGGGGATGGTAAGTGAGGAGTAGGGATATAATTCATAAATAAATAAAAACATATGATATGAAGAAAATCCAAAAAAAAAGTTGGGGGAGTACTGATAATAGTGGTAACTGGGAAAGACTATGAGTAGCATGATTGAGCCTTTTGAAAAATGTTCAGGAAAACAGTAGGCAGAATTGAAGAAGGAGACTATGCCAGGTGTGGGGAACAGTCTGTATGGAAAGGTATGGAGGCAAAAGATGGAACAATAAGCAGAACAGTTTGTCTGGAATATAAATTGAGTGGGAGTATTGTAAAGTTAGTCTGGAAATAACTGGTTGGAGATAACTTGTGAAAGACTTTTCATGCTAACTAGAGGATGTCTAGATTGCTAACTGTAAAATATTTCAGAGAGGTAAGGAAGGATGAGAAAAGTCCAATGGGTTTTGTAATATTCTTCTCTAAATTGTAATCTCTGGGAGCAGGTTTCTTTTCAGTTCAATAATCACAAGTGCAGCCAGAAATTAAAGTCCAAATCCTTTATTTTCTCCTTCAAAGTCTTGTCTCTTTTTCTGGAGCCCAGTTAGCTTTACTAGAGGCCTATATCTTCCTTGGTTCCAAGAGCTTAAGCTGCCTTCTCTGGCTTGTGAATCTCCTCGATGGAATCCTGGCCGAGGCTCAAAGCTTCTACTGGGCTTCTGTGTCTGGCCTTGAGAGCTTCTTGCTTATATGCTGTACACTGAATATACATCAATCATTATGTCACTAGGAAACCATTTTTTGTTGTAGGATTAAATCAATGTGTAAACTAGATTTAACTACTGTCTCCTCAATTCCACTTACTTATAACCCTAACCCTTGTAAGAATCTTAACTATGACATCAGTTTCAATTTAGTAGTGGGATCAGAAGTCAGAATTCAAGAGACTGAAAAACAAGAGGGATGTGAGGAAATTTTTTTTCTGCCAAAATGAGGGTCTAACCAATGAGCTCAATTTATGATCATGCACAGAATTCTTTTTTTATTAAAACTTTTTATTTTTCAAAACATATGCGTGGACAATTCTTCAGCATTACCCCTTGCAAAACGCTGTGTTCCAATTTTTTCCACCTTCCCTCATGCCCTCCCCTAGATGGCAAGTAGTCTAATATATGTTAAACATAGTAGAAATATGTTAAATCCAATATACATGCACAGAATTCTTAACTAATGAAACACTCACCCAGACTGTGACGCAATAAACATTCTGTAACTGGTTCTGGTCTGCTGACTACTTAATAAGAAGTCTCTTTGATTGACTGCATAACATAGCTGAAGTGCATTCCATCTCACTTCTTCCTGCCAGGTAAGTGTTTTGATTAAGAGAAGAAAGACAATGTCATAAGGAGAGAAGTCTTGAGCCCATGCCATCTGAGTTTACTGGCTTTTATTCATTCATTTTAGGTGAAGGAGATTGGAAACTTCAATTTTGTGAGTTTGGGAAGGTAATAAAAGAGTCACCAAAAGTTCTAGGAGTGTAATCCAAGCAAGAACCCTTAGCCAATCAGTTTTGTTTTGAGGTCCTGAAGAACAATCTTCTAGACACACCCATTGAAACAAGGACACATCAAGCAATATTGCTGAATTTAGGCATAAACTTTGAAAAAATAAGGCTTGTCTCTAAAAAGTCAATCAAATCTGAACCTACTTTCCCCAGAGACTAAAGTGGTTTAGGGAACTGTGATCCTAAAATATTGAGAGAAATATTTGTACTTTTTGATATATTGTTAAAGAAATTTAAAAATTTCTTTGTAAATGTTAGTTGGTATTAACTGGTTAAATGGACCTGAGAGATCATAAACACTTTTTTAATATTTTATTTTATTTTATAATAACTTTATATTGACAGAATCCATGCCAGGGTAATTTTTTACAACATTATCCCTTGCACTTGCTTTTGTTCCGATTTTTCCCCTCCCTCCCTCCACCCCCTCTCCAGATGGAAAGCAGTCCTATATATGTTAGATATGTTGCAGTATATCCTAGATACAATGTATGTTTGCAGAACCAAACAGTTCTCTTGTTGCACAGGGAGAATTGGATTCAGAAGGTAAAAATAACCAGAGAAGAAAAACAAAAATGCAAATAGTTCACATTCGTTTCCCAGTGTTCTTTCTTTGGGTGTAGCTGCTTCTGTCCATCATTTATCAATTGAAACTGAGTTAGCTCTCTTTGTCAAAGAAATCCGCTTCCATCACAATACATCCTCATACAATATTGTTATCGAAGTGTATAATGATCTCCTGGTTCTGCTCATTTCACTTAGCATCAGTTCATGTAAGTCACTCCAAGCCTCTCTGTATTCAACCTGCTGGTCATTTCTTATAGAACAATAATATTCCTTAACATTCATATACCACAATTTACCCAACCATTCTCCAATTAATGGACATCCATTCAATTTCCAGTTTCTAGCCACTACAAACAGGGCTGCCACAAACATTTTGGCATATACAGGTCCCTTTCCCTTCTTTAGTATCTCTTTGGGGTATAAGCCCAGTAGTAGCACTGCTGGATGAAAGGGTATATACAGTTTGATAACTTTTGGGGCATAATTCCAGATTGCCCTGCAGAATGGTTGGATTCATTCACAATTCCACCAACAATGCATCAGTGTCCCAGTTTTCCCGCATCCCCTCCAACATTCATCATTATTTTTTCCTGTCATCTTAGCCAATCTAAAAGGTGGGTAGTGGTATCTCAGAGTTTGTCTTAATTTGCATTTCTCTGATCAATAGTGATTTGGAACACTCTTTCATATGAGTGGTAATAGTTTCAATTTCATCATCTGAAAATTGTCTGTTCATATCATTTGACCATTTATCAATTGGAGAATGGCTTGATTTCTTATAAATTAGAGTCAGTTCTCTATATATTTTGGAAATGAGGCCTTTATCAGAACCTTTAACTGTGAAGATGTTTTCCCAGTTTGTTGCTTCCCTTCTCATCTTGTTTGCATTAATTTTGTTTGTACAAAGGCTTTTTAATTTGATATAATCAAAATTTTTTATTTTGTGATCAGTAATGGTCTCTAGTTCATCTTTGGTCACAAATTTCTTTCTCCTCCACAAGTCTGAGAGATAAACTATCCTGTGTTCCTCTAATTTATTTATAATCTCGTTCTTTATGCCTAGGTCATGGACTCATTTTGATCTTATCTTGGTATATGGTGTTAAGTGTGGGTCCATGCCTAATTTCTGTGATACTAATTTCCAGTTATTCCAGAAGTTTTTATCAAATAATGGATCATAAACACTTAACAAATAGGAAGACATAGACTTATAACATTGGCAAAAGACACCTTTCAGCTCCTCAAAAGTACCCTTAAAAATCCTGAGGGGCAATGTAGCCTACATTACTTTTGGAGAATGAGTCAGGAGTGATCACAATACCAGAAAGAAGGTAGTGGAAGAGAGGAAAAATACAAAGCAATCACTTTGTCTCCTCTCTTTGAGAGATCAAATCAGGGATTGTTGTTGTAAGTTTTGTTTTTATTCTTATTTTTAGGATGGGAATATCTTTACATCAACAACCACAACAAACTATTCATCTTTGAAGGCATAGGAAAGAATCCATGTAGAAATGATTAAAAGAATAGAGGGGGAAATGATTGTACAAGCAGATTCCTAAAGGAAATGGAAGGGGATGAGATCTGAAACAAAAGTAAATGGGTTGGCATTAGCTGCCCCTTCCTCTAAAATTGTAGCAAAAAAGTGTCCTTAATTTTTCTGTACAGTAAATAAAATATGAAGAACAGTTTTCAAGTGAGAGAATGGGAAAAAGTGGGTAGTGAATGTTGTTTGAGGAGAGAATAAAGTTTATATGACAATAAATTGATATTTGATAACAGAAATGTGTTGATAGATTGTTAGGTAACTTTTTATGTATAATTCTGAATTGGTTTCCAAATTGTACTCATTCACCATCAAGAAATCACTGTGCCCTTAGCCTCATTAATATTTATCATTTTCCTTTTTTATTATGATAGCTTTTTATTTATAAAACATATGCATGGTAATTTTTCAATATTGACCCTTGCAAAACCTTCTGTTTCAAATTTTCCCCTCCTTCCCCTCCCCCCAGATGGCAGGTAGACCAATTCATGTTAAATATATTAAAATATATATTAAATCATATATATATATACACACACACACACACACACATACACATATATACAATTATCTTGCTGCACAAGAAAAATTGGATCTAGAAAGAAAGAAAAAAAAAGCTGAGAAAGAAAACAAAAATGCAAGCAAATAGTAACAGAAAGAGTGGAAATGCTATGTTGAGGTCCATACTCATTTCCTATAGTTCGCTTTCTGGGTGTAGCTGACTCTTCTCATCATTGAACAATTGGAACTGGTTGGAATCATATCACTGTTGAGGATCAGAATTGATCATTGTATAGTCTCGTTTTGGCTGTGTATAATGATCTCCTGGTTTTCCCTCATTTCACTTAGCATCAGTTCATGTAAGTATCTCCAGGCCTCTCTATATTCATCCTGCTGGTTGTTTCTTATGGAACAATAATATTACATAGCATTCATATACCACAATTTATTCAGCCATTCTCCTATTGATGGGCATCCATTCAGTTTCCAGTTTCTAGCCACTATAAACATGGCTGCCACAAACATTTTTGCACATATGGGTCCCTTTCCCTACTTTAGGACCTCTTTGGGATATAAGCCTAGTAGAAACACTGCTGGATCAAAGGCTATGCACAATTTGATAACTTTTTGAGCATAGTTCCAAATTGCTCTCCAGACTGGTTGGATTTGTTCACAACTCTACCAACATTATATCGGTGTCCCAGTTTTCCTGCATCCCCTCCAACATTCATCATTATCTTTTCCTGTCATCTTAGCCAATCTGAGAGGTGTGTAGTGATATCTCAGTGTTGTCTTAATTTGCATTTCCCTGATCAATAGTGATTTGGAGCACCTTTTCATATGTCATTTTCCTTTTTTGTCATCTTTGCCTCCCTAATAACTATGAAGTAGAATCTCAGAATACTTTAATTTCATTTCTCTAATTGATAGTATCTGGAGCATCTTTTTCAGATAACTATAATAGCTTGGGTTCCTTTCCTAGAAAAATGCCTGTTCATTTGCTTTTTTTCCAAGATACGATTTATTGATTTGGGAATGACTCTTTTTTTCTTAAAAAGATTCACATTTTTTATGGGTAATCAAGGCTTTTTTTTTTATTAAAACTTTTTGTTGATACAACATATACATGGGTAATTTTTTCAATATTGTCCCTTGCAATCACTTTCCAACTTTTCCCTTTCCTCCCTTCACCCTCTCCCCTAGATGGCAAGCAGTCTTATACATGTTAAACATGTTAAAGTATATCCTACATACAATATGTGTGTGCAGATCCTTACAATTCTCTTGTTGCAAAAGAAAAATTGGATTCAGAAGGTAAGAATAATCTGGGAAGAAAAACAAAAATTCAAGTAGTTCACATTCATTTCCCAGTGTACCTTCTCTGAGTGTAGCTGATTCTGTCCATCATTGATCAATTGGAACTGAATTAGGTCTTCTCAAAAAGATTTACATTTTAAAGGAAAAAAATCATTCCCAAATAAATAAATGCTTTAAGCATTTTAATTCTTGCCAAGAAAACCCAAATGGGATTTCAAAGAATCAGACATGACTGAAATAACTGAACAATAACTAATTTATTTATGATGTGACCTTTACTACCTATATAGGTCACATACCCACATAGAGCTCATTTTTATCTAAGGTGTGAGGTGTTAGTTTAAATGTATGTATCCCTTGTCTCAGCTTTACCATTACCAAATCTATACTCAAAAGAAACAAAAGAAATAAGAAAAAGTCCTTTATGTAATCATAAAAGCCCTGGATACTAAGGGAATGTTCATCTACTGAGGAATGACTGCTTGTCATATTGTATGAATGTTGGACTACAATTTCAAACACTAATAAAAGAGGAAATAAATAATTTCACTAAGGCAAAATGAAGTAAGTAGAACCAGAGGAAAATTTTATACTATATAACATTATAAAAATGAACAATGTTAATATTTTTAAAACTATTAAAAATGAAATGAGTAGAATCAGAAGGAAAATTTATACATTTACAACATCATTTTAAAATAACTTTAAAAGCTGTAAGAACATAGTGATCATTTGTGATTCCAGAAGACCAATGATGAAACATGTTATTTACCTCCTGACAGAGAGGTGATATAATTAAGGTACCAAAAATACTCCAACACACATGCATATATAAATATACAACAATTTAAAGAATGGGTACTTGTTATGACAAATTTGCTTTCCTTTTTATTTTTTTAATGAGACAACATTTGAGAGAAAGAGAAAAGAGATTTTCTTTTAATTAAAAAAATGCTGTATATGAAATGTTGCCTATACTTTCAGTTGGAGTAGCTGTTCTTATTAGTTTTATTATTTATTATTAATTATTTCACTTTGTCACAAGAGAATATTCACTAATTGAACACATGAACACAAACATATATACCTTTAATGTATAAATCAACCACAAAAGGAATAGCAGCAGCAGAAGGAGAAAAAAGAAGGATTAGGAGGAGGAGGAAAGGGAAAGAGAAAGAGAAAGAGTAGAAGGAGAAGGAGGAGAAGGAAAAGTAGGAAAAGGAGAAAAAGGAGGAGAAAAAGAAGGAAGAAGAGGAGGATTGGAGAACCACAGCCTATGCCTGATTAAGATAATGGCATTCACTCTGCATCTTCCATATTTGTATGTTCCAAGTTTAGCTGTGGGTTTTATTGCCACCTTAATTTCTACCACCCAAGACCACTTCATCTTGAAGTTGGCATTGATTTTACAAAGGTCATTCTGAATTGCCTCATCTGCCTATTGAGGCAGTTCTGACCTTCATTCTTTCCTACCTCAGCAACTTTTCCTAATTTTTTTTTTGTTTTCCTAGTCTCATTACTATCTAAGTTTGTTTATGTAAGTAAACCTCTATCCCTTTTTCCTGTGTCTCTCTTGCTTCCTCCTACTGCTTTTTCATGATTTGGTCGTTAGGAAAATTGTTTTTCTTCCTCTCTACAATTTCAGATTTCACAGGTGGCACTTAGGTAAGGAACAATGAAAAGGAAGGCAGGTCTGACTGATATTATACAATGACTTTCAAGCATTATCCTGGAAAAGCACTTACATGACTGGAGTTTGCTTTTCAAGATATGGAAGGAAGTAGAAATCTCAGGAAAAAACACCTTACCAATTTATCTTCAAGCACTTGTATGTAAGCACTGTCCCTTCAGGATGCTAATCCATTTATATAGTGCATTTTAGTGTTGAAAACGATAGAAAAAAGTAAATTGCATAAGGAAAAAAATTATATCAATCATCAAAGGTTCTAAGTTATTGCTACTAAAATAGATGAAAGTTTTGATATCTAAAATGAGTGGGTATAAAATTTAAATTGAATTTTAAATGCAAGTTATATATAATAAAGATACATCTGTGTGTATGTCTACATATAAATGCATATACATATATGTGGGGAAAGCTTTTTATATGGGATTTGAATAGTTTGGGACCAAAAATCAATTATAATGTAAATATAAAAACTTAAATTACCTTATGAACAATGTAGAATAATACCTCACTGGAGTGTATACATTTTAATAAATTAAATGAGTAGAGAGAACTTCTATTGATTTAAAAATATAAATATATCAGAGAGAAAAACAGTTCAGGGATGGAAAATAAGTTGGAAGACTCACTTTGAAGACTTTAGAACTTTAGCTAATTTTTATGACTAAAGAATGTAAAATTTTTAAAAATAAACACTTGGAGACTATGTCATTGTTTAAAAAGTTGCTGATTTTACAAGAGAAATTTGAAAAAGAAGGTGAACCAATTGGTATTAGTATTTAAGATATAGGAATCTGAGAGAGGAGACTGATGATAAGAAGAATCTGTGGTAAAGATGGAAGAAGGAAATAAACACTATATTGTTGGAACTATGGCAGCTAGAAGCAATTTGCTATCCAAAACCCTTAGGTTTTGCTCCCTGATAGTTTCCTATAAAAATGTGCCAACCACTCTCCACTGATTCTAAGTGCATTAGTAGGAGTTTGTGATCCAGATTTAGGTGTGACTTGTGACTTATTTTATTATCCATTCGTTTTTTTATGAGTATCTATGGTTATTAATATGTCTTTTGTCAATGGTAAGTAGATTTTTTAAGATCTGAAATGGTCATTTTTGTGAATGCCTGGTTATATAAATGGAAATGCATGGTAGGAGATAGAACGAGTATATTTTACTTCAAGACAGTTATACTTATGACTTTGCTAGATCTTCAGTGTATCTAGGTGATAGAGGGATTTCTTTAGTAATCGAGATATGATAGTGTCAAAGAAGACTAGAAAGTGAGTAGGTATTTATACACCTTCTGAGAAGAATGGTATAGTGGGAGTCGATGTAAAAGCACGCACTAAATACACATCTATAACTGCTACATAGGCTATCCAGATAAAGGTTCACTTCCAAGAACAAATCAAGATTAACAAACTGTTAATCTCAATCTATATGGAGATAGAGATGAAAGGAAAGTAGCTCCATTATACCTGTTTATTGATTTTTGAAATAGTTGTCTCTTGCTAAAACTAACTAAAAATAAACAGAGGCACATTTAAAGGAATATATGTTGTGGATAAAATTAACTCAAATGGGCAAATGACTCTGTAATTATGTTGATTTGGGAATTCCTTCCCACAGCAGATCACAGCCTATTTATGTCTATCTATGCCTCTTACTCTTTTCCAAAAATTTCCCTAAAGTTGAATACAAGGAATTCACCCAATATACTAAAGCATTTCTTTGATTTCCACTCATATCATGAGGGAATTAATGAAGTAACTTGGCTATTCACCTTTTATTTCTTGCTCTTTTCACATGAAATTAATTAGTCAATAAGCATTTATTTAATGCCTACTGAATACTCTGTACTGTACTAAGCACTAAAGATACAAAGAAAGAAAAAAAGACATTTCTTTCTCTTTAGAAGTTCACATTCTGTTAGGATAGACAATAAGCAAATATTATATACAAACTAGTATACAATGCTGAATTGAATTCTAGTCATACAATTATTTGATGACATCTTTTACTCTTGGTTTTTTTTTTTCAGTGTTTCTCTTTGTTCTTTGCTGTTCATACTTGCCATGCTCTTTTCCATTGCCCTCTGTAAGAAACCTATTTTTAATTTTTTGGAAACATTGATGTTATATTTCTTACTTCCATACAGAAATATTGATAAAAATTTAAGTGTTGAAAAGTGATTTTTGCTTTCAGGATAATTTTAGGATCAATAAAAGTGTTTTGCAGTTTCCTAAGAGTAATCTGTTTCACAAGTGAGCCCAGATCATCATCCATCTGAACTATTTATCTCAAATATAACCTGTATATCTCATATATAGAGTCTTCATCTAAATGTATTTTGAAATCTAAGCAATAGATATTCTTCATCCATATTCAAAAGCTTTTCTTGGATGGATAAACAAACTAAATTCCTTTGAATGATATCTTCTCCAGGAAGCACAACAGTGTTCTAGATCTTGATGTAATCAGCACAATGTCATCCACAAACAGAAACCTCCACAGAAAACTCTTCCTTAACCTGAGCTTCCATAAACTGTGGAATATCCTCTATTATCAAGATAAATGCCTTTGGTGAGCACATATTTCCTTTTTTTATGCCTCATCTGATGTTTATTATCAGTGAGTCTTTTGTTGTTTCAAATTCCAAGGAAACTTGAATGATCTTAAATAAACAAAGGGAGCGGGGTGCTACCTTGTTATAAGGGAGTTTTTTTTTTCTATTGAATAAATGCCTTTTGGTAAGTAATAAATCAACAAACATAATGGGATCTTATATTGTCTACATCTTTCAGTTAATTTTAAGATACTAAATATATGATCCATTTAAAATATCATTTGCAAAATCCTGCTTATTTTGTAATAATAACATCATAGAAGATGCTCTCAATTTTTATTCTGATACACTTGTCAAATAAAGAGAAGTTGCCACTAAGGCAAAGTTAGAATATTAATTTGTATGAAACATCTTAGAAAGAACTTTTTGAAGGATTATCATCTCCTAGAGCAAAGAAAAGCCATGAAAGATAAAATCATTTTAAATAAAGTGTGGCAAGATAATTAACCAAGCAAAATTATCTCAAAGAGGAATATGATATGAAAATTACAAACAAAGGAAAAATGGAAAAGATTTGCAAAAACTATTTTAACAAAGTGTGTTCTCCATTGGAAGAAGAGAAAAAACATTCTGACTCCTAATGTCAAAGTATATTAATAATGTATTAGATTAGCATATTAGAAAAGATCTATATTGAAAGTGATACAATTTTAAGGAACTAAAGAACCAATCAACATAAGATTTCTCAAGAAAAGAAAGACACCAAAGGTATAGATAAAATGAAGTATTATAAAATACTTTCCTGACCCTACTTGTGATAGAAAGGACCTTGTGTCCTTGAAGATTTTGTCAGTAGTTTCCACTTAGATGGCTAGCTCTCTGCTTCCTGAGAAGTATTCTGACAGGTTTTGTATAGATTCCTTGTAAGTAGGCTTACCATCAGGTAAAAAAAAAACAAAAAAACTTTGAGGGTCATATCAGTTCAATCTAATTTAAGAAAAAATTATTAATTCTATACATTGTGATAGGTGCTAGGGAAGATTCAAAGTTTAGTCAAGAAATGGTCTCTGCCCTCACTGAATTTACAAATATTGAAGGATGTCACAAGTTAAGGGTGTTATAGAATTGTATAATGAATTCAAGGAAAAGGCTGTTCCAGGTAGGCATCAGGGTAGGATTTTACGGGAAGTTGTCTGCTAAATTCAGATTCATCTTTTCAAGCCCAACTTAAATGCAAATGTGGGACAGAAAACATCCAAGTGCACCCCCCCAAAAAAAGTCCAGAGACATGAAGCTAGGAAAGTACAAGGCTGAGAACTCTGATTAATTTTTATAACCAGTAATGATATTGGAGCACAAATAATAATGTGCCTCTCCTCCTAGATAGGGAAGAAACTATGAGGATAGAATAATATCTGCATTGTCAAATAGGACTATGGTAATAGTTATTTTTTACTTGACTGTTTTGTCTTTGTTACAAAGAGAAGGGGAAAGTTCATACTATTGAGGGAGGAAGATAAACAGAAAGTAACCTGGTACAAAAACAAGGGGTATCAATAAAACATTTTTAAATGACACAGCAATGATGGAAGTCAATTTGATTGAAGAATAGAGAATATAAAGGGATATAATAAAAGACTGGAAAAATAAGGTGATACCAGATTATTGAAGGTGGTCATGGCAATACTGGAAAGAATAAGTTTAGACTTGACTCAAAATAATAAATAAAACTCAATAAAATTGGCTGAAGATTTTTTGAAAAGGAAAACTGGTATTGCTAGTATATTGATGATAGTGATACTGTTTCTGCTAATACCTAACATTTATACAGCACTTTAAGATTTACAAAGTGCTTTACATGTTAACTTATTTGATCATTACAACCTTATAAGTATTGACATCTCAATTTTGTGGCTGAAGAAACTGAGACTAGAAAAGATTGAATTACTTGTCTAGAGTCACAAGGCTATAAAGTTATCTAAAGTAGGATTTGGACACAGGTCTTCTTGCTTTTAAGTCCTTTGTGCTATTTACAATGTCACGAGCATAAGGAATATTATTCTGGCATTGTTATGAAAGATGGTTTGGAAGGGATCAAGGGTGGAAGCAAGTAGATTCATCAGCAGATGATTGCAAAAATTCACAAGTCACAATGTGGTAAATATAGGAACAGTATTCATTTCTGGGGAGGGAGTTATACCCTAGTGAAGAAAAAACATACACATTTAATAAAATTGCAAATATTTTAAAATATTGTCAAAGTAGATAAACTAAGAGAAGATAAACAGGCAGAAACAAGGCATGGGATGCATGGGCTATTACATTTGATTTCATCATTGAAGTTGCTAACACTTCTAAAATGAAGTCTGATCCCTTTTGATACTGACATCCAAACAGCCTTCACCATGCATTATTTTTGGCAGGGCTTAAATCAAGCAGGTTTTCACAGAAGCGCAAATCAATATGTTGTTTTTCTGAGCCTAGAAAAGAAGGGTCCAAGAAATATATACCAAGAGCTGTCTTGGGAGAGAGAACTATCACGCCTTTTTGTTTACTATTACAGTTCCAATGTGAAGTCCACTCACAATTTCCAAACGTGAGTTGGGGGTGAAAATTGTGGTTCATGTCTCATTGAGGGCTTAAATGGCTAACAGGTGGATATAGTTTGCTGACCCTGGAATTTTTCTTTTTTAAAAAATGCAACTCCCAACAAAACTGAGTGAACAGACCAGGCATACCATTTTAGCTTGGCTTTCATAAGAGACATATTGAAAAACACATTTTGCAGACTGTCACCTAGCAGAAGTTTCTGGTTCTGCTTTTTGTATTTGCTCCATAAAGATTTCATGGTTTTCGCCAGCAATTTTCATTGCACTTTCCCCAATAGTTATGACATTGAGGGTCACTCATCAAAGAGGCTTTGTTTATTTCAAGTTTTAAAGGGCAGTATAGATGCCAGGAACATGTAAACTTCCAGGTTTCTGTTAGCAAAGGAGGTGGTTATAAAGCACAAATGTGGTAGAAGCAGCTTGGATACACTTATTTCCAATAAAATTGTGTTTTCCATGTAAGCATTCCCATAGATTGAATATGCTCCTGCAGTGCTGTGCTGGGCTTGTGCTCCACTTGAGAATTCAACGAGCAAAATTTTTAAAAGTGACCAGGCCAGATTTAACAAGCTGAGAAATGTTGGGAAAACAAGAGAGGGAGAAAAGCACACTTCTTTTGCAAGGACTTTTTTCAAACTGATTTACTTTTTGTCGACAAAAAAAGGACATTTTTTAAAAGTTATTTTTTGGTGAATATTCCCTTGGGTCTTTTTGATGATAGTTTTTGCTTTGTACTGGTACTAAGTAGTTAATCTATGATAGTCCAATTTAATCTGATCACAGCTCTTCTTGAATATTTGCCTATTGGAATGGGATGGAATCTTTATATAATTTCCTTGGTTATAGGAGATTCCTGTTAAGAAAACTCCCTATCCCAGCTTAGAATTCTAATTTCTCTACAACTTAGTCTTAGAAAATTGCCTAGTTCCCTAAAAGGTTAGGAAACACTCTCACAAAGCCAGTATGTGTCAGAAATGGGATTTGAAACCAAGATTTTTAGCTCTACATCTGGTTCTTTATGCATTATGCCATGCTGCTTCTCATTTGACTGCTATATTTTTTTCAAAAAAGGGTTGTAGTTTTCAATGAGGTTAAAATTCTTCTGTCAGTGGTAGCCTTCAGATAAAAACAATATCTGCTTTGATACACAGACTTCAATGGAAAAGGGAAGAGGTGAAGAGAGTGAGATACATATGGGAAAATAAGTCAGGAATAAGGAAGTAAAGAGGCCAAAGATTCATAGAATAAACAATTGCTAAATGAATGAATGAAGAAATATTTATAAATCATCTACTGTCTGTGCTTTATAAATGCTTTAAGCACGCTACTATTCTTGGGCACAGTGCAAATGCAAAGGATGACAGTCCCTACCCTCAAGTATTTTCTTCAATCTTCATTTCATAGACTAAACAACTTTCTCAATATATCACTCTAATTACACTATTCCTCCATTAAAAAAAAAAAAAAACCTTCGGTGGCTCCCTGTTGTTTATAAATTGGGAAAGATGACACAAAATGGGAATGGTCAATATTTGATGGACTTGTAGAAAGACTACATACTGATACACTAATGGTGAAACTGTGAATGGATCTAATTGTTCTGTAAGCAATTAGGAATTATGCAAAAAAGTTCCTAAAACAGCTTTCTCCAAAGTTACTAATGATATTTCAGCTGCCAAATCTGATGATCTTTCCTTAAATCTCATCTTTCTTGAATTCTGCAGAATTTGACTGTCAACCACCCTCCCTCCTGCATAGTCTCTAATCTCTGGGTTTCAGTATGCCAGTCTCTTCTTGTTCTCACTCTGTCTACTAACTGATCCTTTTAAGTCTACTTTGCTAGTTTATCATCAGTATTGTGTCCCCTAACTGTGAGCTAGATATACAGTCCTTGTTTCTCTCTTAGTTTCAACCCTGAATTGCAAATTGCATGTAAACATTACAAATTAGATTTTCCAGAAAAATCACAACCTAAACCTATTAAAAAATAAATCTCATTATCATTTTCTTAAAACCCATTGCTCTACTAGACTTTTCTGGAAAAGATATCATCTTTCTTATACTTTATAATTTCCACATATATATAATTATAATTACTATAATTTCAGCATTATTTTTAGCTTCTTGCCCTCCCTCACTAGACATATCCAATCAGCTGCCAAATTTTGCTATTTCAATCTCCACAACATTTCTTATATCCAACACCTTCTCTTTACTCACCCAGCTGCCACCTTCGCTCAAACACTCATTACCTCTTGCCTAAATTATTTCAACAGCTTCCTAATTGATCTCCCAGAGTGCACCATTAATTGCCTAAAGAGAAGCTATGTACTAAGGTAAGAGAAGCTCCCAAATCTATATCAGATTACTGCAATGGGACAAGAACAGTTTTATCATTCACTATCTGGTCATAAGTTTCAGAGCAGGCTGAGGAGAGGGGTTTGAATACCTAGGGATGATGGTTAAGGTAAGGAATAGTAGCAGACCTTAACCTGTATATAGACAGAAAAACAAATAAAAAAAAAAAACAAGCAATAGGAATATGGCTTAGATTCTAGGAGTTTAGCGGGATCTCAGTTCTTTGGGGCTTTTAGGTTGTATCCAAGAAAAACCTACTCAGCAAAGTTGAGTATAATCTTGAATCTTAAAAAAAAATGAACTGAAAGACTGTCAAGTATTTAAAACAAAAAGACCAGAACTCAATATAAAATTCAGTATAAAAGCTCCAGAAGAAATATAAGAAAAAGATTAAAGACCAATTATAAGACACTCAAGCTGTTTACTTATATATACATATAAATACATATATATGTGTGTGTGAAAGTTTAAGTGTGTATGTATAAATGAGAAAATATTATCAGTACTCTTAAAAGTGTCATCATTGCTAAGGTCATTTGAAAGAAAGGTTGGGGCTGAGTTGTATATTCAAAAATACAAAATTTGTAGGAAAAGGTAAAATGGAATAATTATATATGAAGAAAGGAAGAACTAATACAGAAGAAGCAGAAAGAGGCCTGTAGATTGAAATTTGAGAGAATGGGAAAAAAGATAAAGTAATAGGGATAGGGTAAAAAGAGGCTGAGAAAGAAAAAAGCAAAAATAAGAAAGAGAAAAATTCACAAATAGTAATTATAACTTTGAATGCAAATGGGATGTTTATAACAGTTCTCTTTGTTGTGGCAAAGAAGTGGAAATTGCGGGAATCCTAATCAACAGGGAACTGGCTATACAAGTTGTGGTATATGATTGTGATGGAATACCACAGTGCTTTAAAAAATGATGAGTTTGATGATTTTAGAAGGGCATGGAAAGATTTGCATGACATGGTGAAGGACAAAGTAAACAGAACAAAGATAACATGTTGCAATATTGATTTTAAAAAACAACTTGAACCAAGTCATTTTGACCTAGTCAAATAGCCAAATTAACTATAAAGCACAGAATCTGCATCCAGAGAAAGAACTGATAAATAGAAAGGTGTATAAAATTTTATATATATACATATATATGTGTGTGTGTGTGTGTGTGTGTGTACACACACACACACACATACACACATTTATATATATATATATAATTTGTGTTTAATGGTAGCCATCTCTAGGATGGGGCAGGAGAAAGGGAAAAAATGAAAGGAAAAGTAAAAAAAAGAAATTTACACGATAACTTTATAATGTATTTAAAAGGAATAGCAAGTTGTCCATAATAGATTTTTAAGTTCAATGTGCAATTATCTTTTTATCATGCTATGCTATAAAATACTTGTTTTATTCCACAAATTAGAAAAAAAATAAATTTTTAAAGATTTTCTGAACTATATGAATGCTATAACCCATTTCCCACCCCAGGCCCCAGAAAAAAGATATCAGAAATTTTAAAAGAAAGCTGCCCAGATCTGTTAGAACCAAAGGGCAAATTGAAAATCTTAAGAAACCCACCAGTCAACTTTTTTTTTTTTTTTTGCTGAGGCAATTGGGAACAAGTGACTTGCCCAAGGTCACACAATTAGCACCAGTCAACTTTTTTTTTCCTTCTCTAGTTCATTTTATTTTATTTTAATTAAAGCTTTTCATTTTTCAAAACAGTGGAAAATTCTTCAACATTACCCCTTGCAAAATCCTATGTTCCAATTTCCCTCTCTTCCCCTATTCCCTCCCCTAGATGGCAAATAGTCCTATATATGTTAAATATGTTGAAATATATGTTAAATCCAATATATGTATACATATTTATACAATTATCATGCCTTACAAGAAAAAAAAAAAGAGAAGCAAAATAAAATGCAAGCAAACGACAACAGAAAGAGTGAAAATGCTATTTTGTGAACCACACTCAGTTCCCACAGTCCTCTCTCCACCAGTTAACTTTTTGAAGAATTACCCTCTCTGGGGGGTGGAGCCAAGATGGTAGAGAGGACACACTCATCTTCCTAAACTCTCCTTTTCCCTCAATCTATTTTAACGAAATTCAGCCTTAGAATTGGTGCTTGACTGTCAGAACCCACGAATACGGGAGTACAACACATTACCAACAGAAGATATTCTCAAAATTCTCCAGAAAAGATGTGTTTTTGCTCACAGGTGGGGATGGCTAGGCCAGGCACAGACCCCAGGTAGGCAGCAAGAGCACAGAAGGCAGCCATTCCTGAACAAACCAGAGAGGAGGCGGGGTGTGGTCTCAGTAGGTGGAAAATATGCGGGGAGAACTTTATCACAGTGTGAACTACCTTGCTCCGGCAACAAGCCTGTAGATCAGAAGAGAAGCTATAAATACAGGGGGTAAAGCCTTCAATCCCAAAATGCTAGACTCTCTTGGGACCTGGCCACACCCAGTCAATGCTTAGAGTGACTCAGCATGATCCAAGAGCAGGGGCAGTAGATGGTCCCAGTGCAGCCCTAGTAACTGCCTTTCTGCTGCTGCTGATTTTAGCACAACTGTTAATCCCAGGACAACCAGTGGCTGCTGTCCCACTGCTCCTTCACTGCTTGTCTGTAGAGGCAGCTTGGAAATATCCCCCTGCCCTCCATAAGCAGACCATAGGCCTTTTTTTTTTTCCAAAATGAGCAAAAAGGCAAAGTGAGCTCTAATTATTGATAGCTTCTATATGGAAAGAGAGCAGACTTCAAACCCTGAGGAGACTAAAATCAGATTGTCTCTTGATGAAACCCCAAAGGGGATATGATCTGGTCCCTATCACAGAAGGCTCTCATAGAAGAAATGAAAAAAGGATCTTAAAAGAGAATTAGAAGAAAAATGGGAAAAGAAAATGAAAGCTTTGCAAGAGGGTCAGGATAAGTCATGTTACTCATTAAAAGATAGAGTAGACAAAAAAAATCAATTCCCTAAAAAACAGAAGTTGTGAATTGGAAAAAGAAAATAATTCTTAAAAAAAAATTGACAAAATGGAAATAAAATTTCATAGAACAAAATAACTCATTTAAAAACTCAATTGGACAAATACAAAGAGAAATAAAAAAATAATAAATGAAGAAAATAATTCATTAAAAATCAGACTTGAACAAATGGAAATGAATCATTTGAGGAGACACCAATAACCAAGCAAGCAAAATCAATAAATAATTAAATAATTAAATAAACTAGGGGGAAAAAATGTTAAATATCTACTTGGAAAAACAACAGACCTGGAAACTTGATCTAGAAGAGAGAATCTAAGGATTATTGAAATCTCTGAAAATCATGATGAAAAGAGCCTAGACACTATTTTCCAGAAAATCATCAAAGAGAACTGCCCAGATGTTATAATAACAGAAGGTAAAATAGACATTGAAAGAATTCATCGATCACCTACTGAAAGAGATCCCAAAATCAAAACTCCAAGAAATATTGTGGCTAAATTCCAGAACTATCTCATCATCCAGAAAAGCATCCAGAAAAAAAACACAATTCAAATATCAAGGAATCACAATAAGGATCACTCAGGATCTAGCAGCATCCTCATTAAAGCATCAAAGGGTCTGGAATGTGATATTCTGAAAGGCAAAATAACTTGGTATGCAGCCAAGAATAACTTACCCAGCCAAACTGAGCATTTTCTTCCAGGGAAGAAGATGGGCATTCAATGAAATAGGTGAATTCTATTTATTTCTGATTTAAAAAAAACAGAGCTAAACAAAAAGTTTAACCTCCAAATATAGGACTCAAGAGAAGCATAAAAAGGTAAAGCGAACTCTTGAGAACTGAATTTCTGTTATGGATATAAAAAAGGTGAAAAGGAAATTGTACCAGAAAAAGGGAAAAGTGGAGGTAAAAAGAGGGGAACTACATCTCATGAAGAGGCAAAGGGAACTTATTATATCTGAGGGAATGAAGACAGAGGGATGAACATAGTATGAATCTTACTCTCATTAGATTGGCTCAAAGAAAAAATATTAGATATTTTTGGTTTATATAGAAACTTCTCCCACCTCATTGAAAAGTGGGAGGGGAAAAGTGAAAAGGGAAGGGTTAGGGTAAATAGAAGGGAATACAGAAATGATAAGGAAAAGGTTTAAGAAAAGGGGAGGAACTTCAAGGGGGAATGGAGCATTCTAAAGAGGGAGAGCTGCATGAGGCATGTGGTGCTCGCAAGTCAATACTGGGGAGGGGGATAAGAGGGAAAGGAAAGAGAAAAACATAATTTGGAGATAATAAGATGGCAGGAAACACAGAATTAGCAGTTTTAACCATAAATGTGATTGGAGTGAACTTTCCCATAAAGTAGAGATGGATAGCAGACTGGATTAAAAGCCAGAATCCTACAATATGTTGTTTACAGGAAACACATTTGAAGCACAGTGAGACATACAGAATAAAGGTAAAATGCAAGAGCATAATCTATTATGCTTCAGGTGAAGTAAAAAAAGCAGGAATAGCCATCTTGATCTCAGATCAAGCAAAAGCAAAAATTGATCTAAGAGTACTATATCTTGCTAAAGGGTAGCATAGATAATGAAACAATATCAATACTAAACATATATGCACGAAGTAGTATAGCATCTAAATTCCTAAAGGAGAAGTTAGAGGGATGCAAGAAGAAACAGAGAGCAAAACTATAATAATGGGAGATCTGAACCTTGCACTTATCTCAGAGCTAGATAAATCAAACCACAAAATAAATAAGAAAGAAGTTAAAGAGATAAATAGACTGCTAGAAAAGTTAGGTATTATACATCTTTGCAGAAAAGTGAATGGAGACAGAAAGCAATACACTTTGTTCTCAGCAATTCATGGAACCCATACAAAAATCGACCATATATTAGGATATGAAGACCTCAAATTCAAATGCAGAAAAGCAGAAATAATAAATGCATCCTTCTCAGATCATGATGCAATAAAAATTACATTCATTAAAAAGTGAGGGGAAAATAGACCAAAAAGTAATTGGAAACTAAATAATCTCATCCTAAAGAATGATTGGGTGAAACAGCAAATTATAGACACAATTAATAATTTCATCCAAGAAAATGACAGTAATGAAACAATATACTAAAATTTGTGATATGCCGCCAAAGTGGTAATAAGGGGTAATTTTATATCTCTATATATTTACTTGCATAAAATAGAGAAAGAGAAGATCAATGAAATAGGCTTACAACTAAAAAGGCTAGAAAAAGAGCAAATTAAAACCCCCCAAACAAACACTAAACTCAAAATTCTAAAGATAAAAGGAGAGATCAATAAAATTGAAAGTAAAAAATTATTGAATTAATAAATAAAACTGAGTTGGTTTTATGAAAAAAACAACAAAATAGACAAACCCTTGGTAAATTTGTTTAGAAAAAGAAAAGAGGAAAATCAAATTGTCTTAAAAATGAAAATGGAGAAATTTCTACTAATAAAGAGGAAATTAGAGCAATATTTAGGAGTTACTTTGCCCAATTTATGCCACTAAATTTCATAACTTAAATGAAATGGATGAATGCCTTCAAAAATATAGGTTACTCAGATTAACAGAGGAAGAAGTAAATTGGTTAAATTTTAGAAAAATAAATAGAACAAGCTATTAATCAACTCCCTAAAAAAATTACCCAGGGCCAGATGGATTTACATGCAAATTCTACCAAACATTTAAATTAACAATTAACTTCAATGCTATATAAACTATTTGAAAAAAATAGGGAATGACGGAGTCCTACCAAATTTCTTTTATGACACAGACATGGGACTGATACCTAAACCAGGTAGGATGAAAACAGAGAAATAAAATTATAGCCCAATCTCCCTGATGAACATCAATGCAAAAATCTTAAATAAAATCTTAGCAAAAAGATTTCAGAAAATCATCTCCAGGATAATACACCATGACTCAGTAGAATTTATACAAGGAATGCAGGACTGGTTCAATATTAGGAAGCATTAAGCAAATTAGCATAATTGACTATATCAATAACCAAATTAGCAAAAACCATATGATCATCTCAATAGATGCAGAAAAAGCATTTGATAAAATCCAACATCCATTCCTAACAAAAACACTTGAGAGTATAGGAATAAATGGACTTTTCCTTAAAATAGTCAGTAGCGTCTATTTAAAACCATCAGTAATCATCATATGCAATGGTGATAAACTGGAACCATTCCCAATAAAATCAAGAGTGAAACAAGGTAGCCCACGATCACCATTACCATTCAATATTGCATTAGCTTTGGCAATAAGAGATGAAAAAGAAATTAAAGGAATTAGAATAGGTAATGAGGAAACCAAATTATCACTCTTTGCAGATGATATGATGGTATATTTAAAAAACCCCAGAGATTCTACTAAAAAGCTATTAGAAATAATCCACAACTTTACCAAAGTTGCAGGATACAAAATAAATCCACATAAATCATTAGCATTTTTATACATCCCTAACAAAATCCAACAGCAAGAGACACAAAGAGAAATTCGATTTAAAATAACTGTTGCTAGTATAAAACATTTGGGAATCTATCTGCCAAGGAAAAGTCAGGAACTATATGAACAAAACTAAAAACACTTTCCACACAAATAAAGTCAGATCTAAACAACCAGAAAAATATTAAGTGCTCCTGGATAGGTTGAGCGAATATAATAAAGATGACAATACTATCTAAACTAATCTATTGATTTAGTGCTAAGAAACTATTGGCTAAGAAATAGATTACTTGATCGGTGGAATAGGTTAGGTTCACAGGACAAAATAGTCAATAACTATAGCAATCTAGTGTTTGACAAACCCAAAGACCCCAGCTTTTGGGACAATAATTCATTTTTTGACAAAAATTGCTGGGAAAATTGGAAACTTGTATGGTAAAAACTAGGCATTCACCCATACTTAATACCATACATCAAGATAAGATCAAAATGGGTTCATGAGGCATAAAGAATGAGATTATAAATAAATTAGAAGAACACAGGATCATTTACCTCTCAGACATGTGGAGGAAGAAGGAATTTTTGATCAAAGAAGAACTAGGGGTCATTATTGATCATAAAATAGAAAATTTTGATTAGATTAAGTTTAAAAGCTTTTGTACAAATAAAACTAATGCAGACAGGATTAGAAGGGAAGTAATAAACTGGGAAAACATTTTTACAGCTAAAGGTTCTGATAAAGGCCTCATCTCCAAAATATATAGAGAATTGACTCTAATTTATAAGAAATTAAGCCATTCTCCCATTGATAAATGGTCAAAGGATATGAACAGACAATTTTCGGATAAAGAAATTGAAACTATTTCTAGTCATATGAAAAGGTGTTCCAAATCATTATTGATCAGAAAAATGCAAATTAAGATAACTCTGAGATACTACTACACACCTGTCAGATTGGCTAAGATGACAGGAAAAGATAATGACAAATGTTGGAGGGGATGTGGGAAAACTGGGACACTGAGGCATTGTTGGTGGAGTTGTGAATGGATCCAACCATTCTGGAGAGCAGTTTGGAACTATACTCAAAAAGTTATCAAACTGTGCATACCCTTTGATCCAGAAGTTTTACCACTGGGTTTATATTCCAAAGAGATCTTAAAGGAGGGAAAGGTACCTGTATGTGCAAAAATGTTTGTGGCAGCCCTTTTTGTTGTGGCTAGAAACTGGAAATTGAAAGAATGCTCACCAATTGGAGAATGGCTTAGTAAATTGTGATATATGAATGTTATGGAATATTATTGTTCTTTAAGAAATGAATAAAGAGAGGCTTGGAGAGACATACATGAACTGATACTAAGTGAAATGAGCAGAACCAGGAGATCATTATACAGTTCAACAACAATACTACATGATGATCAGTTCTGATGGATGTGCCTCTCTTCAACAATGAGAGGATCCAAATCAGTTCCAATTGATCTGTAATGAACAGAGCCAGCTACACCCAGAGAAAGAACACTAGGAAATGAGTTAGGACCGCAACATAACATTTCTACTCTTTCTGTTTTTGCTTGCATTTTTGTTTTTTCTTCTCAGGTTATTTTTACCTTCTTTCTAAATCCTATCTTTCTTGTGCAACAAGATAACTGTATAAATATGCATATATAATGTATTTAACATATATTCTAACATATTTAACATGTATGGAACTACCTGCCATCTAGGGGAGGGGGTGGGAGGGAAGGAGGGTAAAAGTTGAAACAGAAGTTTTTGCAAAGGTCAGAGTTGAAAAATTACCCATGCTTATGTTTTGTATATAAAAAGCTATGATAAAAAAAGAAATATTTTTAAAAATTTTTAAAAGATTATATGTACACATATTAATAAATACTGTATGAATATGAAAAAAAAAAGAATTCCCCTTCCCCAATTAAAACTCCCAGGAACATTATAGCCAAAATTCATTTTTCAGATTAAAAAATACATACTATAAACAGCAGAAATACCTAAGAACCTCACACAGTATCACACATGATTTAGTTGACTTCACCACAAAAAAGTGAAGATTTTGGAACATGATATTCCAGAAGATGGGCTTACAGCCAAGAATAATTTACCCAGTCAAACTGAATCTAATGCTACAGTGAGGGAATAGACCTTTAATGAAATAGAGGACTTTCAAGTATTACTGATGGAAAAAACCAGAAGTGTATAGAAACTTTGAACTTTACATACAGATGTTAAAAGAAGCATACAAGCATGAATAAACAATGATAAGAGAATAAATGAGACTATATTCAAATATGAGTAGATGATATATATGTGTCCCCTCTGCATCCAATCATCAATCAGGAGTCAAAGAGAGACTGGAAATAGTTGTGCTATATCTTGATGATCTTAAAAGAATGGAAAGAGGAGAAAATTAACATATTAAGTAGGGAAGGAAAAATAGATTGGGAGAAATATCTTGTAATTAGGATGAACAAATAGACATCAATATGAAGAAGAAAGAGGAGGGGGGAATCAACTGACACTTGAATTTCATTCTCATGTGAACTGGGAAAAGGAGAGACGATTATAGACACACTTATAGTTGGATACAGTAATATATTTCACTCAACAATGAAAAAGGAAAGAAAACAGAGAAGGGAGAAAGAATTAGAAGGATAACAGGTTCAAATAAAGTTCCAAATAAAACAAATTCCAATTAAGGATATAAAAAATAGTTAAAGTTTTTTTGAGATGGCAAAAAATGAGGAAAATCTGAAAAATTGCTCATAAATTAGGAAATGACTGAACAAATTATGATATATAAATATGATAGAATATTATTATTCATACAAAATGATAAAGGAGATGGTTTCAGAGAAACATAGGAACACTTAGATGGACTTAGAGAAATGAACAAAACTGAAGTAAAAACTTATGCAGTGGCAATAATACAGTTAAGACAACTTTGAAAGAATTAGAGACTCTGATCAGTATAATAATCAATCATGTTTCCAGAGGACTAATGATAATGCATGTTATCACTTCCTGATAGAGAAATGAATGATTCAGAGTCCAGAATGAGATAAATATATATTGTTTCTTTTCTTTTCTTTTGAACATGGTCAATGCAAAAATCTGTTTTCTTTGGCTATTTATACACACACACACACACACACACACACGTACATATGTATGTGTGTATAATATATATGTACATATGTATGTATATAATATATGTATGTGTGTATATATACACATGTGTATATACATGTGAGTGTGCATATATACATATGCATATATATGTATACAGGGTTCTTGTTTTTCTTTTATTTTTAATGGGTAAGGGGGAGAAAGGGAGTATGTGGGAGGAAGAAAAAGATTTTTGCTGATTAAAAAGATCATTTAAAGATTTTGTGAATACAGGCAATAAACCATAATCATATTAACCTTATTGTAAAAGTGATCTATTACATAAAAAAGCTAAAAACTCTTGCTTAAAATCTTAAGAAAAGTAGATAGATAGATAGATAGATAGATAGATAGATAGATAGATAGATAGATAAATCTATATATATATATATGATGGATTAAAGACCCAGAGTGGTAAAGCAGAGGATGTGTTCATGAGCAGTTCAACTTGGCTGATATATGGAGTAAATGAAGGTCAGTTATATTTGATAAGACTAGAAAATGAAGCTGGTTTGGGCCTTCCCTGGAATACAGGCTTAGATATCAGAACAATACAAGGAGTGAAGCCTTTAGTGGTTTTTCATCAACAGAACAAAAGATTTCACTTTTGCATAAGGAAGAGAGTGATTTTTTAGAAATTTGAAGAAAACTATTTTGTAGGAAAACATGGATAAAAATGGTTGGAGCAATATCCTATTTGAGGGGGGAAATAGGGGCTATTGGTTACTTTAATTAGAACAAACGAAGCCAAAATGATCTAGAATTTACTTACCCAGAAAGAACATCTGTACATTTGCAGAAAATACATTCAATATCTTCAGAGGAAAAAGGAAAGTCCATTTTACTCTTGACAAATCACAATTCTTCCAACCTGTAAAAATGTAGCCTTAAACTTAAAAATAAGTTGCACAGGAGAAGTGAACAGTGTTTCATGGACCCCAGTCCAAAGACAAAGTGCAAGTTGAAGAACAGAAATAAACATTCCAGTTGATGCTTAGTCATAACTATACCCAACTACTTACTATATGCAGCTTGGCTGGGCTGCCTTGAAATTTGTTGTTCAGTCATTGCAGTCACATTCAACTCTTCATGACCTTATTTGAGATTTTCTTAACAAAGACACTGACTGGTTTGTCATTTCCTTCTCCAGCTCATTTGACAGATGAGGAAACTGAGACAAATAGCTAAATGATTAGCTTGGGGGTCACACAGTTAATAAGTATCCAAATTCAGATTTAAACTCAAGAAGATAAGTCTTCCTGATTTCAAATCAGGCTCTCTAGCCACTATACCCACCTAGCTGCCCTTGCCTTTGTATAGATCCACTGAAATCTATTTATCAAGAAAGATAATTATTAAAAAATATTTATAGAAAATACTTCTCTTTGTGGTGGCAAAGAACTGAAAATTTAGGAGATGCTCATCAATTAAGGAATGGCTAAACAGGTTATGGTTTATGATTGTGATTGGACTTGACTGTTCAATAAGAAATTATGAAGAGGTTTATTTTATAAAACCATGGAAAGACTTGCATGAAATGATGAAGAATGAAATAAATAGAATCAAGAGAACATTGCATACAGTAACAACAATATTGTTTGAAGAACAACCAGGGACAACTAAGTTATTCTGAATATTATAAATATTCAAATCAACTACAAAGGACCTTTGGGGTAAGATTCTATTTACCTCCAGAAAAAGAACTGATAAATAGAAGTACACATCTGTCAAATACATACATACATACATACATACATATACATTTATGTCAAATGATGGCTTTCTCTAGTGTGGGGTGCAGAAAAAAAAAGGTGACAGTTTGGAACTTAAAATGTAACAAGTGAATGGATGAATTAATGAATGAGCAAAAACATTTAAAAATGGATGAAATAAGAAAGGTAGCCATGGCTTAGTGAGTAAACAGCTAGTTTCAGACTCAAGAGAACTGATTCAAATCTCATTTCTAACATATATTGAGCATGTAAACCTAGACACTTAGTGCCACTAAGACTATAAATTACAGAGATGTCATTTTGCAAGATTAGAAGGAGTTTCCACACTCAGAGTTTGCTACATGGATGAAATCACAGATCTATTAAAAATTATTCTTGAAGTAAGCCTCAAGACATTCTGATTTGACACTTGTTTGAGTTGCTTAGATCTACTTTTTGTAAATTAAGTTCTTCACTTGCCCAGAGGGCTATCAAACTGTGTATACCCTTTGATCCACCAGTGTTTCTACTGGATCTGTAATCCAAAGAGATCTTAAAGGAAAGAAAGGGACCCATATGTGCAAAAATGTTTGTGGCAGCCCTTTTTGTAGTGGCAAAAAACTGGAAACTGAGTGGATGCCCATCAATTGGGGGATGGCTGAATAAATTATGGTATATAAATGCTATGGAATATTATTGTTCTGTATGAAATGACCAGCAGGATGAATACAGAGAGGCTCAGAGAGACTTACATGAACTGATGCTAAGTGAAATGAGCAGAACCAGGAGATCATTGTACACGGCAACAGCAAGATTATTCAATGATCAACTCCAATGGATGTGGTTCTTCTCAATAATGAGATGATTCAGGCCAATTCCAGTGATCTTGTGATGAAGAGAACCATCTGCATCTAGAGAGAGGACTGTGGGAACTGAGGGTGGAATTACAAACATGACATTCTCACTTTTTTGTTGTTTGCTTGCATTTTGTTTTCTTTCTCATTTTTTTTCCTTTTTGATCTGATTTTTCTTGTGTAGCATGATAATTGTAGAACAAATATATAGAAGAATTATACATGTTTAACATATATTGAATTACTTGCCATCTAGGGGGGATGAGGTAAAGGGAGAGAAAAATTTTAGAACACAAGGTTTTGCAAGAGTAAATATTAAAAATTATCCATGAATATGTTTTGGAAATAAAAAGCCTTAATAAATTTTTTTTGGAAAAATTAAGTTGTTCATATCTCAAGACTTCTAGTTAGCCACTAAATCATTTCTTTTCCAGAATTATGTCTTGTTCCACTTCTAGTACTGATACAATTATGTATAGGCAGGGCATGAACCTATATATTACAACAACCATAGAAACTAAGGCAAGCAAATTTATCCTACTAAATGAGTTGATTCCTCACATCACATTTCTAACTTAATATTGATCCTTATGCACCCAAATTCTTGGTTTCAGTTGTCCTAATTCTCCCTCATTAAAAACAAACAAAACCCTTCCTCTCCCCCTTGATTTCCTGAGACATATTTCTTTAATATGATTTGACCTTTAGTGCAGCACTCCTTGAGCCATGCTCAATTCCCTTAACCATGAACTAACTATATATCATCCTTATATTGGCTTGGCATAATTCTCTTGCTTTAAATTCATCATACCATACTACTATATAAATTATATATAAACACTATATATAGTATATATACTATGGTGTATATATATAAATATGTATTTTTATATAGTATACAAATATGTATTACTAATACAAAGGAGCAACAGAATTAAAGATCATAGTATTTAAAGCTTAAAATAACCTTAGAGCACTCTTCCTTCCCTCCACTTCTTTGATTATCTGTTCAAAGCTCAGCTCAAGCATTAACTCCTATGTGAGGGCTTTCCTAACCCATTCCATATCCACACCCACCTAATAATGTCTCCACCACCAAAAGCATGATTTTGTATACATTTTGTATTTTTTTTTATCTCTGTGTCTATTGTCTGGTAGAATATAAACTTCTAGGCAAGGGTCAGGTTTTTATTTGTTTGTTTACTTTTTAACTTTAGTGAATATATAATATCTGGCATTATGATTGCTTTGGTACAGTCCAAAATCTATGCTGCCCATTCTACAAAAGAGAATGCTCAAGCTGTAATGGCTTGACTGACTTGTCCAAAGTTATGTAGGTAGAAAGAAGCAGAGTCAAGATTTTAATCCAAGTTACTGAAACTTCAAATCTAGGGGTTATATTTTATGCAAATTACATTTTCATTTAAAAATGCTCATTTTTTTTTCAAAATTTCACATCAATCATATGGCTTTCTATACTTTATTATTTAAAAAATATAAAATATGATTTATTTGTGGAATGTTAGAAATATCTCTTGTCAGTTAAGGAAGTCTTTGGTTCTTTCTAACTTCAAAGGAGATAATCAATTCTATTACATTATCTAGACCAAGACCAGATCACATGATCTTAAAAAAAATCTCTCACCTAAGTATGCCCAGTTTTAAGTCTGCCTTTTCTAAAAAGTCTCAGTCATCATTCATTGGCACAGAATGGGGAAATACCTTACTTTGGCTTGTATGGTATTTATACTTGGGGTCATTAGGGAGACAGGCTGTCCACCAAACTGAGCCAAAATAGAAATGAATCCTGGCCTGTGTATGTTTTAAATAAAGATCAGAAGTTACAACATTCTGTCTCGGAGGACATAATGGGCCTCTCCCCAAACAGTCATTCTACTTATCTCGAATCTTGATTCCAGTCTGCACCTTTTGATCAGAAAAGCCCAAGACTACTAGAGACTTATCTGTTATGGCTGGAATTTGTCCTGTGCCTCACGCACCCATCTTACTGACCACTTATATGCTGGATTATAGGACTAACACTTCAACACTCCTAAGTAGAAGTCTGAAAGCTGTTCATGGTCTCCATCACAGGAGAGGTGTAATGGGGTCAAGTGGTAGGTCAAGGAGAACAAACTAGGTGAGTCCTTCCTCAGACTCTCTGACTCTTCTTGGCTTAATGGGGGTTAATTGCTTCCCCTGCTGAAAAAAAGAACATTTCCTATGACAGTCTATGGTGGGGATCAATTTCTCTTTTAATGCTGACCTCATACTGCAAGTTTCTGGAGCATCCTTTCCTTTTTTGGTTCCCATTAGTTTTCCAGTGTGGTCTCATCTTCCTGTCCCACTGACTTCCCTTTCACCAAGTAAGATGTGTGTACTGAGCTGCAAAGTGGTTTCTTGACCTACTAGCCTGTCCTCTTTCATCATTATCACCTCAGTGCCTGTCCTTGCTCTTTCCTTCTTTTAAGATTACAAATGCCCCTGCCCTTTCAATTTACTTCCAGTCAGAAATGCGCAGTAGCATAAATGCACAGAGATTTGGACTTTATCCTCTGCCAGAATTATTTTCTTCTATGTTCAACTAACTCTGAGCTTCAGCAAATCCTAGATAAAAGCATAAAAAAGATCAAGCTTAATTTTTGTAGTCTTCTGATCTATTTTTAACACTTTTTCTGTACAATATCCTAGTTTCTGAATCTTTTCTTCTACCTTTCTAACAAATCAGAACTTATTGGTGCTCTACTTCATTGTCCTAGAGCACTACTCAGAGCTAGTGGAAGTGTAATGACTTAAACTCTCTCAGAAAAATTTTAATTGAAGTGAGCTTAACCCCACCCCATGCTCATTTTTTTTCTAATGGTAGCTTTTTCAGACACTACATCACAGTTATTCTTAATTAGAAGAAGATCTGGATAGATTTCAAGGGTCCATGAACTTAGATTAGGAAAGAATTCCAGCTTTATTTTCACCAATTTTAAACTGAAACTTAGCGTTTCCTTCAATAATGAATGTAGAGAAAAATCACCACAGCATTTGAGTTTGACTATAAAAGGATTCTGTAGCCCAAAAATGACTTCTTCTTATAGCAAGTTACCAAAGTAGGGAATTGTGTGATATTTTGGGAAGAGGGAGCTTGTTAGTCACTCTTCAAATCTTATCACGTAGGCTATCTCATGTACACAAACAAATACACACACACACACACACACATTATATGCACTTACCATGCTTAACATCAAGCTAACACTGATCCACATTTAAAACTCAATCAATCCTAGAACTGGAGTTCATGCTCACCCCAGCACCATTCACTATTACTACCACTGCTACTCTTGTAGTCTAATAACTATAGATGCATGTAGTCAATGTCAGCAGTAGCAAATGCCACAGTGGAACCTTTCCACCAGTTCTCTTGACTAATAATGTAGGAGCTACACATTAATTAATAACTTATTTATGGCAATATTTCTCAGGTGTTCCAAATAATTCTTTCATTTGTCACTGAGAGAAGGGGAAAATTCGTACTCATCTTCATATCTGCTAATGGCATGTAAATGTTATATGGATATGCTTTTGAAATCCAAATTTATCTGACATTTTTTTTTCCATTTTGATTTGTTTTCTAGATGATGAGTGTCCCTTTTACTGGAAGCATGAAAATTATTGGAGAGGATTTTGGAAATGGAGAATTCTTATGATGTCATTTGGGCAATCTTCCTATTTGTGGCATGATTTCTCTCCACAGAATAGACAGGAATATGCAAGCCAGTCTAGTTTTAAATAGCACAAACATTGTAGCTTTCACCACTTCCCTTGAGAATCTTCTTCTATAACATAATATAGTTCATAGTCAAGAACCTTTTTTTTTTAAATCACTATGCTTGATATTTCTGGACTAACCCAAAGAAACCTCACAAATATTCATTTTTTAATTATCTAACCATCATCCTAACTACTAATGTTTATAAAGAGTTTATTATGTTCCAAGTGCTTTACAATAATTATCTCATTTGATCTTTACAACAACGCTGGGAAGTAGGTGTTATTATTATCCCCATTTTATGAATGAGAAGACTGAGGCAGAGAGTGGTTATGACATGATCACAGTCTCATAGCTAGTAAGTGTCAAAGACTGGATCTGATTTCAGGTTTCTTGACCTATAGCCTGGCACTCTATCCACTGTACTACTTAGTTTCCCTTTTAGAAGCAGCCACAATTAGAGAAAAAAAAATCACTACTAATTGTTAAAAATCTGAAGAAAAGAAAAATCACAGTGGTGATTGATCTTTATTTATTTATTTTATTTTTAATTTAATTTTATTTATTTTTCAAAGGAATTGAGTCAAACCCTCTTAGTTTAAGTAATTATAATATACTTCCATCTCCCTTTTTTGTGCTTTTAAAGACTAAAAAGAAAAAAAAAGGCTTTTTTTTGTCTATAGCTTCATAAAATATTACAAGTTGAAGTAATTTAGTCTAATCCCTCATTTTCCAAATAAAAAAACTGAGGTCCAGATAAATGTAATGACTTGCCTAAAGTCATTTAGTAACTATCTTTCAGATATGACAGAGAAACCAACACATTTCAGCTTCATATTGTAAATGTGGCTGATTTCTTCATATTATTCTATGGCTGATTACTTCAATGATCAAAATGATGAAAAATGAGGCCAGAGTTTGGTCCCTTCATGACTCAGTAAAGTTTGCTCTATTTCCTGACTTACAAATATATGTCATCTATCATAAGGAAGATTAAGAAAAGGAAAAGTATATATACATATATATGTATATATGTATATATTATATATACACATACATACATACACACATACACATACACACACACATACATATACATGTGTATATATATATATATATACACATAGGTGTATGTATCTCTGTGTATATGTAAATTGACCTTCCTAGAGAGGCTCAAGATATAAACAGCACTGGTGATGGGTTACTATATTTAGAATAGGTGTTTTGGGGTTTGTTGGTTTGGGGTTTTTTGCTTTTACCTTTTCTGAGCTTCTGTGCTTCTGTCTTGTTAAAGTTCCCGAGTTTTAATTGAGAAGTTCAATATATTTAAAATGAACTCCTCTCACAAAATAAATTCCCTCTCTGGACTTCCCCTTCTTACCATTCTCCCAATTAACAAACCTCAAAAAGTATGTAATCGTATCACCCAACTACACAGTATTTTGGTTCAATGTGGGTGATTTTAATCCATCATCTAAGGTGCTACTCTACCAATAAAACAGGCAAGAACCATGTTTGAAATAGCATGGTTTTTACTTGAGTCAAAATAGCAAAAGAAATAAGAAGAGGAAATCATACAATAGAATTATTTTCAGACCCTTATATTTACACAAATAAGTAAATGTGAGTATAGACTCACAGTGTACAAAGAAAACAAGTCACTGGAAGATTCATGCACTAAGAAAGCATTGTGCTATTGTGATTCGAATTGTTAGTCTTATATTGTGCCTAGGATAATGTCTTCTTTCTGTGTTCTCACAGTTCTATTTCCCAGCATGGCATCCAATCTGGTCTCACTCTCCCAACTTCCATTGGTACTGACAAGGGGCTGTTTCCTCTCAGAGTTCTAGAAGCAATCTCCAGGGGTTCAAAGTTTCTACTACTATTGGTTACAGGCCCCCATCTTTTATGCTCCCAAATAAATTATCAGCCAACCACTATTTAATAATCTCTTTTTGGTCAATTAATGATTGATTAGATGGTATTTCTGGACTTTGACATCACCCTTTCTCCCATAACCTAGTAAATTGCTCAGCATGGAAGTAAATATTTAATAAAATATCTAAAAGATAGCAACTCTTTTGTTTCAAATTGTTCCTTTTTCTCAATTCTATACTACAGACCCCAAAAGTTCTCTTGAACTTTATCAATATTTTGAAATGAAGCAGAAGCAAAAAAATTAAAAAGCAAATTTTAAAATGAAGACATAAGGAAGTTGCAAGATTCACTGGAAATCAAATGGAGAGCATATGACATAAAATCTTTTTGCTTACTATAGATTCAGAATCATCCACAGGCTCTTCAATGCTATTGCCCCTTTAAGAAGTCTTAATGGATCTAGAAGTCTTGTGGAAGCTTACTTATGGGATCCCTAACATTTGCCACACAAAATTGAAGCTGCTGTTTTGGATGCATTCTGGAGGAGAAGATTGATGGTGGCCAATTTAAATGTTTGTTTTTTAATTCAAAGCACATAGTTGAACTCAGGCCATGATGAAATATGTATTCCTAATTGCAAACAAAGCTGTCAAAAGACCCAGAATGGCCACTGGGGTGTACTCTTCAGAAACAGATCCAAAGGCACATCTACAAACAAGTCCCTGTGGCCACTTCTCAAAACTTTTAAAACATCACAGTCAACTCAAAACACATGGTCCTATAAGGCAAGTAGGGCAGTTTAGCATATGGAAATGAGCCTTTCACTTCCTGGAGAAATGCCAGTCTTCTGTTGGTTGCCCTGGGAAGTTCTACAGGAAAGGGCTTATGGGAAAGATGCAGTGGCCTACATGAAACACGTTGGTGGTCTGTCTTGTTTCTTTTGACCATATGTATTAATTACACAAATGATTTTTTCAGTTGCTGTTAGTTGACATTGTATAGAGGCTAGACAAAGAATCCTAAAAACTAAACTGCATTTTCATTTTTAGAGATAGATATTCTTCTGGTCAATTAGATTCAAAGCAATTTAGTTCAATTCAATTTAATTCCAAGTCAATAAAAAATATTTACCAAACATTGGCAAGGCAACAATAATTTTCGTTTAATATAAGCTACCTAAGGAAAACTGAAAGCTGAGTTCTTTTTTTTTTTTTCATTTAAAGGCATAGTCTCTCATTATCAATTATCAATTTAATTAATTAATTAAATATAATCCAATGTAACACATATTTACCAAGTTCTTGCTATGGACAAAACTATGCTAGGTATTATGAAAAATATAAAGATGAACTATTCTCCACAAAAAGCTTACAATTTAGTAGGAGACATAAAGCAAGTTGATTGTTGTCCTTTGTTCTCAAAGAGAACTAAAATGATATCAATGTGTTAAAGTCAAGTTACAATGTGTCTGAATGTGGCTGAGGAAACCCTGCCACAGCTTGAGCACAAATAGTACATGTGAACATTTGGGTTGGTTTCTCTAATTTTGGTGTCTCGTGATTTTTTTGAGTTTCGTCAATTTTGTCCTGCTTATCTAGCACAGCACTTTCTCTGATGAGGAGATATCGTGTTGAGCAGTCCTATACCAGTGTTTTCCATGTCAGAAAATCAATTTCAAACTTCTTAAGAGAGACTTTGAGAAGGGCCTTATATCTTTTTTTCTGACCATCATGTGAGCACTTGCCCTGTGTGAGTTCTCCATAAAATAGTATTTTTGGCAAGTATTAAATTGAACATTTAATATTCAATCAATTTGGTCAGCTCAATAGAACTATGCTCTCTGTATTAGAGTTTGAATACTTGGCAGTTTAGTTCAAGAAAAGACCTCAGGGTCTGGTATTTTATCCTGCCGGTTGATCTTCAGAATCTTCTTAAGACAATTCAAATGGAAATGATTTAGTTTCCTGGCATAGTACTGTTATACTGTCAGCACACCTGGTCTGTGGACCTTCAGTGTAATAGTCACTCTAATATCTCTTCTCTCTCACACTTTCCTTCAGAGACTCCCAAGCACTGAACTAGTTCTGGCAATGCGCATGTCAATCTCATTATCAACATTTATATCCTAGAAATTATATTGCCAAGGTAAGTGAAAATTTCCACAACATTCAAAATTCCATTTGTTGTAACTGATGGTTCCACATATGGTTGTTGTGGTGCTAGTTGATGGAGCACCTGTGTTTTCTTGGTGGTGTTAGGCTAAAATTAGCACAAAGAGCAGAAAATCTAACCATGTTTTGTGGCAACTCAGCTTCAGAGAGTACCTTGAGTATAGAATCATCTGCAAGCAAAAAATCATGCACCAATGTTCCCTCCACTTTGGCTTGTAGCCTTTTCATGTTGAAGAATTTACCATCAGTGTGGTAGCTAACATTGATGCTGTGTATGTCCTCACTGAAAGCATTTGACAGCATGGCTGAAACTTCATGCTTAAAAACCATGGGAACAAGCACACAACCTTGTTTCACTTCATTGGTGACTGGAAAGGCATGAGAGCATCATCCATTATCTAAAACCCAGATAAACATGCCATTGTGAAATTGACTTACAATACTGATGAACCAAATTTTAACCTAATTTTCCATAAGCCCTGGCGATTGACAGTATTAAAGACTTTGGACAGATATACAAACATTAGGTACAGATTATCTATTCTGGTCCAGGTATTTCTCCCGGAGTTGACAGGCAGGAAACATCATGTGGACCATTCTTCAGCCCTTTTTGAAACCATACTAGGTCTCAGATGGTCATCTACCATCCAGGTAAATCCAGGCAAAGGACCAGTTTATTAAAAAGGACTTTGTCAAGAATCTTCCCAGAAATGGCTAAGAGAGAGATCCCTCTGTGATTGTCACAGGGCAGTCTATTCCCTTTATTTTTATAGTGATAGACAGTGGAGACATCCTTGGACTCCTGAAGGATAACCTCCTGCTATATAACTCAGAAAATTTCAGTCAGCTTTTGTATGACCATGGACCGCCCCCTCCCAGGTTGTAAATCTCAGCTGGAATAGAAACAACACAAGGTCCTTTGCCACACAAAAGGAATCTAATGGCCTTCAAAACCACAACTGGAACTTTAGCTAGGGAGGACTTCAATCTAAGGTCAATAGAATGGAATTTTTGCAGAAGTTTTTGTACAGTGTGTGTGTGTGTGTGTGTGTGTGTGTGTGTGTGTGTGTATGTGTGTGTGTGTCTGTATTTCAATCACAGAGTAGAATCTCCACTTGCTATGGTAATTGGGGTCAGGGTTGGGTAGGCAAACAATTTTTAAGGCACATTTTCTAGCCACATCCTCACATCAAGAGGTGTACAATGCAATCTTTAAAAGGCTGCTCAGACATCCAAGAGGCTGCCGAATCCCAATGCTGCTTCCAGTGAGAAAAATGACCCTACATCTTGGGTCATCTGTATGCAGGATTGTGACTACAGCTTCCAGTGTATCCAAACCTGCGTCCTTGTCACTTTCCTGCTGCCACACGACTTTGGGATAGATAAAAATAGTGAAATGATATAGGTGATATCTTTTGATTTTCGTGTAAATTGATTTTAAGTGAGGCAGAGTTGCATGAAATCATTATTCTTACGCTCTCTTTCAGAAACATCACTGTCCAGTGGCAGGATAGAGAGTCAAGACAACTGGTGATGGCTTGAGATATAGTGGATGACTTTGTCATCTTCCATGACTACACAAGCTTTAAGAACTCTATAATGCTCTTTAGCTGCCTTCATGGCCTTTGGAACAAATCATTCTCATCCAGCCATTCCATCTGGGGAAGTCTTCACATGCTTCGGATAGACACCTAACTCATGGACAGTTTTGAGACCAGTCAGTTACCTTCAACCTAATTTAGCCCATCTGCTAAAAGGGTTTTCTAGGGTATAGCTGCTGTACATGTCACAGATTGGAGCCATGGGTAAGAATTAGGTGGATCAGCTGGACACCAAATGTGGAAAGCAGCCCCGAGAAGAGCTTAGCACCAGAAATATTAGTTTTCCCTGAACACACCCTACTCCTCTATAGAACAAGTACATATTGAGTCAGTATATTTAGGAACATATGATTACTAAATAAATGACTAAATTCATAAGAAGCAATTTTTTATGAATAATAAAACAACCTTTAAACAAATGTAGCACAGCTACAATATGGTAAACTTTTCATATGAATTAATTAGTTGTTCTTAAAAGTATTTAAGTTCTTTGTGCTAAGTGCTGGGAATGCCAATACAAAGGCAAAGACAGTCTCTCTCTTCACAAGGAGCTTATATTCTAATTGGGTTAGACAACATATATGGGGACAGTTGAAAAGTTAGAGGGACAGTGAGTAGAGTCATATGGGACTATGGCTTAATTAATCTACCCTTAATATCACTCTTTTAATTATTAGATTAATATAACCTTTTAAAGAGCAATGCCAAAGTTAATTTGATGATGGATAAAGAATGGAAAAGGGCTTGGGGCAAATTGACAAGAAATCTGGCAAGAAGGTTGTAAGTAAATGAAGTATGTTGAAGTGATATATTGAGTAAAACAGATATAGTGAGTGACTAAGATAATCCTTGAAGCAATCTTTATTGTCTGAGTCCTGTATGTAGCTTTTTTAGGTAAAAGAGTTCAAAGAATTTTCTTCCATCTCAATTTTTAAGTCTTTTTGCAGCCTATTAATCAGATTATTTGGTTCTTTCTGGCACATAGTAAATGTTTAATAAGTGCTTTCTCTAGCTATCCATATATCTGGCTGACAGTCTATTTATCTATCTAGCCATCTATCTATCTATTACTTTTCTCTCTGACTGTCTATCTATGATTCACTACTGTTGAAAAAAGTTCTAAATTATTCAAATGGTCTGCTTTTTATAAAATACAGCCTCTGGCCATTTCCCCAAATTATCAGTATTGTAAGCATAGTTGAAAACACAAGGAGGGCAGAGTCAAGATGGTAAAGTAGAAAAGCACTCACTTGGGCTTTCTCAACATTCTTCTCCAAATAACTTTAAAATAATATCTCAGATTGAGGTAGTGATAAAAGCAGTAGTGGCTTCAGAAATTCTCAAGTCAGAAACAATAACACTATCTTGAAAGCATCAAAAATATCCCAAACCCCAGAATTAGCTTTGAAAATAGCTGTCAGAGAAAAATGATACAAAATCCTTTTGTCCCACCTGCCTTCATGCTGGGAAAAGAGCCCAATATTAACATAAATTTCAAATCAAGTAAAAGGATAGAAAAGCGAGAAAACAAGAAAAGAAAAGGCTGATCATTAGAAAAATACTATGGTGATGGAAAAGATCAAGACATGAACTCAGAAGACAATCAAGTCAAAACATTTTATAAGCAAAGCCTCATATTAAAAATATGAAATGGATACAAATGCACCAGAATTCCTGGAAAAGCTAAAAAATTATTTTCAAAATAAAATAAGAGTAGTAGAAGGAAAAATAGATGAAGAAACAAAAGAAAGAAAATTGTGAAAAGATAATGAACAATTTGGTAAAAGAAGCATACATAATATTAAAAATCCTTAAAATATAATTGGTCAGTGGAAAAAGAGGTACAAAAGCTCATTGAAGAAAACCATTCTTTAACATTAAAATTGAGCAAATAGAAGCTAATGATTTGGTGAGGTAGCAAGAAATAATAAAGCAAAATAAAAATGGGAGAAATAGAAGAAAATGTAAAATATCTCATTAGATAAACAACTGAATGGGAAAAAATAAATCAAGGAAAATTAATTTAAGAATTATTGGATTACCTGAAAGCTACCACCAAAGAGCCTCAACATCATATTTCAAAAAATTATCAAAAATGACCTTCAAACCAGAGGGTAAAATAGAAACTAAAGAGTCTACTAATTACCATCTGGAAAAGATCTCAAAATGAAAATTCTCAGAAATATCAAATTCAAATTCCAGAATTCTCAGGCAAAAAGAGAAAATGTTTCAAATATTCAGAAAGAAATCATTCAAATACAATAGAACTAGAGCTATGATTTGGCATCTACTATATTAAAAGAGTAGAATGTGTGGAATATGATATTTAGGAAGGCAAATAAGCTAGAATTGCACTCAAGAATAACCTACCTAGCAAACCTGAATATAATCTTTCAGGGAAAATGGATATTTAATGAAATAGAGAACTTTCAAGCCTTCCTAATGAAAATACCAGAGTTGAGGAAAAAAATCTGGCCTATAAACACAAGTCTCAAGAGAAGCATAAAAAGGTAAACATGAAAGGGACTCAACAAGGTTAAATTATGTACTTTTCTATATGGGAAGATGATACAGATATCTTCTAAGAATTTTATCTTATTAGAGCAGTTAGAAGGATTCTATGTAGAAAAGGGTACAGGAGCGAGCTTCTCGGATGTACTTCTCGGATGTAGTAAAGGAAGTACTTCTTGGATGAAGTAAATGAAAATAAATAAGAAAGAGAGATGCTCTAGGAGAAGAGGGAAGGGAGAAGAAGAATGGGGAAAACTATTTCACATGAAAGAGGCATACAATAAAATGCTTTTGTCATATAGGAGGAAATGGTGAGAGATGTAATGCTTGGACTTTGTATAAAAATAGTTCAAAAGAGGGTGTGTGTGTGTGTGTGTGTATTAGCAATAATAACTGTGAATGGGAATGGGATGGACTTATCCAGAAAACAGAAGTGGATAGCAGAATGTACTAGAAAATAGAACCGAATGATATGTAATTTATAGAAAACATACTTAAAACATAGAGACACACAAAGTTAAGGGGTTAGAGCAGAATCTAATATACTTATATTAGTGTATATTACTTATATACTTATGTGAAGTAAAAAATAAAAGCAATCTTTTTAAAATAACAAATAGCAATCAAGATCTCTGGCAAAGCAAAAGCAAAAAAATATACCTAATTAAAAAGGATAAGCATGGAAACCATATCTTATTAAAAGAAACCATAGAAATAAAATAATATTAATACTAAACATATGCATCAAATGGCATAATATTCAAATTATTAAAGGAAAAGTTACATGAATTATTGTAATAGGAAATAGATAGCAAAACTCTCCTAGTATGAGTCAATCTTCCCCTCTCAGGACTATTTAGATCTAACTACAAAATAAATAAGAGTGAAGTCAAGGCAATGATTAGAATCTTAGAAAAGCTGACTATGATAGATCTCTGAAGAAATTTGAATGGAAATAGAAAGAAGTATACTTTTTCTCAGCTATATGTGGCACCTTTACAAAACTGACCATGTATAAGGACATAAAAATCTTGCAATCAAATGCAAAAAAAAAAAAAAAAGCAAAAATATCAAATGCACCCTTTTCAGGCCATGATGCAATAAAAATCATATTTAATAAAAGGTCTTCAAAGCAAATGTTGAAAGCTAATTGGAAACTAAATAATCTAATCCTAAAGGATGACTAAGTCAAATAACAAAATATAGAAATAATCTATAATTTCATTAAAGAGAATACAACAATTAGATAGCATTTCAAAATTAGATTATGCAGGCAAAATAGTATTTTGGGGAAAAATTATATTTCTAAAAGTGTACATTAATAAAAGAGAAAAAGAGAAAGATTTATACCAGGAATTCAGGGTTGTTTCATTACAAGAAAAACTATCAGGATAATTGACCATATCAATAACAATAACATTAAGAACATAACTATATTAATAGCTGCAGAAAAAGCTTTTGACAACACTATTCCTAATAAAAACACTAGAAAATATAGGAATCAACAATACCTTTCTTAAAACGACAAGTGATAGCTAATGGGGATAAACTTTAAGCCTTCCCAATAAGATCAGGAATGGAAGGTAGGTTTTATTATCACTCTTATTCAATATTATACTATAAATGCTTGGTATAGCAATGAAAAGAAAAATAAACTGAAGGAATAAAATAGGCAATGAGAAAAAATCTATTATTATTTGCAGATAATATGATGGTGTACTTAAAGAATCCTAGAGTAGACTAAAAACTAGTTGAATATCAAATAAACTGACAATCATTAACATTTCCGTATATTAATAATAAAACACAGTATGAAAAGCTAGAAAGAAAAATTCCATTTGAAATAACTGCAGACAACAGAAAATACTTAAAAGTCTATCTGTTGAAACAAACCCAAAGATTATTTAGACACAATTTCAATTTTTTTTTTGCACAAATAAGAGACAGTTGTAAATATTTGGAGACATAGTAATTGCTCATAGGTAAATCAAACCAATATACTGAAAATTATACTTCTACCTAAGTTAATTTATTTATTTAGTCCATATCAATCAAACTACCAAAGAATTATTTTTTAAATCTAGAAAAACTATTAAAAATATTGACCTGGGGTCTGCTAGTTGGTGAAATGGATAGAGCACCAGCCCTGAAGTCAGGAGGACCTGAGTTTAAATCTGACCTCAGACACTCAACACTTCCTAGCTGTGTAACCCTGGACAAGGACTTAACCCCAAATGTCTCAGCAAAAAAAAAAAAAAAAAAAAAAAAAAAAAAATTGACAAGACATCAAGAATATCAAACAAATCAATTTTTTTTAATGTTAAGGAATGTGGTTTAGAAGTTCCAGATTTCAAACTATATTACAAAACAGTAATAATCAAGATAATCTGGTCCTAGTTATGTAGAGTGGTGGATCAGTGAAATAGATTAGGAACACAAATACACAGTAGTAAATAAACATCATAATCTAAGATAGATAAATCCAAAGATTCAAGCCTTTTGAAAGAGGAACTCAATATCTGACAAAAATTGATGAGGAAACTAGAGCAGAAATTGGGTATAGATCAACATTTCATACCACCAAGATAAGGTCAAAATGGACAAATAACTTAGACAAAAAGAATAGTAGATACAAGTAAATTTGGGGAGCAGATGCCTATGAAATCTATAAATAAGAAGAAAGTTTGTGCCCAAACAAAAAAGACAATTACATAATGTAAAATAGATACATTTGGTTATGTGAAATTAAAAAGCTTTTGCACAAACAAAATTAATATAGCCAAAATTAAAAGAAAAACAGAAAACTGGGATAGGAGGGAATTTTCAAAAACTTTCTTGTGATAAAGGCTTCATTTTTCAAGTATATAAGGAACTGAGTCAAATTTATCAAAATTAAGAGCTATTCCTCAGTTAATAAATGGGAAAAGATATTGATAGACAGTTTTCAGAAGACGAAATAAAAGCTATCAATAGTCATATAAAAATACTCTAAATCACTATTGGTTAGAGAAATGCAAAGTAAAAGAACTCTGAAATACTACTTCATATCTATCAGATTGGCTAACGTGACAGAAAAGAAAAATGAGAAATAATGGATGGCATATGAAAAAATTGGAATACTGAAGCACTGTTGGTGGCATTCTGCAGAAACAATTTGGAACTATGTCCCAAGGGCTTTAAATTGTGTATATCCTTTGACCCAGCAATATTATTGATAGAATTACCCCAAAGAAATTAAAGAAAATGGAAAAGAACCTATATGTACAAAAATATTTATATGAGCTTTTTTTGTGGTGGCAAAGGATTAGAAACTGAGGGAAAGCCCAGCAAATGGGGGATGACTGAACTAATTGTGGTATGTGGTAGTAAATGGAATACTATTGTGCTAGAAAAAATGATCAGCAGTATGGTTTCAGAGAAATCTTAGAAAACTTGTATGAACTTACACAAGGTAAAGTGAGAAGAACCAGAATAGCAATGAATACAGCAAAAATATTGTAAGGATGATCATTTGTGAAAGATTTAGTCACCCTGATCAAGACAATGATCAGAGACAGTTCTGAAGTATCCATGATGAAAAATGCTATTCATCTCCAGAGAGAGCTGATGAACTCTGAATGTAGTTTAACGCATATTTAAAAATATATTATTTTATTTTTATTTTGTTTGTGTTTTTTTGGCAATGTGGATAACATGAAAATATATTTGAAATAATTGAGATTAAAGCACTTAACTTCTCAAAGAATGGGTAGGGGAAAAAGGGAACAAAATAACTTGCAACTGAATTTTTTAAAAAAATAATTGTTATAGAATATTTATATGTAATTAGAAAAAATTTAATAAAGTAAAATTAATTTTAAAAGCCATTTTGATAATTTCATTCCAAAAAATAAAATAAAGCACTGCACTGTTTAAAAAAAATAAAAAGAAATCATGAGAAACATATTTGAAAACAAAATTTCTAAAGATAATCAGATATTACCTGTCATTGTTTGGTGTCCAGTTTGGTATTAGCTTTCAAAATTCTTCCTCCCTTAACTATCCTCTCCTTATCTTGTGCCTAAGATTTACCTATCTATAAATCAGGAAGAAACTAAGAAACTGTATCAACATTATAAATAAAAAGCATATTATAATATTTGCAAGGCATGTTTGAAAAGGGACTGTAATTTTGATCCAAAGGAGACTAAAAGAGGAATAAGGTTGTTTGCCTTTTGTTCATACAAATTAGCACTTTCTATAAAGCCCAACATTTTATTGTTAGATTTCATTGGTGTCTTATTGGGTAATGAAGAGCTTATTCTATTCTAGCATCATTTCTTTGAGGCTTTCATGTAGGTACATTTACATTCTAGTAAAACAGAATGCTTCCGAATTGATGAGGGCAAACTCTGCCAACAGGAATGAGGATTGTACAGTGTCATCCAACTGAAAAGCATCCCTGTCAGATACTCCTCATTAGAACTGCCAGTGCCTTTTACAAGTCCTTGCTTTCCCTGTTTTGTGGTCTCAGTACATAGAGAACATTGTGTAACAATGTAAGTCTTTTAACCCCTATTCAATCATGTACTACCAAAGCTCTTGCTGGATTCAACTCGGTAGGTCTACAGATAACTTTCAACTATTTGGAAGTTTAGAGGTTTATTCACATCTGGTTAGGGTAGTTCGATAACTTATCAGTGTTCTGTGCTATTTGACTAAAGCCAATGGCAGATTATTCACCTTAGACAGAGAGGCACTGACTGATCACATCTTAACCAAAGCTGGTGACAGACAAGTTGCCATTTGTGAGTGCCTGATTTACTGACTTCTGCATTGTTAGAGTGACTCCCTTATCTAAACATCAAGGGATTCATGAACAGCACTTTCCTCATCTGCAAAACAGGAGATTTGGACTAAATAGTTTCTCAAGTCCCTTTTAGCGCTAACATCAGTTGTAAGAGGCCATAATTCTATGACTCAGAATACTGCTTACAGGGACATAATTATGATTCCAAAGACATGAAACTGGCCAAAGTCTACCATGCTTTGGTTCACCCAGGAGCCTAGAGATACCTGGAGGGTGAAGGAAAAGGTCTGCATAAAAGAAATTCCTTAAAGATACTTAAAGGTTAATGATTTTCTATTTCTAAAAATGAAATTACATTAAATCTCTCCACTTAGAGTAGACACAAATAAACTCTAGTATGGGATGGTATGAGAAGTAAAAGTAGGTTGAAATAAAACCTCCAAATTTTTTTGTGTCTGACATATATTGATTTTCAATAGCTTTTTGCATGACACCTATTGGCTATTTAAGAATTACAAGCAAGTTGCCAAACATTATTGGTAGAAAAAGTTTCAACACTGGGAGTTACTTTATACTGATGAAATCACCAATCTGGACTAAGAAAGGCAGACAATGGAAATAAATATTTATTATTTAATATTCCATCCAACACTGATCTCCATCAGAAAACTCATAATCCTTCATTAAAAAGCATTTGTTAGTCATTAACACTTAAAATCTAGATCATGAATTTGGCCCCATATCTTTACCTAGGAATATCACCTATATTGTTGCTATGTATTATTATTTAAAGTTCATTTTCTGATTTAAGTTAAAAAAATAAGACTTCCCAACTAAAATGTAAGTTTGCTTGAGAGTAGTAACTCATGTCTTATGTCATAAAGTCTGTGCTTAACAAATAGTCATGCTCATTCATTGATGAAAAAAAAAACAACCCTTTCTAATCCCTCTCTCTTGAAATAATAACATATACCCTTATTCTGCTTTCATTTTATATTCACCCCCATCACACTCCAAGTAGAAAGCTCTTTGATGGCAGCAACCAGTTTGTGTCTTTTTAAAACCTGAATTTGTACATAGAGGACACTGAATTAATACTTGTTGGATTGGGATGGATAAAATTGAACTGGATGGGATTAAAAGGAGGAAACTTCACATGGAATCTGATTATCCCATCATGGGTTAATCACTAACACCCTAGATCTAACATTCCAGGCCTCTTACACAAATGTATTCAAAAGCTAGACAACTCAGAATTCAGGAACCATCAGATTTTATATTCTTCAACTCTGCAGCCCTTGCCATGAAAAAAAAAAGTTTTCTGCAACTTCCATCTCAGAAACCAAGAAAAAGATATTCTTTTAAAAATAGAAAACAGTTTTATGAATATAGATTGCAATCCCCAGAGAAATAATTATGTATTGCTGTTTAAATGATTACTGGTTTAAACTAAGATTAGATTAGTATGATTTAGAAGAAAGATTGGGAGAAGTTAGGACAAAAGCCCATAAAACATATTTAATTTGGTCTCAAAAAGAATATAGTTAGGCTGCTTTAATAATGTACAGGTTTACTATACTGACTGAAATTTTTAAAGAGTTAAACCTTATTTTAAAATAAAAATTTTTTAAATATAGCTATTAAAATTTAACTATAATGTAGTAAGGGATTGCAATCAATGGTTAGAAAGTACCAGAGTTCTAATCCCATCCCAGGCATTTTCTGGTTATGGGAAATTATCTTCACTATGCCTCAATTTCCCTATTTGTCAAATAGGGAAAATTAGATTCAATGGTCTACAAACTTCCTTCCAATGCTAAATCTAGGAGTCCATGAGAATTAAAGCACATAAAAGATTTGTACAAATGATTTATAATCTTTGAATGTGTTTAGTCAAGAATTTAATTTTTTTTTATGCCCATGGTCATACACAATAAAGTTGCTTCAGCAGGATACTAAAAACAACTTTAAAGTGGGCTAAATTTCAGCTTTGTATTATTAGAGCTTTAATATTATTATATTATATTCCAGCTTCATATTATTAGAGCATATAGAATCATTGAAAACCTTTTTTTTTAATTTTCAAATGATGGCCATTTAAATGTATTCATCATATAGAAACCCTTGAAATTTAATATTTTGAATATGAAATTTTTTAAACTTATGTTTCACTTTGTAAGAACTATAACTGGTTGTTACCAAAAGATTGTACAGCGCAGAACATAGTATACTAAACTTGAAGGTAGAAGATGTGGGTTTGAATTCTATCCCAGATACTAGCTGTATGACCATAGAGGCCATTTAATTATCGGAGTCATATATGAAATGGGAGGCATAACACTATTAGTTACCTCATGGGCTGTTGTTAGGCTCAAATAAGATAATGTATGTAAAATACTTGGCAAACTTTAACTTAATCTTTAAAGCATTACATCAGCTTTCAATTTTAGTAATATATGTTTTATGTTATTTATATTAAATATAGTTTATAATGCAATGTAGATTTAGGAATTTATATTTTTCTTTATGAATCATAAAGTATTTTTATTCATTAATTTTTAAATCAAAAATTTCCATTTTTATTGACATTCAGTGGTAATTGATGCTAAAGATTTATGGCATTGATATTTTTTATTTTTTTATTTAAGCTTAAAATTAACTTTTACCTTTTTAAAAGGAATTGTATATCTCAAGAAAGGATTCATATATTGTTCATCAAAATACAAGAAATGTATAAATAAAATTATAAAAAGTTAAATGGTATAAATAAAAGTATTTCCTTTTCACTCTAGTTTCTGGTCTTTAGAAAATATTTTTAAACATGAAATTGATATAAAGAACTTTACCAACCAATTCTAGTATCAAGATCAGTCACTTCATGTCAACTTAAACTTTTAAAAATTCCAATATGCAGATGTTTAGCAGTTATAAGGCAGATATGCCATTTATTTAATTAAGGTAAACACTTTTTTTTTTTTAGCTAATCATTTAGTTTGAATACTGAGTTGTTTTTTTTTCTAACTTAAAATTATACTCACTAATATTACTAAGTGATTATTTGAAATTTAGGATTTAGTTCTGGATTGTATTTCTATTTTTATCTGTGAAAAACCTCTTGCCAAATCAGGAAGATTTAGTAAAAATTTGAGTCCCTATGTGAAAGTGTTAAAAAGCAAAGAAGGGAGAAATAAAATGGAAACAACAGGATAAACAAACACCTCCCGAGAGTCACAAAAACAAACATATGCAAAAAAATAAAATAAAATAAAATAACCTTTCGATTTTTATTTTCAACTTTAATGAAGTACTGGTTTAAGTGGCCAGGAATGATTGGTGATTTAAACAGTTTGAGATTCCTTATCAGGTCCCATTAATCCCCAAGTCTGGTTTTTACCTTTCTATATTCTAGAAACCATGTGAAAGGAAATACCCAATTATTTTTAAGTAAACTGAATTGTTCAGTTCATGTTTAGGTAGAAAAATTCCAAAAGATCCAGAGTTAAAATTTAGAAGAATTTATTTTTATTTACAATCAAGGGTACAGTTGCTTATGTGCGGATCTCACGTTTTTTAAAATATCTTATTTAAAAAACAGGAGAAGAGAGGGTTCTTAGAAGGAACTTCACAGCTATGCAGGAGCTATATCTCATTTAGCTATCACAGTTAATTAAAGATTATGAAAAACCATGAATCAATCAATATATTTATATATTATATTATATATTATTAAGATTTTTGACTTTTGAAGAGACAACAATTTAAAAATTGATTTGTAAAGAATGCCAGTGAACATTACCCCAAAGGCAAAGATTTTTGTTGGTTTGTTTGTTTCTTTCTTTCTTTTTTCTTTCTTTCCTTATTAAGTGTGATATTCTGGGATGTTTGAAATAATTTTTATTGTTTAGATAAATACAAGAGAGTGAATGTAATTTTGATTTCAAATTGAAATAACTTCATAAATTTGAGGCTTTTTCCCAAGAGCCAATTGCAAACTTAAAAATCATTTCAACAAGAACTGTAACTGTCACCTACATTAAAATAGGGATAATCAGAGGAATCATTCTATTTTGTATTACAAGGACATAACACAAATTAAATGGGAAGATACAGCATAGTTCAAAATATTCCAAATATAATTTGAAATTATATCAGAATTTTTCAAAATAACAATTATATTAAAATATGTTGTAATTTTATGCATTTGTGTTTTTGCCAATAAAATAAATAAATTCCAAAATGAAAAAGGCATCTCTTCTAAATTCTGTTAGAATTCAACTTGGTCAAGTTAAAGTAGTTAAGCAAAATAGTTTAAATTACTAATGGAAAACATTGCATTCATGCTCATTTTGTGAAAAAGATATGATTGCAGTTAAATCAAAACAAAACAAAACCCTCCCTGGGGGGCCAAGCAATGTCACCAAGTTGAAATTCCTTCACCAGAGGTAAAGGTCTTGATGACAGTTATTTTCCAGTTCTAGAGTTCAACAATCACATCTCTGAAAGATTTTCCACGTGAAGTGTTTGGAGAAGTGGTGGACGTGTGACTGATGCCTGAGATCCATTCCCTTGTCTCCTTTAAGGCAGGGGAGGGTGGTGAATGGAGCTGAAGAAAAGGTAATGCTGATAAGGGAATCTATACCAAATGTTGTCACATGCTAGAAAATGATTAGATGCCCTTGTTGTACGGTTATTAGAGAGAACCAGGGTGAAGGGAGAAATGGGAGGTCAAGTATAGGCACATGGCAAAAACAAACAAAAATCTTTCTATGCTAAATAGAGGAAGGAGAATAAATTTTTGTGTTACTAAATTATCCCTCATTGTGCTTTTTGGTCCTTTTCTGGACTTTCCAAGCATGGAAAGTCTATGTTGGTAATATTCTTCCTTGATATTTGCCAATCACTATATTGCGTTTTAATACATTTTGTTTAAACAATATCTTAATTGGAATTCTCTTTCTTTTCTTTTCTCTGCCATGGAAATTACACACAGTACAGTGGGATGAGACATAGAGTTAGAGTCACCGAAACTGTGCTTATATCCTAGCTCTACCACTTGCCCAACATATTTAATTTCTCTCTAGGCATCAGTAAAAAATAAGGGGACTGAATTAAATGATTTTTGAGGTCCCTTTCAAATTGAAATCTATGATTTTAGATATGCCTACCCTCAGGAATGATTATAATCAAGATACAATCTATATCAACCTTTTGCCACTTTTCCTATATTATTGAGGTTAGATATATTTGTATTTTTTATGTTTTTTCCCCTAACTGTAGAACGTTAGGGTAGAACCTTTAGCACAGTGCTCTACAGATAGGAGGGATTCAATAAACATTTATCTGCTGATTGATTGATTGTCACCTGTTAGAATATAGATTCCTTGCATGTAAGGACTGTTTCATTTTTTGTATTTGCATCTTTGTCATCTAATATCTTATCTAACACATAGTAGTATTTAAAAATGCCTGTGTATCGATTGGTCTGACTTTCCCACATAAACTAAATGGATCATCTGATTTAATTTTTTTAATAACTTTGTATTGACAGTACACATGCATAGGTAATTTTTTACAACATTATCCCTTGTACTCACTTCTGTTCCAACTTTTCCCTTCTCTCCCTCTACCTCCTCCCCTAGGTGGCAGATAGTCTTATACATGTTAAATATGTCACAGTATATCCTAGATACGATATATGTGTGCAGAACTGAACAGTTTTCTTGTTGTATGAGAAGAATTGGATTCAGAAGGTAAAAATAATCTGAGAAGAAAAACAAAAATGCAAACAGTTCACACTCATTTCCCAGTGTTCCTTCTCTGGATATAGCTGATTCTGTCCATCATTGATCAATTAGAACTGAATTAGATTTTCTCTTTGTTGAAGATATCCACTTACATCACAATATATCTTCATACAGTATAGTTGTTGAAGTGTATAATGATCTCCTGGTTCTGCTCATTTCACTTAGCTTCAGTTCATGTAAGTCTCTCCAAGCCTCTCTGTATTCATCCTACTGGTCATTTCTTACAGAACAATAATATTCTATAACATTCATATGCTACAATTTACCCAACCATTCTCCAAGTGATGGGCATCCATTCATTTTCCAGTTTCTAGCCACCACAAAAAGAACTGCCACAAAGATTTTGGCATATATAGGTCCCTTTCCCTTCTTTAGTATCTCTTTGGAAAATAAGCCCAGTAGTAACACTGCTGGGTCAAAGGGTATGCACAGATTGATAACATTTTGGGCATAATTCCAGATTGCTCTCCAGAATGATTGGATTCGTTCACAATTCCACCAACAATGCATCAGTGTCCCAGTTTTCCTGCATTCCCTCCAACATTCATCATTATTTTTTCCTATCATCTTAGCCAATCTGACAGGTATATAGTAATATCTCAGAGTTGTCTTAATTTGTATTTCTCTGATCAATAGTGATTTGGAACACTTTCATATGAGAAGAAATAGTTTCAATTTCATCATCTGAAAATTGTCTGTTCATATCCTTTGACCATTTATCATTTGGAGAATAGCTTGATTTCTTATAAATTAGAGTCAATTCTCTATATATTTTGGAAATGAGGCCTTTATTGGATCCTTTGGATGTAAAAATGTTTTTCCCAATTTATTACTTTCCTTCTAATTTTGTCTGCATTAGTTTTGTTTGTACAAAAACTTTTTAACTTAATATAATCAAAATTATCTATTTTATGATTAATAATAAGCTCTAGTTCTTCTTTGCTCACAAATTTCTTCCTCCTCCACAAATCTGAAAGGTAAACTGTCCTATGTTCTTCTAATTTGTTTATGGTATCATTCTTTATGTCAAGATCATGAACCCATTTTGACCTTATGTTGGTATATAGTGTTGGGTGATGGTCAATGCCTACTTTCTGCCATATTAGTTTCTAATTTTTCCAGCAGTTTTTGTTAAATAGTGAAATCTTATCCCAAAAGGTGGGGCCTTTGGGTTTGTCAAATATTAGTTTGTTATAGTCATTGCCTATTTTGTTCTGTGAACCTACCCTATTCCACTGATCAACTTCTCTATTTTTTAGCCAGTACCAAATGGTTTTGATGACCACTACTTTATAATATAGTTTTAGTATAGGTAGGCCACCTTCATTCGTTTCTTAAGCCATTTATTTCCTCCTTTGATAATCTGGGCAACCTATATTTTTGTAGGTATTCAGCTATTTCACTTAGGTTATTGAATATATTGGCATAATATTGGCCAAAGTAACTCCTAATTATTGCTCTAATTTCCTCTTCATTAGTGGAAAATTCTCCCTTTTCATATTTAAGACTAACAATTTGATTTTCCTCTTTTCTTTTTCTAATCAAATTCACTAAAGGTTTATTTATTTTGTTGTTTTTTTCCAAGCAACCAACTTTTTCCATACAACAAACTCTTAGTTTTATTAATTCTTTTTTTTAACTTTCAATGTTATTAATCTCTCCTTTTATTTTTTTGAATTTCAAGTTTAGTATTTGATTGGGGGTTTTTAATTTGCTCTTTTTCTAGCTTTTTTAACTGCAAGCTCAATTCATTGATTTTCTCTTTGTCTATTTTATGCAAGTAAACATATAGAGATATAAAATTACCCCTTATTACCACTTTGGCTGCATCCCACAAATTTTGGGATGTTGTCTCATTATTGTCATTCTCTTGGATGAAATTATTAACGGTGTCTATGATTTGTTGTTTTACCCATTCATTCTTTAGGATGAGATTATTTAGTTTTAAATTACTTTTTAATTGGCTGGCTTTTTATTTAATGTAATTTTTATTGCATTGTGATCTGAAAAAAATGCATTTACTATTTCTGCCTTTCTGCATTTGATTTTGAGATCCTTATGTCCTAATATATGGTTAATTTTTGTATAGGTTCCATGAATTGCTGAGAAGAAAGTGTACTCCTTTCTGTCTCCATTCAGTTTTCTCCAAAGATCAATCATACTTAACTTTTCTAGTATTCTATTTACCTCTTTAACTTCTTTCTTATTTAGTTTGTGGTTTGATTTATTTAGTTCTGAGAGTGTAAAGTTGAGATCTCCAACTATTATAGTTTTGCTGTCTATTTCTTCTTGCAGCTCTCTAACTTCTCCTTTAGGAATTTAGATGCTATACCACTTGGTGCATATATGTTTAGTATTGATATTGCTTCATTATCTATGGTACCTTTTAGCAAGATATACTTTCCTTCCTTACCTCTTTTAATTAGATCAATTTTTGCTCTTGCTTGATCTGAGATAAGGATGACTACCCCTGCTTTTTTTACTTCACCTGAAGCATAATAGATCTGCTCCAGCCTTTTACCTTTATCTGTATGTATCACCCTGCTTTAAATGTGTTTCCTGTAAAAAATGTATTATAGAATTCTGGCTTTTAATCCAGTCTGCTATTTGCCTCTACCTCATGAGAAAGTTCACTCCATTCACATTTACAGTTAAAATTACTAATTCTGTATTTACTGCCATCTTATTATCCCCAGGTTATAATTTTCTCTTTCCTTTTCCCCTTACTCCCCTCCCCAGTATTTAATTTAGGAGCACCACTTACCTCAAGCAGCCTTCCCCCTTCAAAATCTCTCCCCCTTAGAGTCCCTCCTCCTTTCTTAAACCTTTCCCCTACTATTTCTGTATTTCCTTCTATTTAGCCTATCCTTTCCCTTTAGCTTTCCCACACACATACACACACATTTTTCAGTGAGGTGAGAGAAGTTTTTATGAAAATCAAATATGTCTAATATTTTCTCTTTGAGTCAAATCTGATAAGAGTAAGATTCACACAATGTTTATTTGTTTCTCTTCTTTCACAGAATTCACCTGTTTCTTTGAATGCCCATCTTCTTCCCTGGAAGAAAATTCTCAATTTAGTGGAGTAGTTTATTCTTGGCTTCATTCCAACTTCCTTTGCCTTTCAGAATATCACATTTCAGGCCCTTCGATTCTTTAATGTGGAAGCTGCTAGATCCTGAGTAATCCTTGTGGTGTTCTCTTCTTTTATATAATATAAGATAGTTCTCTCTGGGAGCAGGTTTCTTGGGGAAGTTTTCTGGAGGCAGCCTTAGTTTCAGTTGAAAGTAATAATCACTCCAAATGCAGCCAGGTGTTAAAAGTTCAGATCTTTTATTGCTTCCTCCAAAATAGCCCAGTTAGTTTTCTTGGAGGCCTATCTCTCTGCTTGGTTCCAAGAGATCCTTCTGAATGTCTCCAAATCCAAAGGTTTGTCCTGCAGCCTCCAACCAGCACAAAGGTAGAAAATGGAATGAATCTGACTCTACCTCCAAGAGTGGGCTTGTGGGCTTCTCTATCTCCTAGAGTGCTCCTCTCCAACTCCTGGCAATGTTTCAAACTAACTAACCTGAAGCTAAGAGCTTCTTTATATATGATCTCCCAAAGGTTGATTTCTCCTCTGAGGGAGGGATTAAGGGAAGTGTGAATTCACAAAGTTACAAAATTAACTTTGTGAATCTTCCATGCTTATGAACTCCAATGAGTACTTAGATACATTAGTGAGTTAGACAATTTGCTAATTAGGCAACTGATTTATCACTTTGTAAGGATTAGCTCTAAGGTGTGAACCAATAAGCATTGTTTCAATTCCATTGAGTTAACACTAAGATTCTAACATCTCCCTTGAGTTATTACCTTGTTTCAAGTTGAGTTAACACTAGGATTCTAACAAATCCTTACTGTGAATCCTCAGTATTTAAGTTGTTTGTTTGTTTGTTTGTTTTCTGTCTGCTTGTAATATTTTTCCTTAGTGCGATAGTTCTGAAATTTAGCCACAATAGTCCTTGGAGTTTTAATTTTAGGGTCTCTTTCAGAAGGTGTTTGATGAATTCTCTCAATGGCTATTTTACCTTCTGATTCTATGATATCTGGGCAGTTATCTTTGATGATTTCCTGAAAAATAGTGTCTAAGCCCTTTTTTCCATCATGATTTTCAGGGAGTCCAATAATCCTTAGATTATCTCTCCTAGATCTATTGTCCAGGTCAGTTGTTTTCCCAAGTACATATTTTACATTTTTTCCTATTTTTTCCTATTTTTTTTTTTTGGTTTTGCTTGACTGATTCTTGATGCCTTATAAAGTCATTAATTTCTATTTGTTCTGTTCTGATTTTTAATCAATTATTTTCTTCATTTACTTTTTTTTAACTTCTTTTTGTATTTGTCCAATTGAGTTTTTAAATGAGTTGTTTTGTTCTATGGATTTCTTTTCTATTTCACAATTTTTAAGGAGTTATTTTCTTTTTCCAATTCACAAATTCTGTTTTCCTGGGAGTTCTTTACTTTTTCCATTTCACATTTGAGGGAGTTGGGTTTTTTCCCACTTTATTAAATCTTTCTTTTAATGAGTTATATGCCTTCTCCAAATCATCTTGCCAAGTTTTCCTTTCCTTACCCCATTTTTCTTCTAGCTTTCTTTTCAGGTACTTTTTAATTTCTTCTAGGAGAGCCTTACGTGGTGGGGATTAGGTTGTTTCGCCCTTTTGGGGCTTCATCTGGAGACAATCTGTATTTAGTCTCCTCAGAGTCTGAAATCTGTTCTTCTATTTCACTGCAGAAGCTGTCTACAGTTAGAGCTCACTTTGCCTCTTTATTCTTTTTTTTAATGTTGGGATCTGTTTTTAGGGCAAGGAAGTTCCAAGCTTCCTCTATAGACTAGAAAGTGACAGTGTCTGCGCTGGGATGGTGCTAAGTCACTCCTAGTTCTGGGTGGGTGTTACCAGATCCCATAAGACTTCAACACTATGGGATACAATTTTTACCTTTTGCATTTGTGTTGGATGTTTTATAACTTTTCTGCTGATCTACTGGCTTGCAACCAGGGCAGAGTAGCCAACACTGTTGTAGAGTCCTCCCCATAAATTCCCTACCCCATGGAAACCACACCCCACTCCAGGTCTACTCAGCTTGTGCTGGCCTCTATGCTTTGCCTCCCTGCCTGCACCGGGCCTCCTCCCATGCTTGCACCTAATCCACCCAATCAAAACAGACCTTTTCTTGTGATCTCCAAACTTATCTTCTACTGGTAATTTGCTGTACTCCCAATATTTATGGATTCTACTAGACAAGTACTATTTCAAAGGTTGAATTTCATAATTAATGTGAAGGTAGTAGGAGAGCTCAGAAAGAAGCATGTGTCCTCAACATCATCTTGGCTCTGCCCCAATCTCATAATATCTAAAAAAATTGCCTATATGTATATATATGAAAGAGATGCATTTTTCTTACTGGAAAAGAAAGAAGATAGGAAATTTGGATAGCTTTTAAAAAAAGGGAATTGGGGAGGATTCTAAAAAGATGGCAGAGTATGTTGGCAAACTGCAAGCTCTCACAATTTTTTCCATAAATAGAACAAAATTTCACCTCAGAGTGAACATAGACTGGTGAAAAATTAAGACTTGGGACAGAACAGGGATCTTCTGAGAAGATCTGAAGAAAAACTAGAGAGACCTAGGGCCATCTTAACCCAAATGAAAAACAAATACCTCCTGAGTAACTCCATAAAAACATCCAGTGGGTACCCATTAGGATAGCTGGGTGCTATTGGAGCCTCAGCATGAACCATAGCAACAGTGACTTGTGCCTCCCAGATTATTTGTGGAGTCAAGGTATGAGTCCAGGAAGGTCTGAATCCAGGAAGACTGAGAGAACCTTGGCTGATTAGGAAGGGCAAGCCCAGCTGTGTTGCAAATGAACTGAGCCCTGGACTAGAAGGAACCAGCACCTGGTGAATGCAAAGGCATCAAGGTAGGGATGCTGCTGGCTGTGGACTCTTGCTAGAGGAGAGAGCTCTTGGTTTGGGAATTTCAGAGGAAAGAACTGAAGTAAAGCCAAAGTACCATCTCCTTACCCCACAATTAGAGGTGTTTACACTAATATCTCTTATTTTTAAAAAATGAACCAGCAAAGAAAAAACAACCCCCCCACATAGAAACATACTATGGAAACAGGAAAAACTAGGGTTCAATTTCAGAAGAGGACATTGAAGTAAAAAACAAAACAAAACAAAACAAAAACTTCTGCGTCAAAGACTAGCACAAAATGACTTCCTGCCTAGAGAGAATTTGTACTCAAGAAACTCAAGAACTCAAAAAAGAATTTAAAAATCAAATGAGAGACACTGAAGAAAAACTAAAAAAGAAAATAAAAACCATCCAAGAAAAACAAGAAAATTATGAAAAAAGTCAACCAACTAGAAGAGATAGAGTCTCAAAGATGAAAATGTCTTTAAAAATTAGAATTGGAAAAGGGAAAGCCAATGAAGCTATGAGAGATCAAGAAATAAAACAGATTATAAAGAATAAAAAAAACAGAATAAAATGTGAAACATCTTACAAGAAAAATGACAGATTTAAAGAACAGATCAAGAAGAGAAAATTTAAGAATAATTAGACTGCCTGAATGTTGTGACAAAAAAAAAGGACCTTGACACAATAATACAATAATGCAAGAAATCATCTGAGAAAATTGTCCTGAAGTTATAGAACAGGAGGGGAAAATGAAAATTTTAAAAATCCACCCATCACCATCTCAGTGAGATCCTTTGTGGAAAGCACATAGGAACATTACTGCCAAATTTCAAAACCCCCAGATCAAAAAGGAAATTTTGGAAGAAACAAGAAAAAAACAATTAAAATACACTGGAACTACAATTAAAATTGTATAGGATTTTATCAGCAGCCACAATAAAAGACTGCAGGTCCTGGAGACATATATTACCTACACTCAAAAGAACTAGGCCTGTGGCCAAAAATATCATATTCAACAAAATTATCTATAATATTGAATGAGAAAAAAATGGACATTTGATGAACTTGCAGATTTTCAGGACTTCCTGTCAACCAAACAAGAACTTAAAACATTTAGAGCCAATTTCAAGTAACTCAACTATGACAAATTGTTTAAGGGTTTTTATTTTTTAGGAAATGTATACTGTCGGTTTAAGATTCCCATCAACAATAGGGCAGATCAAAAGAAAGATTGGCCAAGTTAAGGTAAAAATATTAATTATGTTATAAAAATGAGGTGCAGGGAAAAAAAATAAGCTCAGAGGTATTAGAGAGGGGAAGAGTGAAGAGTACTGAAAATCTATGCATCTGGAGTGAATAAATCCCGGAATGGGTTTAATAGGCAACATTACATATACATATCATGAAGGGTATAGCACCCTCCAAAATCTATAAAGAAATAAGGGAGGGATAAATGGACAGGGAAGCAAAGGGTAAGGAAGGAATACATGGGAGGGGTCCATGGGTGGAGGGAGATTAAGTAATAGCAAGGCAAGTTAGAAACAGAATTAAAGCAAAGGGTAAGCAGGGATAGGAAAAATATGTGTGTATAGATATATGTTACAGATATTTACATATGTGTGTATAAATGTGTTCTAGAAAAAAAAGGAACCGATATCCTCTTCACCCCTGCCTTTATCTGGGGGGATGTTTGTTGTTACTATTACAATCACAAATGTGTCTCCTTTCAACATTGATTTTAGCCCCCTCAGATGGCAAGGTAATATCAACAAATAAACTTTAAAAGTGGATTTTTTTTTTCAAGGGAAACATTTGGAGGCCAGCCCAACTGCACAGATAAAGCTCCTCCAGCTTTTTTTGGGGGGAATCCATATTATTTTCCCAACTGTTCAAAGGCCCTTTAAACATAATTTCTCTAATGTGATGTAGCCAATAAGGGATTCTCAGTCTTCTAAGAATAGTTTTTAAAGAGTTGAATGCAAAACAATTTAATACTATGTAACTTCGGAGGTCTCTAATTATTCTTTCATTGAAGATGGACACATAGGTAACTCACATAAAATTGATATTATTCCATGCTGATGTCAGCAATAGTTATAGTTTTCCCAGCAATAGGAATCTATACCTTCAAAACTAATATCAGGGAATGATATGCATAGACATAGTTATACAAATCAAATGTCTCATTTTACTGCTTAGGTACCCACTAAAGAAAGGTATACTCTAGGGCATATAGCCAGATTTCTAAAATGTATCAGATTTCCAGGTATGGCATCAATCAAAACTTTGTTTGAGATCAAGAATTTATGTTACTGTTGCAGTTTACTTGTCTTAGTGAAAGTCAGAAAATAAACAGTGTTTCTGAAGGCTGGTTCTCTGGGAGATAATGAGATCTTAGGAATTAGAGTTGGATGGTATTAAAGATCATATAATCCAACCTCTTATTTTATAGAAAATGAAGCCCAGAAGTTTATCCAAGTTCAGTCAGTTAATGTATTACAAAAGCAAGAATCAGACTGAAGTTCTCTGACTCCAATACCAGCAATATTCCTAGTGAACAGAAATCCTCATACTATTTTAATTGTTATGTATTGGATGTTTCTTTATTATGGAATGAATAACAAGAGGATAGAACTTAAGAACTGGAAAAGCCATTGGATGTTATCTAGTCCAACCCCTTAGTTGATAAAGAATTCATTTTATCTATTACTTATAAGTTATCATTCAATTCCTGCTCAATTAAAGAAGTCCAATAAATTGGCAGAGCAGTAACATGGTCCAGTGGATAGAGCATCAGACCAGGAGTCAGAAACATTCATCTTCCTAAGTTCAAATATGGCCTCAAATACTTACTAGCTGTGTGACCTTGGGCAAGTCAGTTAATCTTGTTTGCTCCAATTTCATTATCTGTCAAATGAGCTGGAGAAGGAAATGACAAGCTACTCCAGAATCTTTTCCAAGAATATCCCAAATGGGGTCACAAAAAGTCAGAACTGACTGAAAAGACTGAATAGCAATAAATGAACTGGAAACCATCAACAAATTTTCTGAGACAGTAAAATAGCACAGTGGATAGAATATTACATCTGGAGTTAGAGAAACCTAAATTCAAATTCAGACTCAAACACTTACTAGCTACTGACCCAGAGAAAGTAGATTAATATCTGCCTCAGTTTTCTCATTATCAAATGGGGGTAGTAATGGTACTTCCCAAAATTGTTGAGAGAATAAAATAAAATAACAAATCTTAAAGCATTATATAAGAGCTAATAATCATTATTATCCACCTCTTTCTGCTGATCATTTTACTTTTGGGGGTACATCTAAGTGTTAATCACATCTAAATCTGCCTTTTTGTAACTTTCACCAGTTATTCCTAGTTCTTCCCTTTGGGATCAAGTGGAACAACAATCCTCCCCTCCCCCAAAACAAACAAAAACATCTTTTGTGATCTAAAAATTCTGAGTTCTTCCAACTAGTCTTTACAGAGCTTGGTCTCCATTTGACTCATCATATGGGTCATGCCAGTCTAGATGCATTCCTGCTTTCCTTTGCTCTTCCTGAAAGATGACAACCAGAAAAGAACATTGCACCCCATATATGATCTGGTAAGGGCAGAGTACAGCAGGACTATAATGTCCTTTACTCTGAAATCTATGCTTCTACCAATAAATCTAAAATAACATTAGCTTTTTGGAGGCCATGTTGTCCTATTGACAGATACAGGTCTTGAAGTTCATTAATGCATAGACAAACAACATATTGTCCAAAACTCTCTCAATATGTACTTAAAAAGCTGATTTTTTAAACAAGTATATAGCTTTATATTCAAAACTATTAAATTCTATTTTAGCTTTGACCATTGTTGTAGCCTCTCAAACTTTTGGCAATTCTGATTGTTATGCACCAAATATGCAATCCCTTCCCTCTTTATTTCTTCTCCAAATCTGACAAAAAGTTTCAGCCAAGGCATTAATTTAAAATGTTGAACAGCACGGGACAATGGACAGATGTCTAAGATATATCACACTACCAATTCTTCATCTGTTTCTTCAGAATCTCATTCTTAAGAGTTCCTTATATTTATGCTAAATTCCCCTAGAAATGATCAGATCATGAAATCCAGTTTATCCTTCAAGAAGATATCATTTCATTAATGAGTATTCTTTCTATCCAGTCATTCAACCAGTTCCTGAGTCCACCTAGCTATATTATCATGCACTTGACACTGTCCACAAATATTATGTATAAGTTTTGTTAAATGCTTTGCTGAAATATATGTATTCTATAAATGTAAGACTTCCACGATTTACTAGTCTATTTTACCTTGTCTAAAATGTTAGTGAGGTTAACCTATAATGACTGTTCTTGATTAACTTATTTCCTTATAATGAGTGATGCTTCCCTCTCTAAATTCAATTCAACAAATATTTTTAACTGCTTGCTGAGTATAAGGCATTATTTCAGGTGCTCTAGTGTTTAAAAGATTGATATAAACTACCTAGGAGTATTTTCTATATATTTTTAGGAATAGAAGTCATTCTAACTGGCCGATATTTTCAGAAGTGGCCATTTTTCCTACTTTGAAAATCAAGGCAACATTTTTCCTTTTGTTGTCCTCTATCATTCTTTCAAAAATGACTTGAGATATTCAATAATCACATCAACCAATTCCCTTACAATTGTAGTGTTTTATCTATTCAAACCTTTGTGACTTTAACTCATTAAAATAATTTAGCTGTTCTCTTACCATATCTTTACTTATCATTCATAGCTTTTAATTCTGTTAACCATTTTTGTCTTATTTTCCCAAAGTTCATTATTGAAAGAAGCAGAAACAAACAAGACTTTGATATGTTAGCCTTCTTATCATTTTCCACTATTGACATATTTTTTAGATCTCTCTACATGATGAAGGAATTGGGGATATTTAGCCTGGAAAAGACAAAAAAAAAAAAAAAAACCAGGGAGAATATGGTATCTGTCTTCAAGTATTAAAGGACTGTCACAAAGAAGGGGAATTCAACTTCTTCTGCTTGGCCTTAGTGGGCAGAATGAGGAACAATGGGTAAAGTAGCAAATTTGGGTTTCACAGAGTAAAATATTTCCTAACAATGATTGCAATCCAAAAATTAACTGGAATACTTCTGGATTTGATAGGTCCCACTCAACTATGGTCTTCAAGAAAAATCTCAATGACTGACTACTTGTTGACTAGAGAGAGGAATCTTATTCTGTTATGGGTTCAATGTCACTAGATAGTTACTGAGCTTCCAATTCTTTATATCCTGTGATTCTGAGACTCTGGGAACTACTTCTTTATATTCTATAGAATCATAGATTTAGAATTGGAAGAGATGTTACAAACCATGTAGTTCAAGCTTTTATTTTACAGATGTTGAAACTGAGGCCCAGAGATGTATGACTTGCTCAAACTCTTTTGGGTCATAAATCTAGCAAATGTCTAAGGCAGAATTTAAATTCAGATCTTCTAGGTCCAAGTCAAACACCCTATCCCTAGGCCATTCTGCTTCTATTTATCCTCCAATCTTCTCCTTTGCTTCCATCTTCTGTATGTCTTTTAAAAAATATCTAAGTTGGTCGATGGATTTATCCAACGCTGTACATTCTTCTCTCTAGACAATTACCCAGAATTTCATTCTTGTATATTTATCTTTGTACCAATTTCCCTGAATGAAATTAGGTCTTGAGATCCCATACATCTTAATTTTTTTTTTGGAATCTTATTTACCAAACTACAGAGTATATATCATGTTTTCAATAGTAGAGTAATTATACACAATATAAGAAACACCTCATTTTTAAAAGGCTTCATCACTAGGATTCTCTTCCTACTTTGTTTTCAAAAAAGGAGGAAAAGGGAGGGAGGAGGAAAAGAATGAGAAGAAGAACGAGGAAAAGGAGAAGAAAGAGAAAGAATAGAAGTCCTGGGTCACCACATAACATTTGATACTCTCAGGCATGCATATAGGACTGAGTACATGAATCCATCAATACCCAATGTCTGAAGACTTTTGAAGAGATGGATTTTTTCCTATCTTCTTAGTTGAAGAGAAAATCCACTTCAGTCATACCCATCAGCTCATCATATTTTTAGGACTTTAACATAGAATGCACTTTCTCAATGGAAAGTAAAGAACTATTATATTCATTTCTAATTTCTATTTTATGTCTCCTGGGTGATTAGTCATACACTAAAGATAGTGAACATATGTAAGATGTGAAGAACTTAGTGAGAATGGGAATCAATCCTCCAAAAAAAATATTGTTTTGAATAAAGGGAAAGAATTGAAAGCAGTATGATCTGATGGAGAGAGAGAATTCTTGAGAACAGGACTTGAGTCATATGAAAATACTTGTCATTCATGTGACCTGAAATAAGCCAAGAATTTTGGTAGGTCTCAGTTTCCTCATTTCTTAAATGAAGGAGTTGGACTCAGTGATTTCTGAGTTCATTTCTAAATCTTGAAGTTTATGAGTAAAAAACTCACATTTTAAACCAGACAAAATTCATGTATATGAAAACCATAATTATTAAGTACAATTAATATAAAAGTGAATTCTTTGTTTACTGATTTTTCCAACATATTGATAATTCAAAAGTATTGGATTTGTAATCAAAAGAGTCAGAATGAAGTCCTTGTTCTACCCTATACTAGCCACACCACCTTGAGAAAAATTACTTAATCTCTCAGGATCTCAGCTTTCTCATCTATAGAATGGCACTCAAAACAAGCTAATAGCAGTACCTACCTCACAGGTTTATTATAAGAAATAAATTAAATAATCTGATGTGGAAGCTCCTTGTGCCACTAAAACATTATGTACCTTATACTCTTATTATTAAAATGATCAAATAGGTAAAACACTAATTAAGCAAAAAGGAAAAACCAGACACAGCCAAATGTTGTTTTTTTGTTTGTTTTTTTTTCCCAGTGAATGAATTTAAAGGGTTTACTTATGGCAGAGGCTAAAACATGGGACTTTTATCAACTAAAATTATTTCCTGGCCATGTTACCTTTAGTGATACTTAAACTTATTTTAAAAAAATATTTTCTTCCCAAGTCCATATTGCTTTTAAAAATTGTTATTATTATCACCCACTAATATGATCTGTAACACCTGAATTAAGAACTAGCAGTCTGGTCTCCAATCCCTATGGAGACTATAATGAGGTTAGAGAGACAAGCTCAAAGAGAAAAGGGGGGAGGACTGGGCAGAAACTCACAAAGTTAGTCTCAAGGCTAGATTATTTTGCTCACTTCTGAAGAAAGAAGTCATCAGAATAAGGTGACAGCAATGTAGGCAGTTCTGCTCCCAGACATCCCAGGCCTGGCTCTGGCCCCCTTCCTCATTGTACTTGGCTGTGGACACTCATCAAAGGAGGTCGCAGTAGCCATGTGGGTCAGGTCTTAGGCCAAATCTGCTATTGCTCACCCTGTGACCTCTGGAGTCCAAGTGACCACAGTTGGTGGAAGGAGAGACAGGCCCTGGAGAAGATCAAAGTCTCAGCTTTACTAAAGACTTAACTTGGCTGTGGGACTGTAGGGGATCTTAATGAGAGAGAGGCAGCAAAAGGAGGAAAAGGCATTTTAACACAATGTAAATCATTCCTCCAGGTATACACGAAAATGCCTTGTTGAAATGTCATCAGTCAGGTGGTTAAAGTTTAACCAGTCTAGCTAAGCCTTTTTCCTCCCTCCCACTAGTTGCTTTCAGCAATATAAACATCTGAGAAGAATGCTATGTTGAGCCTAGGTAATTGAGATGAGCAGGAACTGGGCTCTGGAGAGTCTCTGACAGAACCTATCTTTCAAAGCTTCCAATTCTTCTACCAAGGACTCTGATTCACCCATCATTACTATGTCAGAGAAGAGATCAAAAGGAGAAAAGAGAACCAAAGGCCAAAAAGGATCCCCTTTTTCTAGCATATATACATATACACATACATACGTATGTATATCCGTGTGTGTGTGTGTGTATATATATATATATATATATATATATATATCTTATATTTTCCCTCTATAGTCTATGGAACTACCTACTTCCAGTTCTTCAGGATGGAGATAATGGTCATTCAGATGATATATGTGACTGTTTTGTGATTTCACAAGATAATCCTTCAAGATAGCACTGCAGACCGTCTTATTTCCTGTGTGTGAAAGTAGCAGAAAGCTTAGGCAGAGTGTTTGGGATTTCCTTCCACAAAAACTGTAAATGTATCTAAAACCATTCAGAACTGGAAAGAACTTCGAAGGTCATCTAATCCAATCCTATTCATTTACAATTGAAGAAACAGAGATCCAGTAAGGATATGTCATTTACTGAAAGTTATTCAGAAGAAGCAGAGCTGGCATTAGCTCCAGGCTCTGTGCCCCCTGGTCTAGCATCCTTTCTAATACAATCTGCTTACCTCTCACTTCTTCCCTTTGAAGAATACAACCTAAAAGTGGCTTGGTATTTTTACTTCATGCAATATTCTTATGTTATGCTGGCCCACCCCTAGTATGTTAAAGTAGGGAGATCACATAGTGGAATCCTGGCCTAGGTCAAGGCAACTTAGCTAAGATTGTTTTTTTTTTAAATTTGTCTACATAGTAACTTGAAATTTCTTGACTATCATATTGGGTGATTTGAGAATAAAGAATTAGGATGGATTTAATACAGCAAAACAATACCTGCATTTGAATGGACTATATGTAGGATGAGTACCTAGAATGAATCAATTAGAGGTGTGCTTTTCCATCTTTATAGTTAGAGTGCTATCTGTGTAAGAATTTGCATTTTGTACATTACCTTATTAAATTTCCTGGTCTTTGTGAAGCAGATAAGAGGAGAAGTCATTTTCACAAAGTAATTTACCCTACATATATACTCATATATGCATACAATGTACAAATGAAGACCAAATATCTTTTGAGCGTTGTTTGGAATAAAGTTGGTCTAATCCTTTATGTTTTTATTATAGTTGTTTTTACCTGCAACCTTAAAGGATCAGGAAATATTTTGTGACATGGGAGTTGGGATGGGAAGGGGATTAAGTGTGAACTGAACATGTCACTTCATTGGATAGTAATATCTCCATGCCTGGAATTTATTTTTTTTCTGACTTTGCCTTATAAAATCTCTTCCTTCCTTCAAGACTCAGCTTAAGCATCTCTTCTAGTGATAGTCTGTCCCTCTTAAACTATCCCATGTTCATTTTTTAATTTTTGTTATTGTTGTTCACTTGTTCATCATGTCAACTCTTTGTGACCCTATTTTTTTGTTTGCTTGTTTATTCGTTTTTTGGCAAAAATACTGGAATGGTTTGCCATTTTCTTCTTCAGTTCATTTGACAGATGAGAAAACAAGGTTAAGTAAGTGATTTGCCTAATATTACACAGCTAGTAAGTGTCTGAAAGCTAGAAAGTGCTGAAAGCAGATTTGAATTCAGTAATATGAGTCTTCTTGATTTCAGGTCTAGCATTCTATTTATTCTGCCACCTCACTACCCACTTTATATATGTGTGTAGGTATGTATGCATATATGCGTGTGCACTTGTATGTGTGTATATAATGTCTCAAAAAGTCTTAGTATGTTTTTATGCTTATTACCCTGCACACACATACATTTATACAGATATCTACATCTATATAGATATAAATATATTTCTATATATAAAAAGATATATACATGTTCACATATGACACACATACATATCTCCCCTGATAAAATATAAGTTTCTTGAGATCAGAGCATTTTCTCTAGAAAATCTCTAGCATTTTCCTGAGTTCAATTCAGTATCTGTACTATAGTGGACACTTAAATGTTTATTGATCGCCTGAGTGAGTCCCCAAGAAGTTAAGTTGATTAGCCAGGGCTATTTATCTTGTATCAAAATCAAAGTTTAAACCTAGCATTTCTGAACTCTAAGGTCAGCTCTGCATCAACTATACCATGCTGTCTCTCAAGATTGGTACTTTATATTCTGATTTTGCCTTAAGAGAAGAATCTGCCATGACAGTATTTGCTAAAAAAATTTAGATGTCTATTCTTAAAGGCCTAATCCAGCTGCCCAATAATTCTGGCTTAAGTAAACAAATCTAAGAAATCCAAATCAAATGCTATTTCTCACCTTGAATATCTTTTTCAATCTCTCACTGAAACAGGATACCTCATACTGCTTCAAATATGTGGATCTCAAGGCTGAACTAGTATCGTTTCTGGATGAAGTGCTTCTATAGTTTTACTTTCATTTGAGTAAAATAAAATTTCTTCAGGATGTTTTCTAGGTGATCAAGGATTTGATGATTCTGCATAGGAAAGGGCATTATGCTTCATCACTCAGAAACTTATGTAAAGCCTTAAGAAATGAAAAAGCAAAGCACAAGAACGTGGGTTAGCAATTAAAAGCTGCAATAAAACAGATGCTACTCTTAGCATGTTATTCCATTAACAGCAAAATGAAAGCATCCTATGGATGCGCTCCAAACACTCTGACAAATGGGTGGAGCAGGGGTGGAATCCATCAGCAACTCCGAAGAAAAGATTAACCTAGATTTTCCGTGTTATAGCACTTAGAACAGCATCCTACAGCAAAAGGACTCTAAGTAAGTTCTATCATTCTCCCAACTGAGAAATTTGTAAAATACTTAGCACAGTGCCTGAAACACAATAGGTGCTTAATAAATGTTTATTCCTTTCCCTTAAATGAGTTCTGATCAATGCTCACAATGACTGTTAAAATCCATTACAAGTGGCTAACTATACAATTTGTCAAGTTGTCCATTATCACTAATAAATGTTTTCTCATTGTTTTATTTCAGGAAAATCAGTATTCCTTCATAGATACCTTTATAAACATGAATCACATGCGTATTGTGTTACTACCAGTGTAGTTAGTTTATGGAATATTAAAACAGAGAAGGACCTGTCAAAATTACCTAAACCAGGACTTCTTAATCTTTTTTGTGTCAAAAATCCTTTGGCAATCTGGTTGACTCAAGTCAAATCAATATGCATTTATTAATCACTTTGCCAGGCACTATGCTAAGTGCTAGTGACACCTGTATATTTCTTATAATAAAAAAATGCTTTTAAGTACATAAAATAAAATATATAGGATTATGAAGAAAATCAATTATATCGAAGTTACCAAAATATCGATAAAAATTTTTTTTTAAAATCCCAGGTAATAACCCTTGATCTAGGCCAATGTTTGAACACACACACACACACACACACACAGATACCTCAATGAACAATTCTTATAGAAACAAAGACCTTTTTAACAAAGTTAGCTGGATGCAAATAGTTAGCTCTAAGTTAGAAGCAGTAGTGATTAAGAGGGAAATAATATTACTACCTCATATACAGGTCTCTTGTAAGCAAGCTTGGATCTGATCTCACCTAAGCGTGGAGTAAGATTCCTTGAGCTTCCATAACCCACTCTCCCCATCTGTGTTCCATATTAGTGAGCAAAGGATTGTGCCAATAGAGAGGAAAGATTCCCAAATTGATTGAAAATAATGAGTCCACCTTATCTAAGGAATGTGCTTTAGAGGTGTGACAAGGAAGAAATCTAGAAAACATCACAGTGTCTGAAGAACAGTCTATTTCTCCTCCCCTCCCCTTTTCTTTCCCTTCTCCCTTCTTTCCCCCTCTCCTTCCCTCTCCTCTCCTTTCTTCGTTCCTCTTCCCTCTTTCCTTCCCTCCACTTCCTGACTACTCCAACTTCTAGTCTCAGCTAACATCCTACCTTCTACAACAACCCTTTTTTGTAGCCTCCCCTCAATGCCAGTATCCTTAAGATCATTTCCAATTTATCCTGTATTTACATAGTTGTTTTTATGTTGTCTTCAATAATTAGACCATGAACTTCTTGAAAGCAGGAATTTTTTTATATTTCTTTGGATCTCAGCATTTAGCACAGCTTCTGGCATGTAGGAGATATTTAATAAATGCTTGAGTTGAAGGATAATCTACTAACATCCTATTCAAGTAAGGCAATGAGTAATCTAGTAGGAAAGAAACTTTGTTCCAGGAATTCCCTCCCCCTCTACCCTATCCATCCCAAAAGTAATCCTTCCTGCCATCATCTGAGAACAGGAAACAGCTCCTAGACCATGCATCAATAATCAGAAAATAGTGTGATCATTATTGCAGATTTTCCATGCATTGGACCTTATTTTCTTTTTTGGATGTAAGAAGGTATTATCTGAACACACTCACAAAAGATGCTACATACTAATAATTCCTACAAAGTCCGACTCCAAGTATATATTCTCAAGGGAGGCTTCGAGACTGTCTTATTAATGAGACCACTATAGGATATAGTCCTCTTCACTTAATGGCCTCAATTGCCTGCTATAAGACATATTCCAAGACAGACAAAAGTAGGACATTGTCCTTAAAAGACCACTATTAAAATTTAGTATCTGAGAGGGAAGGAAAGACGGACGTCTCTACTGGCAATCTCTCATTAGGATTTTAGAAGGAGGAAATTCAGGTCATTAAACTAACTACTTATTACCTTAGAAGGCACAGAGATTCTAGAACTTGAGGAAGCAGCATGAGTTATGAACCAAATAAATGGGAAAAGGCAGTCAAAAATAATGATCTGTTTCATAGTTTTTCTTAGCACTCTCTTGATCCTTCCTATCCCTTAAATCTCCCTAATCTAAAATTTCTTTTATTCTTTTGTAGCAGGACATAAATTGTGAACAACTTATAGAATTGACTTAGAGAAAGTTCATGTCAGCTGATTGAGTTGTACAAAATGAGATAGTGAGCCCAATAAACTGATTAAAAAATCACCCCAAACAAGAAGTAGGTGAAAGGTAACTGCAAGCGCTGAGTGTTCATGCTCAATAAGTTAATTAATATTAAATTCTCTCCAAGGGGGGGGAATTTTCTGCCATTTTTTGAATATGAGTTGTATGATGATGAAGGGGATCATGTCAAAGAGGAAGTCTGTTAATTTTGTCATCCCCAGTCAACTGGGATGGACTTTGCACTTCAGAATAGGAAATAAAAGATTTATTCCCACATCTATAAGCAGGGATCCACCCAGGGACTGTCCCTGCGTGAATCACCTGTTTCTTGCAAGAACCATAAATTAACCAAATTATTTCATACACTCCTGAATCCTTTTTATCTTTGTAGCATATTTCTAACAAATTGCAATTGTTTAAAAATAACTTTAAATTTTTAATAATGTACAGATGGAAATGCAATATGATGAAATGGGAGGCAAAGTGAGACAGTAGAGAGCACAAAGTAAGCTCCTTGGGAATAAGGATTGTCTTTTGCCTCTTTTTGTATCCACAGTACTTAGTAGTTACTGACACATAGTAGGTACTTAATAAATGTTTATTAATTTATTAATTCTGACAAGGCTTGAGTAAATAATAAATTGGATAAGGCTGCATAAAAGAACAAAAGAAACAAAATCTGAACAATTTGTGAATTGTAAAAATCAGTTTTGAATAAGAGTAGATACTAGGACAAATTTTCCATCTGAATGGTGAAAGCTAGGCTGAAGTTAAGGAGATATACAACTGAATGAAAAAGATAGTTGCACTTTTTAGTGTATAATGCCCTTTTTCAAAAGAACTCCTGGATGCAGCCTCTTTTTTTATATTTTGTGAAATTTGAGATCTAGGTGTTTATGTTAGGAATCCAAATGATAAACCACTAGATAGTCATTTCCTCACTACATGGACATCCCTAGACTGAAAAAAAATATCAGTGAAAGGTAGAAATAAAATTCAAATTGCCACAAAAGTTGCCAAGACCCCTTCAGAATTAAGCAAAATCAGATGGTATAGAAGCCAAGCATATTTGAATGAAAAAAATTAACCTAATAAAACCAAATTTTATTCCATGAGGAGAACTAGTTTAAAGAAAAAAAAACTTTTAACCAATTAAAGAAACTCCATCATGATCAAATGTTAGGCCTATAATTATTACATGGAACAGTAAACATTTCAATGCCATAATGAGATACAAATGTAAGGATCTGTTTATTTAGTTATTTATTTCTCCTTTCTTCTTTTCTATGTTTGAATTTTTTCCCTTCTTTCATGGTCAAGGATGTAATATGGTGATTTAATTACTCCAGATTCAAGTCAGTTAGTTAGTTGTCTGAAAATTGCCTTTACTTGATGCCCCGAACTGACCTGAAGTGAAACTCAAACTTCTCCTTGGAGCCCAGGGTTCTCTTAAAAACAAAAGAGGTATCGGCTCCCTTTCCTCAGATACCAGTCTTGGGCTGATTTCCCAGTCCCTTCTCCTTGTCCTCCTACTCCCTACATTTCTTTTGTTCTTTTCCCTCATCCCCCACTATCCAGCTCTCTATAAAGGGGAAAGAAATGCTGGGTCAGTTCCAATTAAAGAAATAAAAGTAATAAGACTGGCTTATGTGTCTACGTATATAGTATCTTTAGAAACAGTATCGGATATATTTAAAGTTGTTATATCCTGTTCTATGGGATCCCAAGAACTACATTAAAAATGTTTCTCCCTCCATACTAACACTGGCAAGAAATTCCTTCTTTTTTGCAAAATTGAGATGTCAAGAATATGACTGCTAAGTAGGAGATCCAAGATTATAACCTTAAAGCTTTCAAACTTCCTAGTCATTTGTTTTTCTTTAAAAAGATTATAGCAATATGGGTATATATTTTTTAAAGATTTTCCCCATTCATTTCCTTAAATGCAATGTTTGTTTAATGAAATTCTGCATGTGATGCTGACTAGTGGCTATATGTTGGGTAAAAAGCTGGAAAATGAGCTATTCTGAGGAGAAAACCAGCTCTGAATAGTCTTCTGTCTCTAATTCTCCGTACATTCTCCATCGTGGACTCACCCACTGGTACCCAAGCCACACCCTCGATTTGTTCTGTCTGCGTATCCAAATTCTCTGTCAGAATTTCTGTTTGCAGCCACACCCTCTGGCCTATTTATCTCCCTTCAAAAGAAAGTATTGCTTCATGATCCTGTATCATTTCCCAGTAGGTCCTTGGGAGGGGGAGGGGGAAGAAACATTATGGGGTGACAATAAATAGCAAACAGAGACTGCTGGTCAATTGTTTTTCCATCTCTCCTTAGACTAATCTAGTCCAGGTAAGCAAGGAGGAGTAGCATAAGACCATTGCTTCAAACTCTTAGGTGACTTCAAGTTTCCTTATGTGTACTTTTTAGAATATTGGTTATAATTTTTTTTTATAAATTCAGTTCAATTCATCTGACATGTATTAACTTTTTCAAGAAAACTGGAGGCTCTTGAGAAGGATAGGACTCAAGAAAAGAAACTATTTTAAGATAGTCATAATTAATTTTGAAGAGGAAAATCACAGCTCTACAGCTGGAAGGGACTTCAGAAGCCAAGCTGAATCTTTTTCTTTAATAGATGATGGACTGAGGCCCAGAAAATATATATGATGTATATAAAGTCACATCAGTAAGACACATCAGTGATAGAATTTGCATCCAAGTCTTCTGACCCCCAGATAGACTATATTAATATGTATAATTAGAGTTGACCAAAAGTACTGCCTCAGAAGGCAGTGAGTTCCATTCATTTGAATTCAAGTGGCTATTGGTTATGATTAGGGATTGTAGACAAATTTGGGTTTGGAGTATGGATTGGGCAAAATAATGCCTGATGCCCTGCCCAGGTCTAAATGAATTATTCACCTGCTATATGAACTGTGCTTTACCAAATGCTGAGGGAAATATAAATATCAATAATACCTGATTTCTACCCTCATGAGCAATACACATTGTTAATTGGTAAGATCTAGTGTGCCCAGATAGCTTTTTTATTAATAATTAAAACAGCAACCAGGATCTGGGGGGAAATATTTTTTAAAAAATCCTTCTGCTAGCTCAAAACTGCAATAAGATTTTTGAGACACCCTGAATTTTTTTAATTGCACAGGATCTTAGAACCTCAAGATTGGAATAGTCAGAGACTTTCTAGTTCAACATTTTCCTGAATAGAAATCCTTTCTACATCCCTTGACAAGTGGTAGTCTAGTTTCCACTTGAACACATAGTGACAAAGGTAACTCACTAAAAACAATTCATATCAATGGATACACATTGAGAACCCTTGTATAGCAGCCCATAAAGAGAAGCTGTTCTATATATGCCAATAAAGCCTACATTTTATTCTTGCGGTGTTTTTAAAATGTAGCACCATCTGCACCTTGTTGTGGTGTCTGCTTTACAATTCATACAAGTTACAAATAAGAATCCCCTCTAGAATGATTAACTGGCCAAGAGAGGGGTTGTAAGATTGGAATCCCTGTTGCTAGAGTGGATAAAACTCATGAATTATTTGATTTAGGGAGATCTGAATTGCAATGGACTTAGCTGATCAAGTATCCACATTAACTTTGAAATTAATATGGGTAAGCCACTAGAAGTGAGCTACCAAGTTGCCAAAAGAGCAAAGGAGCCCAGGCCAATAAAACTGAGACTTTTTCCCTCCCCAAAGCTCTCGTGCTAATCAGAGTGGAACATATATATTGGAACCCATAAGTGGAACCCCTAAGTAGGTCCTTCACTTCCAAGCTAAGTGAGATAGGAAAAAGCAGGGGGGAAAGACACACACACACACACACACACACACACACACACACACACACGGGGAGGGGAGAGACAGAGAAAGAGAGAGAAAGAGAGAGAAAGAGAGAAAGAGAGAGAGAGAGAGAGAGAGAGAGAGAGAGAGAGAAAGAGAGAAAGAGAGAGAGAGAGAGAGAGAGAGAGAGAGAAGAGAGTCAGAGAGACACAAAGAGAAAAATAATTTTAACTATAAACTATAACTCACTTTTTACAGCCCTATGCCCAACAAATCATGGGTTCAAGATAAGGCACAGTCTTTCTTCTTCACAATCAAATGTTCCATAATCTCTGTTATGTTCAGGAAATACAATGATATGGTGATTTAAACTAAAGAGAATGAAGTCATAAATTATTTCCTTTTGTCATACTTATAGAAATCCTAGATGACCTTAAGAAGTACATTTAATTGACTTTATCTTGGTTTTGTCCCCTATTATATGGGTATAAATCATTTTGTCTACCTATTTCAAAGGCAGATTGTGAAGAATAACTGATAAATAATCATCAGTATGTATTGTATTGTACATATGTATTGTGTATTGTATTGTGTATGTATTATTATATTGTATTGTATGTATTGTAATTTGAGGGATTTTTTTTTAGAATGGAGAAAACTGAAGGATGATAATGAAAAGTGGCTGTAAATCAACATTTCTCCATTTTTACTAAGTTGAAAGCAAGAAAAAAGAGACTTACTTTATTTTGAAATAATTGGGTAAAACAAGAGAAATGAAGGTATTATGATGGGGAAAAAACCATGAAATCTATTTCACTAAAAATAATAATTTTTTTTTAATTCTCGATAGATTCTCACATTTCTAGTTCAAGTAAGTTGTGACTCCAAAGGAAAGAAGCTGCCTCTCCAGGGCAGCTAAATGTTTTTGTTGTTGTTGTTGTTGTTGTTGTTGTTGTTGTTGTTGTTGTTGTTTTTTGGATAGAGTGGCTTTTGCTGGTTCTGGAGTCAGGGAGATTCATCTTTATGAATTAAAATCTGGCCTCAGACACTTAAGAGATGTGTGACTTTGAAGAAATCACTTAACCTTGTTTACCTCAGTTTTTTCATCTGTAAAATGGTCTGAAAGAGGAAGTAGCAAACTACTTCAGTAACTTTGCCAAGAAAAATCCAAATGACTGAATGACAACAAATTCTATTTCTCCATTTTAAAGAAAACATCCAGAAGAGTCATATCTTTATTCCTCTCCAGATTTGTACACTCCTTAATCTGGATTTTTTCTACTATACCACAGAAGCCTCTTCACCCTGGAAGTTCATGTTACCCCTAGACTTCTCACTCTGGAAGCATAATCCTATCTCTGTGATCTCTTCTTCTGAATAGCTAGTTCCTTCAAGAATGTCCATTTTAAGGACTACTGGAGGCATTGACAAACAGGAATACATTGTGAAAAAGATAAGGAAGATGGTAACATGATCCTTTTTAGCATAGAAGGGAGAATACAGCATACATATGATAACTGTCTTTAAATATTTAAAGAAATGTCACATGGTCCTAAGTTATGAAGATTAAAACTAGGACCCAAAAAAGAAAATCATAAGGAGCAAAATTTCAATTGGGTATAAGAAAGAACATTCTAATAACAATAGCTATTCAAAAAATAACATGAGTGAGATAATAAATTATCTATGTTAGAACATTGAAGAAAGAGTTGCTACATTACGTGAAAGATTAGATTAGACAACCTATAAACTATCTTCTAAAACCAAGATTCATTACATAAAATTATGTTGTATTGATTTTTAAGCTGGACATGAATTATAAAGTCATGATTACATAGTTCATGAATTATATTCCTTGTCAATAGAAATGACAACTCTATAAGTTTGGGGTCATTGATAAAGCGCAAATATCTCTGGACTTAAGAATCAAGAGAAGAAGATTTGAATGTCCACCCTTCTACTACTTGTATAAACTTGTCATGTAACCCCTACCTTTATTTCTTCATCTTTAAAATGAAGTAGTTTTATTTCACCATCTAAAGTTTCTTTTTCTGTTCTAAATTCTGTGCACTAGCTTTGGAGTCCGCTTGCTCCTATAGAAAGTACACTAAATTTAGAATTAGGGGATCTGGATCTTCCTTTATCACTTACTACCTGTGTGATTTTGTACATATGATCTTTGTACAAGATCTTGCAATTCTTTATGAGTAAAATGAAGGATATGAATTCTCTCTCTTCACCTCCTCCTCTTCTCCTCCTCTTTTTCCTCCTCCTCCCTTCCCTTTTCCCTTTTTCTTCCCCTTCCCCTTCCCCTTTCCCCTCTTTCTCCTCTTTATCCTCTTCCTACTCTTTCTCTTTTTCCTCTTCTTTCTCCTCTTTCTCCTCCTCCTCCTCCTTCTCTTCTTATTATTCTTTCCTTCTCTCTTTTTCTCTCCCTTGAGAACTTGCTTAGGAAATGGTTTCACTTACTTTTTATTTCTATAAGTACATCTTCAGGTAAAGACTGAGCATTCAAGAATCATAATCTTAAGAAATCAGTGTCCTGTTTTCTACCCACATTTCTCTGTGAATAATACAAGAAGAAAGAACAAAAAATGTGATGGAGAATTATTTTTAAATGATCTGTGAAGTAATCCTTCAAGGAGTCATCTAGACCTTCAGTACTATTTCTGAATTGGTAGTATAGAACAGAAATGGAGCTTCTAGGAGGCAAATTTTAAGAAAAAGTACTGGGCATATGCCAGGGAAACTGTAGGGAATAAGAGCAATGTTCAGTTACCTCCTTTAGGACAGTATGCCAGCCAAGCCCATCTTCTCATGGTGACCCATCAAAAGCCCAGATTGCCAATCTGGTCAACAAAAGGCTACCAGACAAATTGCAGTACATTACTTCTGAAAGTGTGATCCAAGTGATTCCAATTCAGACTAGTGAAGGCTCAGTTTCCAAAGTCTTTTCAAAAGGAACTGGGATTCTCTAAGAGGGAATTTGATTCAAAGTCTCCTCATCTGACCACTTCCCCCCTTCTCTGTCTCGCTGCGCTCTCTCTCTCTCTCTCTCTCTCTCTCTCTCTCTCTCTCTCTCTCTCTCTCTGTCTCTGTCCTTCTCTCTGTCTTTCTGTCTCTGTCTCTCTCCTTCTCTCTGTCTGTCTCTGTCTGTCTCTCTGTCTCTCTGTTTCTCTCTCTCTGTTTCTCTCTCTCTCTCTCTCTCTCTCTCTCTCTCTCTCTCTCTCTGTTTCTCTCTCTATTTCTTTCTCTCTCTCTCTCTGTTTCTCTCTCTCTCTCTCTCTCTCTCTCTCTCTCTCTCTCTCTCTCTCTCTCTGTTTCTCTGTCTCTGTCTTCTTGTTTCTCTGTCTCTATCTCTAACACACACTCTCACACACACAATCCTACAGAAAAATAAGTCTATTTCCCTATATGATTTCTCCTGGACTAAGCCCAAGCAGGACTGTTTTCCATTTCATCTGCAAAAGATGACAGTTCATCATCCCTGGTATTTGAAAAGCTTCTACACTCACTTACTCCTGACAGGACATGAGGCCTTGATAGCCATGAGGGTTTGGGAAGAAGTGAGCAGCCTCCCTTACATCAGTATCACAATCCACCGTGAGCTTACACTTTATAAATAAACCTAAAAAGGAAACTTGCCACAATCAGATTTAAGTCACTGGGATGAATATAGCTTTAACAGATCCGCTGCATTTATCTCAAACTGAGAGAGTAATTTCATGGTAATAATTTGTTTAAAGTGTTACTGATTGCTTCCTATTTCTCCCTCCTTAATGACTTTTGCACCTTTCTGCTACTTCTTTTATATGAGCTGTGATGGCAATTACCCTACAGGAGGCTATTTAGACAACACAGGCCCTTTCAACTGGCTGCTGAGCACCCTTGGAGGGACACTGCTGTGACCTCAAAAGTCTCTTTCTTATATTCTAGGTTTTCTTGGAAAAAGTAAAACCTATCAAAGGTGCTATCAACATGGCTTCTATTCCTGTAGCATATACTTATATTCATGTGGTGTCTGAGCAAATACAGCTTACTGTTCATAAATTTCCCAGCTGCTTAGACCAGCTTTAGAAAGGTGACATTAAATGCATAGACCATTGAGTTATAAAGAAGCTATGTCTCCTTGACTAAAAGTTGGATGTAGAATGACTTTAAAATATGTTAATGCTGAGCTAGCTAAAGCTAGCTAAAGCAAAGCCTTATGTGTGGGGGTGTGGAAGGGTCATTGTGGGAAGGGTGTCAATTGTGGGTTTGATTGCCCTTACCTTTAAAAAAAATTCAAATAGTATTTGCAAATACTGTCAAAGTATTCCCTACCTCTACTAAAGACAGCTATATTAAGTGTGAATGATGGAGTACTGAAGAAGAAGAAAAATAGCAAATCCTACTTATTACTAAGAGAATTGCTGTATCAAAATGTACATAGGGTTGGGGGTGGGAGCAGATAATTAACTGATTATGAAATTCCCTCCATCTTTCACTTCTGTATTCTCTTCCTTTTGAGTTCAAGCCATCTATTGTTTTCATTTGTTTTCATTTTTTCTATTCCCTCCAATCCATGTATTGAATCCATGCTACCTAACATGCCTGTCATTTTTCTCCCTTGTCATCACCACATCTTGGATCCCTAGTTTCTTTTAAGCCTCAATTCAAATACAACCTTCTTTAGGATGTTTTTCCTTTTAGTTCACTGTATCTTTAATATGTGTGTGTGTGTGCATGTGTGTACATATATGTGTATATATGTATATATCCTGATGAAATCTCCTGGAGGACAGGGATTTGCTTTGTATTTATGGTTCTTGTCACATAAAATTAATGATAACCATAATAACTAGAATTTACTTAGTATGCAAGGTTTGCTAAAAACTTTACAAATGTGTTATTTTACTACAATAACACAGAGATTTAGGTGCATTATAAATAATGCATAATAATGCTTGTTTCTTGATTGACTGAAAAATGACCCCTTGGATACTTCCAGTTCTATAATTCTATAACCTCTTTTTCTTTTTCTTCAGACTTTTCTTCTTGTGATTATTCACTTTCTCTCTCTCAGGTGCTCTTTCACTATTCTTGCTCTTTTAATGTCACTTTTTAGTTCCTTTTATGGAGCCAAAGCAATCCTAGAAATTGTTGTTAGACTAGAAGTGAAAAAATGAAGCAAAAAAAAAAAAAAAGACTCTTCTTGACTTAGATTCTGAAAACCTGAGCTTTAAGTTCTGGCTCTACTTTTATGACCTAAGAACAACCATTTAACCTCTTCAATCTTCATGTTTCTTTTCTATAAAGAGTTGAAATAATAGGTGACAGGGAATAGTCTTTCCAAGCTCTAAATTTAGGCTCTAGGTTCCTAATCTTTTAAAGATGATATTTTGTGGTTATTGTTCAATTTTATCCAACTTTTTGTGACCCCATGGGTCATATTGTTCATGGAGTTTTTTTGGTAAAGATATTGGAGTGGTTTGCATTTTCTTCTCCAATGGATTATGATAATTAGAGATAAAGTGACTTGACCAGAGTCACACTGCTAGTAAATGTCTGAGGCCAAATTTGGACTCAGATTTTCTTGACTCCAGTCCCACTAAGCCATCTAGGTGCCCCAAAGATGATATACAACATTTGAATTCATGACCTAAACTTTGGATTGAATTGAAATCATAGGCTTACTCTGAGTTTTCCATGATTTGAAGCTGAAAAATAATCTCAGAGATTATTTAATCCAATCCCTTCCCTTTACAAGTGAGAAGATAATAATGCATAATAGGCCCATGAAGATTAAGTGAATTGCAAATTATACATATAGTATCAGAGGAAGAATTTGAACCCAGGACCTTGGATTCCAGAATCAGTGCACTTTCCACTATACCATACTTTCTCCCAAATTGTACTTTAAATCCAATACTGCAGAATTACCAAGATACCCTAAATAGAGGAAGCACTTATATTCTTAACCACAGAGTCAAGATGTTCTCAAATCCCTTCAAATTCTCAAATTCTTTAATTCTCCATTTTTTAGCATGGTCTCAAACACATAAAAGCTAACTTTACATCAAGTTGAATACTTTATACAAATTGTCTCACTTATACTGTAGATTATATTATTTGTAAACAGAGGCTTTGTAAACCATTCAGGTTTGTTAAAAACATACAGGATCTCCAACTACGTATTAAGTGATCCACAAATACTTGATGAAATCCTAAAACCAAGTATGCATGAGCTATAACTGCCTTTCTGAAAAAACAAAACAGTCTAAGAGTAGAAGCCAGAAATTCCAAGTATTAATCATTCCATTAAGACAAGAAAATGCAATATCATTTTTAGAGGAAACTACTATATCCTAAGCAAACTACCTACTTCAGGAAATTGAATAACTTGCTTAATAAGCTCTGTCAGATATGATCTCTTTGCTCCACTCTACCCCCTGCCCTGCCAATCTCACATAGGATTTCCTGTATATAAAGTATATGTTAGATAGCACCATTATGTCATAGTCCTTAAGTTCAACTGTATATATGAGAAAAGCCCATAAAGGAAACTAGGTGATCTTGGTCAAAGATTAGGAAAGTAGGAGTCCTTTCTGGAGGTGGCTCCGGTTTTGGGTTGTCTGCCAATCCCAACATGTTCAGACTAATACAAGAAGGGCCAGAAGGCAAAAGAATCAGGAGCTTGGGGAATATGAGTCTTGTGCTACAAAATGTATAGGGACTGTCTGGATCATCAGGAAAGTATTTCTATGGGATATGTGGCTTTGCAGGCCCTAGGGGATAAAGAATGCTTTAAAGCCATCTTGTCATAATCATTATCTCATTTGAACCTGACAACAACCACCCTGCAAAGTTGACTGTACAGGTAGCATTAACTCCATTTTACAAAAGAAAAAATTGAGTCTCGAGAGGTTAATTGGCTTGGACATAACTACACAATTAGTAAATGTCAGAAGCAGAATTTGAATCTACGTCTTTTCTCCAAACTTAGCACTCTATGCTGCCTCAAAGAAAAACAGTAAGTCATAGGTTTAGAATTAGAAGGGATCTTTGAGATCATCTAGTCTAATACTCTTATTTTATAGGTGAGAAAACTGAACCCAAGAAAGATTAAGTAATTTGCTTAAAATCAAAGCCAGTATTCAAAACCAGATCCATTGACTTCAGATCCTGTACTCGTTCTACTATAAATAAAATTCTTCTAAGTCAAGTTTAGTTCCTTTTATGGAGCCAAAGCAATCCTAGAAATTGTTGTTAGACCAGAAGTAAAGAAATGAAGCAAAAAAAAAAAAAAAAAAAAGACTCTTCTTGACTTATAGTCAAGTAAAACATTTCTATATTGGCTTCATCTATTAGATAGATAGACATAAACATATATATGTATAAATACAATATATTTTGGGGAAATATATATATATATATGAAATGCATATTGATGACTATCTATCTCTACCTTGTTCTGAATCCTGTGTCTACCACCTCAGGAATATGACATGGCCTCCAATATCACAAATATGTAATTTGGAGGTTGTTCAAATATTCTAAATTAACTCATATAACCTGAAGATTATACTCAGAGGTATGCTGGAGCCCATTTAAGAGCTGTCACTTAAATTTTCAGTGTGCGCAACATTTATTCTATTTAGTTCATATTCAACAAAATTTTATTAAGTGCCTACTATGTGCCAGATAGTATGCTAATCACTAGGGATACAAAAAGAGGCAAAAAATATTTCCTTCCCTCTAGGAATTTATAATCTAGAGGAGGAAATATACAAATATATATATATACACATGTATGTATACACACACACACACACACACACACACACACACAAAGAAAGTTAAATATATGATTAAAGGGAAAAAATTAAAAAGAAAAGGCACTGAAACTAAGAAGAGTTAGGGAAAGTTTCCTGTAGAAGGTAGGAGGTTACTAGTTGGAATGGAGGAAGAAGAACATTCCAGGAATAGGGGATAGCCAGAGAAAATACCCAAGGCCAGGAGATGAAGAGCTTTGTTCATGGAACATCAGCAAGCCAGTGTTACTGGAATAAAGAGTATGTGTACATGTTGGGGAGTAAGGTGTAAGAAGATTGGAAAGACAGAAGAGGATTTAGTTATTAAGGGCATTGTATGTCAAAAAGAGCACTTTGTATTTGCTCCTAGAGAAAGCAGGAAATCACTAGAATCAGGCCTATGTTTTAGGGAAATGGCTTTAGTGTCTCAATGAAGTATGAATTGGAATGGGGAGAGAGTTAAGACAGGCAAATTCACCATTAGGCTATTACAATAATCCAGTTATGGAGTGATGAGCTCTACACTGGAGTGGTGGCAATGGCAGAAGAGAAAAAGGGGTATAATCAAGAGATGTTGCAAAGATGAAATCTAAAAGCCATAACATCTTAGACATAGGGAGTTAGAGTTAGTGAAGAATCTAGGACAACTTCTAGGTTGTAATCCCAAAGGACTGAGAGGATGATGTTGTTTTTTGTTGTTGTTTGTCCTATGTTCGCAAAAAGAACCATAACATCAGGGAGGGGATACCATGACATTCAAGAGAATTGGAATTAAATGAGGGAGAATTGGGCTTAGGTCACCTGCCTGACTTTTCCCTCCAAAGTCATCTGGATCCAGTGGCCAGATATAGATCAAGACAAAAGGAGATGGTGCTGAATGAAATGGGCAACCTTGGCCTTTTTAAGCAAAGGTCTTCAATAAGTCTCAGTTTGATTGAAGCTGTACCCATTCAATGATTAAAGTAGCAACTGAGGCAAAGAATCTTCTCTTTCACCTAGACCAACAAAATTCAAATAAATAAATGAATGAATGAATCTATGAGGGGAAAACCCGCAGAATTTCTAGCCAGAGTAAAAAAAATTACTATTTACACTTGATTTGAGTCAATCAGGACCCAACCAATGACCAAATGGGGCTTGGCTAGGACCTATTAGTGACCAATTGAATAGGGAAGGAAGGAGAAAGAATTTTGGAAGAAAAACAATGAGTTCCATTTTGAACATAATGAGTTTAAGATATCTGCTGCATGTACAGTTACAGATGTCTGAAAAACAGTTAGAAATGCAAAATTGGAGATGAGTAGAGAAATTGAGACAGAGAAGGCAAATTTGAGAATCATTATCATAAAGGTGGCAATTAAATCTATGGGAGGTGATGGGATCACCAACTGAAGTGTTGTAAAGGGAGAAAAGAAAAGGGGCTATGAGAGAATCTTGAGGGATACTTGTGATAAGAAGGCATAATCTGGCAGAGGATACAGCAAAGGGCACAAAGAAGGAGAAAAACAAGGAAAGAGTGGCATCCCCAAAACCTAGAGAGTATCAAGGAAGAGAGAGTGATAGATAATTTTAAAGACTGGAGAGGTCAAGGAGAATGAGAACAGAGAAAAGGTCATTGGATTTGACAACTAAGAGCCACTTCAGTGGAATAATAAGGTTGGAAATCAGATTATAAGGAGTTAAGAAGAGAATAAAAGAAGACAATGTAGAAACACCTATTGTACACTGCCTTTTTGAGAGGGTTGACTACAAAGGGCAGAAGAGGAATGGGGCAATAATCTAGTAGGGATAGAAGGAACAAGGTTTGTTGTTTTTTTTTTTTTCCCACAAGATTCACACCTTTAAGAGAGCATATATAAGGAAGAGCTGTCAGGGCCAAGAAGGACAAGCTCACTAAAGGACAAGCCCACTAGAACAGAAACCCTCTAGAAGCTCATTCAGAGGAAGCTGGAGACTGAAGCTGACAGAGGCAAAGGACTATTAACAGGAGCTCTCAGAACCAAGGAGAGAGATAGGTGTCTAAGAAAGCTAACCGGGCCCCAGGAAAAGAGACAATAAAGGATTTGGACTTTAATACTTGGTTGAATTTGAGGTGATTATTTGAACTGAAAAGAAACCTGCACCCAGAGAACTTTATATTTCGGAGAAGAATATTACAGGATATCATTTGACCTTTACAACCGCCTTGTGAGGTAGGTACTAAATATCATTCATATTTTACAGGGAAGCAGGCTAAGGCAAACAATTATTAAGTGACTTGTCCGTGGTCACACAGTAAATGTCTGAGGACACATTTGAACTCAGATTTATCTTATTTCAGCACCAGACTTCTAACTACTGCTAGTTCTACTTCTAGCTGCATTTTTACACTGGTGATGGTTCGTGTTAATTCATGTCATCTTCCATGTTCAAAATCTCCACTCCTTCACCTAGTTTTCATGAGATGAATAAAGAAACTAAATTTTAGAGAAGTTAAGTGTTTTTCATAAGAGCTAGTCAACATCTGATGTGAAATTCTAATCCCAAGTCTTCTTGATTCCAAATACAGCACTATCCAATACGTCTCATGATTTGGTATAGTCATTGTGTATTTTTAACATGCTGAATTTAAGGTTAAATCATTTTTTGGATTTTGACAGTTATACATGCCAAAGGCCTCTAAAAAATCTTCCAACATCACTTATTAAGAACTTTATGACCCAGACTTTTATATTTTGGGGTGAACTCTTTTTTACTAAAGACACCATAGAATCATGTAAGAGACATTTCCTTCATTCCAGATGGCTGCTGCTCAGAAAAGGATTTGTACAGCATTGTTAAAATCCCTCTTTTATATAAACTGATATTCTATGCTGTGTGCTGGGCAAATGTCAATGCATCTTGAAAATCTTTGGTCTAGGAACACCCATTCCTATTCCTGTTTTTAATGGCCTAATTAATTTCTTCTGGCTTCAAGCTCTCCAATTTGATTTCAGCAGGATTAACAATGACAGCATGGTAAACATGTTCCTAAGAGATTCATGGCATGTTGGTGTGACCTATAGTGGCTGCCAAGAATATGTGGTTGGAGGGGTTGAGCTCACCCTGCTCATACAATCCAGCCAGGCTCATTCTACTGGCTACAGAATAGGACTACATTAAACTTAAGGGCAGTCTGTCCACTAGAAAGATAGTCTGTCCTTTTTATACTTCTCTGGAGAAAGATCTATTACAGAGACCTATTACACTCTGAAAATTCTGCCCACTGACCTAGTATCTTGGACATGACCCAGCCCAAGAAAATGTGTGAGGTTATTTAGACTCCTGAGTTAGACCCCTCCTATAAATAAACCATGTGATGAAAGGGGATTGTTTCTGACATAATTTTATTTCTTTGATACAATAGTTGAAGGAAATGAACTAAGAAAGCTCTCAAATATCCAGAGCAACTGATTCATTCAATAATGGAACCAAAGAATCTCAGGATTAGAAAGATGACCAGAAGTCATCTAGTTTAATCCGTATCTGAATAAAAACCCTTCTCTAACATATCTGACAAGTAATCATACAGAGTTATTGCTTGAAGACCTCTAGTTAGGATGAAACCTTAACTTCTGAAAATACCCCATTCCACATCTTTATAGCACTCAGGTTAAAAGTTTTTCCTTACTTTCAACTAAAATATTTCTCTCTGCAACTTGCATGCATTACCCCTAGTTCTGTCTCTTGATGCCAGACAGAAAAAGACTAATCTCTTTTCTCCTTGAAAGCCCTTCAAATACTTGAAGACAGCTCTTAAGTCTCCCCTTAAGTCTTCTCTTCTCCAGAGGAAATGTACAAAGTCCTTAAACTTATCCTTATTTACAGTGTAGATTTTGGTTCCTCCATGCCCAGAAATCTTTAGTCTTAACTCCATAAGTCAAGCATTTCAATCATTTGATAAGATCCTAATGGGTGCTAGTATCATTTTTGAGTTTATATATTTTGCAAAGCGCACAGAAATCCTGAGTCTTTATCCACTCACAAGCCCTCTGAAAGTTAGTAAACAATCCCAGTCTCAATATACTGCAAGAATAGCAATGTGGCTACTAGGCATAAAATTAGACTTCATGTTTGTTTTATTTGGCAGCCTGCACATGTGAGCCAGAGGGCACTGAAACATACAGAGACTGTACTCTGATATGTCTATAGTTCAGGATCCTGCTAGCTATCAAAATGGAGACAAGACAGCAAAGCAGAGGTCATGTGTCAATGTGTTATCTCAAAGAAAACCAACACTTCTAGAAGAGCTCAACACATTGTGGTCAGGACAGACAGACATGCACATGTGAAGGTATACATATACATGTATATGTATAATTTTAAGTGCTTATTTAAGTTATTTTAAAGGTAATAACAAGTCATTGTAATTCCAGACCTGTACATTGTGGTATAGTGAACTCAAAATTTGTGAAAGCATCAAGAAGACTTAGGGTCAACTCTACTTTCTGATCTACACTAGCTTTTCGAACCTTTTACAAGTCATTTAACTTCAGCATCTCAGGCAACTCGTTAAGACTATAAATTTGCATTGGCAGAGGAAATTACTTACCTGGAGCTTTCTTCACCAATGAAATTATAGATCTAATATCCACCAACCCCCACCAAAAAAAAAGTATCCATGCATGTCTCCCCTTAAATACATGTTCAACACATTTAATTTCTTCCCACTTGTAACTTGATAGCATTTCATTTTTAATTTTGTTATCAGAAAAGATAAACAAACTAAATGTCTTATTTTAAAATGTTTATGGTACTCAGGGAGTGTTTTTAGTACTCTTCTATCATTTATGTAGCCAAATTTGGCAATCAAGGATGGGTAAAGCATTACTGACATGTCAAAAACTACTGTTGATTTTTCTAACATTTGTTTCAACAGATCCAAAGTAAGAATTGTCACACCCAGAGCAAGAGTTACTAACTGTTCCCAGGATACCAGTGTCTGTAGCAAGACACAATGAGAATCTTATTATGGTAGCTTTTTATTATGATAAGCTACTCTTGATATAGGCAATATGATTTTGTTTATAGAATGCTTGGACTTGAGTTCAAATCCTGATTCAGATACTTCCTAGCTATGTGGTGCTGGACAAATCAATTAATTTCTCTTCTCAGTTGCCTCATCTGTAAAATTAAAATAATAATAGCATCTATTTCTACTAGATAAGGAGCAAATGAAATAATTTTTGTAAAACACTTTGTAAACCATAAAGATTATGTAAATGTTAGTTATTATAGCTACTGATCATTAAATGCTAAAGTCAGTTGTTTCTTCACATTTAGTATCTAAGAAGCCTGAAGACTGATGGGAGAAGATAGTCTGATAACTATTTTCGGCAAACAAAGTGCTTTTGGGAAGGAATCTGAAAGATGGTTTCAAGGTAAAGAAAAAGATCAGCATAATAGGATAGGGGAGTCCAGGTAAAGACAGGAGCATCCTTAGAAAGGCAATCTCTGGCAGGGTTTTAATCTTCTTTTTCCTGGTTTGTACCCTAACCCATCACTCTCGTCCCGGGCAGACTCTGAAGAATGGTCTTGAAGAACTTGTACATGCCCCTGCCCTTGAGAAACTACTTCCTGTAGTCTGCAAGAAATACCCATGTCATGTCTCACATACATTCTAAAATAGTCTCCTACCATACTAGCTCCTAGCCATTGGAAGTTTAAGAAGTCAAGGATGACAACATTTTGAGGCAGGGGGTGGGGGAAATGTCCTTGGAAAAAGGGAGACAGAAGTAATCTCAGAAAAACATGGCTTTCTAGCAAGGGGTATGGTATTCTCTCTCTCTCTCTCCCCCAGCCTTCCTCTACTTGAAGGATTCCCATCCCGGAAGTTATGGTGTGAAGGAGTGGGGAAAGGGGATAGAAGGCTTCCTACTTCATTACTTTTCCCAAGGTTTCCTGGTACTTATTCTGTCTCACAATGGAATATGATATGAGGGCCCTAAAATGCTATAGCTATTAATATTTAAGGGACTAGTCAGAGCTCGAGGCAGACTTCTTTTCTGCTTGGGGGTGGGGGAGGAGACAGATTTTGGGTTCTGTCAACTGTGACTTCTATACTTCCCTCCCCAGCTTCCCCTTTGGGGATCATTGGGAAACAGAACTGGCAAGTATATGAGACTACACTTGAACTCAGGTATTCCTAACTCCAGAGCTGATATTCTTACTACCTCCAGAGCTGATATTCTTACTACCATATTATCTAGCTGTTCCTTCTCTTCCCTTTTAATTTAATATTATTTTGGAAGTTATTCGGGAAAGTTATCAGGTTCTGATTCATTTATATTGAATTCATCAAAGTTGTGCTTAATAAAGAAATTTAATGTACAAAAAGTCTTGAATTATTATTTTTTATTTTGCCACCTGTCCCCTCACCATTTTTTACGACTGTGAAGTTTTATTTTCTTTAATGGATTTGAATGGCCAGAGATTTATATTTGGACTAAATTTCAAATCTTCATAGTCTGGATGACTTCATATTATGTTGTCCTGCTCTGGTTGCTACAAATGCTCAGCAGTTGCCTTAGCCTCTCAGGAGACAGAAAGGCCACCCACTTTGTGAATATTTCTAGTATGGGCTCCTCTGTCCAGCAGTAGATGCCCCTTAGCACTATGAACTAGATTCCAAACGCTCTTTTATCTAGCCCTCTCCTTGCCCTAGGGTGGAACCAGCACAAATAAGCACTGAGACAGATTTTTCCCAGCACAGATGGATTCTCTTTTAGACTACATCTCCAAAGGATCTAGTATTATCTAAATATAGCATTGTTGGGTCACAGCCATTCCATTTCCCCTGGGTCCCCAGGCTACTGCCCATTCTTCCAGCTGTCTCCACTGGCCTTTCCCCACCCTTCTTCTGCTATTTTTTGGTGTCTTAATGGTGGATAAGTTCAATCATAGAAGGGAAATGTAGAGGACATTCTACTTTAATTCAATTCAGTTCAATTCAACTAACATTTATCAAATGCTTACTATGAGCAAGGCACTATGTTGAGTGCTGGGGGATACAAAGACAGAACCAAAAATGTCTCTGCCCTCAAGGAGCTTACATTCTACTAAGGAGGATGGACAACAGAAAAACACCAGCACAAATAGCTAAATACAAAGTAATTTCAGAAAAGTGAAAGCACTAATAACAAGATCCACAAGGCTTTAATATAGGAGATGTTATCTGAACTGTTCCTGGAAAGAAGTCAGGAATTTGAAAATTCAAGTATGAAAAAAAGAAAGACATTCTAGGTGTAGTATTCTAGATATATAAAGGTACAAAGTCAGGACATAGAATTTTGTATATAAGAAAAAGGTAATAGGTCAATTGAATAGGAATGTTGAAAACACAAAAGGAACTCATATAAAAGTTGACTAGAAAGTTAGGTGAAAGCCAGATTATGGAAGATTTTTAAATTCCAGTTTTCAAGTTTGGTAAACATACTCACACCTATGTTTTGTAATTTTAGAAAAGTTTCTTTGTTAAAGCAAAGGGTAAACTCTGCTCAAAATCTTTCTTGAAGATTTTGCCTGATTTCCTAATTCATTGTTGTTCACTCCACTGGCCTAGGTTGAGTTAAAGAGAGAAAGTGGGGTGGGAGTGGAGTAAAAGAATAGAAAGGAAGAAGAGCAAGGCAGAGGGGGCAAGGAACTTTGAGATGTATGGAATCTTGAAAGGAGTGCAAGACTCCTTGGAGTTCAGGATGAAATAAGTTCAAATCCAGTTTTAGGCATTTCTATTTATGTTACTTGAGCAAATTGCTTTAATTTCTGTTTGTCCTAGTTTCCTCATGTGTAAAATGGAAATAATAATAGCACCTACCTTCCAAGATTGTTGTGAAAATCAAGTAAAATACTTGCAAAGTGCTTTGCAAACGTTAAAGGATGTTATAAATGCTAGCTATTATTATTATTATTGGATATTTATTTTTAAGGACTTGTTGTATGTCAAGAACTGTGCTAACAACTACAAACATTCGTGAAGAAATCCCTACCCTCAAGGAATTTAAATTCGAATGGGGGAAAGACAGCACTTAAAAAGCAGGTGGAAAAAAAGAGTACCTGGACAAGGATGAGATAGCTGGTGAACAAGTGAAAAAATCCCAAGAGTGAAGCAAAGGTGGCTGGTGATTCCCATAAAATTGTGATCCTAATAAGGAAATCACAAAATTTAGGAAGAATGAGCCTCAAGGCAGTTTTCTTCAGGATAAGAAGGAGGTTAGTGAGGAGATAAAGACTTCTGAAATGTGAACTGAGCTGGGAATTACGTGGATGTACACAAGAACTTAAACTATCTTTAATATAAAAAATTAGATCCCATTGATTTCAGATTAGTTGAGAGCTAAGACGATAACCTTTTTTTTTCCAGAAAATTAGAGAATAATTTTATTATTTAAATATAGTGTTATAAAAAGTTTTTAAATAACAGCGTTTTATTTTCAAAATACATGCAAAGATAGTTTCCAACATTCATCCTTGAAAAATCTTGTAAAATCTTTTTTAAAAAATCCTTCAAGGTTAATTCAGATTAAGTAGAGGAGCTTCTCTGTTGCTTTGGTGGGGAGAAGAGCCTTTGTTGGAACTTGTGATTATCCCAGCCTCCTTAGCAAGACATGGGCCTGGCCAGTGACACCTTTTTTTTATTATTATTATAGCTTTTTATTGACAAAACATATTCATGGGTAATTTTTCTACATTGACCTTTGCAAAAACTTCTGTTCCAACTTTTCTCCTCCTTCCCTCCACCCCCTCTCCTAGATGGCAGGTAGTTCCATACATGTTAAATAAGTTAAAGTATATGTTAAATACAATATATGTATACATATTTATACAGTTGTCTTGCTACACAGGAAAAATCAGATATAGAAAGAAGGTAAAAAGTGAACTGGTAAGAAAAACAAAAATGCAAGCAAACAAAAACAGAAAGAGTGTAAATGCTATGTTGTGGTCCACACTCATTTCCAGGTTTTCTTTCTTTGGGTGTAACTGGTTCTGTTCATTACTGATCAATTGGAATTGATTTGGAGCCTCTCATTGTTGAAGATAGCCACTTCCATCAGAAGTGATCCTCATATAGTATTGTTGTTAAAGTGTATAATGATCTCCTGGTTCTGTTCATTTCACTTAGCAGAATATAACTTCTAAAAACAGCATACATATGTCCTTCTGCAACAGGGAATGAAAACTGTTTCTTTTGCTTCTGGGTCAATCCACTATTATTAAGCTGGAGGGTTCTTCTCCAGGATATTGTTAGAGCTTTAACCCATCTGTTTCTTAAACCTTTTCATCTCACAAGGTCATCATCTAATCTGTCCCAATTTCAACACTCCTTCATCTTATAAGAAAAAATAGACAGAAACTTGTATATTAAATTAATATAATTTATCAGTATTGTTTTGTCATTTTTCAGTCATAGCTGACTCTTTATAACTTTATTTGGGGTCATCGCCTTTTCCTACTCATTTTGCAGATAAAGAAACTGAGGCAAATAGGGTTAAGTGCCTACGATTACACAGCTAGTAAGTACCAGAGACCAGATTTGAACTCAGGGAGAAGAGTCTAGATGAATCTTCTTGATTCCAATCCCAGCACCTATCAATCATGCCACTTAGTGATGTAATTTACTAAATAAAGTATATATATTATATATGTATACATATATATGTATGTATGTATACATATATATTTAAATGAATTTAATAAATATTTATGAATAACATTCTTAAGAGTACTTCTTATGTGCCAGTTACAATGCTAGATACTGGGGGTAAACAAGAAAAAAGAAACAATTCCTGTTTATATTTTTTCCTGGTATCCAATTTTTTTACTGACTTATTAGAGGACTTATTAAAACAAATCACTTCCTTTCTCTATGACCAGTTTTCCTCATATATTAAAAATGGGATTAAATTAAATCAGTGATAAGATTTTTCTGGTTCTAAAATTTCATGAATTTTCTAAAATTTTCACTATTTAGTTCAAGTTCATTTTACAGACAAAGAAACTGAGGTTCAGAATGAAATTCCTTGCTTAAGATCCCACAAATGATTAATGAAAAAGCCAAAACTTAGAACCCAGTCTCCTAACTGATGTTTATCTTCTTTCTATGAGATCAATGTATTCAAAATCATCTCAATTTTAAATTCTTTCTTTCTTTTTGAGTTGTTTCTAGATCTATATAATCATAATCATCTAGATATTGGATTAGATTATTCTTTTTTAAAAATTTATATGTGGAGGTTATCATGTATTATTTGTAATTAATATAGTAATAATAAAAATTTTAAATGTATTATTTATAGGGAGGAATTTTGCATTGATGGAACTACAGAAATAAGTGCAGAATAATTATTTAGAACTGTGGAACATCAAAATGTATGTCACTAAAAACCTCCAAATGGGGTGATTTCTTACAATCTTTGTCCTTTCTAGATGTTGAGACATACATAGACAATAACTTTTTTCTTTACTGAGATTTCAGATGATAACAACTTCCTTAAGTCTTTCTTGAACCTCTGGTACCATCATACTCTAGCTCATCTACTTTTCAGAGTTCTTTATTGAGACAGTTCAATTCAGAGTTCATGATAGGTAAAAATTAGTAGAAATCTCAATTGAAGTCCATCCATCTAACTTGTGCTAAAAGTAGAAATTGGAACTAAAGGTTCAATGTTCTCTACCTACTTTCATTAAAAGTGGAAGTAAAAGTCAAAGCGAAGCCCTCTCTGGTCTTGCTTTTACAGTTTTGCTTCTGATGAAAAATTTTTTTACAACGAAAAAGAGCATGTTAATATTTTAAGTTGTAATTTTTAACTTATTTTTACAGTCACTGAGTAAATTAGAAGTGAATATGTTTTAGTAGTCTACACTTTTTTGCTAATCCTATGGATCAAGGATTTGGCCCCAAGAGAAAAAAAATGTAATTCATTCTATATGATACTCCAGTGTTATTCATTTCTCACTATCCATTTATTTAAAAAAAAAAAAACAACTATTTTTTTCTACAAATTTATCTATTTTTTTCTCTTGTTTGTTTGTTATTTTTCCATTTTTACTATTAGTCAGAATGCAAAAGCTATCTGGGACATCAGTTTATAATGGTGTGAAGAAAGCTGAATTATTATCACCAAAATGAATCATACCATAAAAAGAATATATATAACTTAAACTATATAAACTGAAAGCTTATCTATACAAGAGCATACAGTGGTTTGGGGGAGTCTACAGTTACTACCTTCATCTTTCCTCTCCACTGACTATAAGTAATCATTAGTCATAGTGTGTGTGTGTGTGTGTGTGTGTGTGTGTGTGAGTACAAGTTTGTGTGTGTAAGCATGCAAATATGTATATACGTGGTTGCCAAGTCTCAGTTAAAGTTCCAATGACTCTAGGGCATGTAGCTCTGCACTTTCCTTCACCCTCCAAATAAGTACACATGCCCCTAATCTGTCTTCCTGCAGGAGGGCTCCCTTGGCACCAGTCTAAAACCTTAACTTGGTCCCAACCTTGTGCTGGGTACCTGCCTTTTTGGAGCCCTTTCCTTTGAATTATAGCCTGTAGTCAGCAAGACTGAATGGAAAATAGCCTCCAGAAACTCAACTGGAAAGTCTGACAAATACACCATAATATTGAGAATGGCAGGAAAGCCTCTATTATTCTACTTCATTCTATCTGCTGGGAGGCAGCTCGGCGCCGGGAGCCTGGCTGCATTTAACTCACTTCCCTAGATTTCCGAGTCACAGCCACAGCTCCTACTAAAAGCCAAATATTTCACTCCTGAGACACGCTATGCTTCCTGATAGAGAATGCACTTGCATGTCTCCTGTTGACCTTAAACACTAATAAAGGAGTCATAATATGACCTAGACAAGCCTTGGAAGCCAATCAGAATGTAAGTGTTTGACTGGAGGCTGACTGGGTGCATTTAGTTATCTCCTGTTTGTCTAAAAACTTTTGTGTTTTTCCTTTTATTTGGATTGTGTGGGTAGGAAGCTTAAAAATATATCTCAGGCGATATTGTTGCCTACAGTGAAGGCTAATCCCAGAAGGCTGTAAAATAAACTATAAATATGCTAACGATGGGAAACCTATTGGCAGTAGCTACATTTTTGCATTCTTCACTAGGCATTCAAGAAACAAAATGATAATATCATATCAGCACTCAATCATGATCTTTCCTTAGATTGGGACGCTGCCATTTTTATAAACAAAAAAGTTACTACTACAGACTGTTAATTTGTGGTATGCTCCGGGATTTTAAAATGTCTTGATAGTGTCTCACTGCTATCCCTTGTGGGCTTGTATCACTGTGTTTGAGCCAAATACCTGGACATCATGATCTAGGTTGGTCTTCACATTTTTCCTTTTGTTTTCTTTCTATTTTTGCCAATCTAGAGAGTCATTGGGTTAAAATGAGGACAATGTGATGGAAATGTCTTCTAAATTTACAAATCTTCTAAGGATAGGGAATGTATTTAACTGTCATCTTCTATAATTTCAAGTTTTAATCATTTTGAGCTCAAATTGCTTTCTACAGAAATAGAAGTATTTTTGTTTCTTTTATTATGTTAGCTTATTTATTTTGGTATCTCTGTCCATAACCTTTTTGGTTTTTGGTTCAGGAGGCCAAAATCTAAGTGGGCAAAGTGGAAAGGGGCTCTTATCTGATTCCTTTTTGTGATTAAAACAAATCTCCCAAACCAGAACTTGAATGAGATAAAACACTGGAAACATCAGCTTGCTTTGGCAATGCCTGAACAAGTTGTGGTACATGATTGTGATGGAATACTTCTATGCTATAAAAATGATGATCTTGACAATCTTTGAAAAAGATATAAAGGCTTAACACAAAATAATGAAGAGCAGAATGAGTAGAATCAAGAGAATATTGCAGCAATATTGTTTTAAAAACAACTTTGAGAACAATTAACATGATGATTTCAGAAAGGCCTTGAGAGATTTACATAAACTGATGCTTAATGAAGTGAATAGAACAAAAGAACATTATACACAACAACAAGATTATGTGATGATCAACTGGGATGGACTTGGCTCTTTTCAACAATGAGGTGATTTAAGCCAATTCCAATAGACTTGTGATCGAGAGAGCTAGTTACAACCAGAGAGGACTAGGGGACTGAATGTGGATCTCCACATAGTATTTTCATCTTTTTAATTGTTTGCTTGCTTGTTTCTTTTTCTTTCATTTTTTTTTTACTTTTTGATTTTATTTTTCTTGTGCAGCATGATAAATGTGGAAATATGTTTAGAAAAATTGAACTTGTTTAATCTACATTGAATTACTTGTTGTCTAAGAGAAAGGGGAGAGGGGAGAAAGGGAGAAAAATATGGATCATAAGGTTTTGCAAGGGTTAATATTGAAAACTATTCTTGCATGTATTTTGAAGAATTAAAAGCTACTATAAAAATTTTAAAAATAAAAACAACTTTGAGCAATTAAGTCATTTTGACTATTTTAAATGTCCACATTAACTGAAATAGGTAATAGTTTTTATGAGCATGTATCAAAGGTTATAATTAGTAACAGGATCCAAAAAAAGTTGGAGTTTCCAGAAAAAAAATCTTTATATAGTTTAATTAAAGAGTTAATCAGTCATTAAAATTTTAAAAATACTTTACTGGCTCATACTGTGGTGTCAAGGGACTTTTCAATGGCACCAAAGAACATGGTTACCATTTCTATAATTTCATTCTCTAAAAGATGTTGATGTGCTCTTCTTGAGCCTATTTACATTTCTGAAGTGTCTTTTAAAATGATAGATTCACTACCTAATATGTGTAACTTTGAAATGAAGTTTGGTATATAATAAATTTAAGAGCTAGTTTTGAAGTTAGGAAGACCTGGTTTCAAGACATGCTTCTGATACCTACTAACTTTGTCAATATGGGAAAGTTATTTAAACTCTCAATATCTTACCCTACTCTCATCTAAAACTAGGTTACAGATTGTAAGTTATAGAAAAGTTGGTGATCTTGATCTTTCAAAACTATACTGATTGAGAGAGTTTCCACACAGGGACTTCTCTATAGTGATGAAATCATAGATCCAGAACAAAAGCAAACAAATAACTAAAAAATAAACTGATTTTTGTCCTTCATTTGTTCTTATAATTTATTCAAAAAATTACCTTTAATTTGAATTTCCACTGATAATATTTTAGCCTAGAATACTAAGTCCTTGAATTTGATGAACAAAGTCATTCTACAGTCTTGTAAATTTGAATCATCTTTCTCTGAATATCTTGTGGATTTCCAATTCTTTTAAAAATTCTGTTCTCATTTTGTTGTTCAGTCATTTTTCAAATCATGTCTGATGTCTCATGACCTCCTTTGGGTTTTCTTGGCAAAGATACTGAAATAGTTCTCAGTTCCTTCTCCAACTCATTGTACAGCAATGAGTTGCAAATAGGGTTAAGTGACTTGCCCAGGGTCACATAGCTAATAAGTGTCTGAAGCCATATTTGGACTCCAGAAGATGATTCTTCCTGAATCCAAATGCAGTGCTCTACCTACCCCACAATGTAGCTGCCCCTATTCTCATACTGAAATTTCTTTAATCTTTTTAGCTATATCTCAAAAACCAAGAGGAAAACAGGTTTAAATGTGCCAAATGTTCATATCCTATAATTAACTATCACTAACTAATGTTTAGAATTAATCACACAAATTGGGATTAGGATTGGATAGTGATTTTACTAGTATAGTGAATTCTCAAATGAGGCAGATCCTTCTGCCAAAGAAGGTTAGCATTTTGTTAGGAACTTCTAGCTTGGTAGAGCTGTCTAGAGCACTAACAAGTAACTTGCCAGGGTCATACTGTCAGTTTGTGTCAGGTTAAGAGACTTATCAGAGTCATACAACCAATATGTGTCAGAAGCAGGACTTAAACTCAAGAATTTCTGTCTTCCAGGATAATTCTCTATCCAGTATATTTTTATATTATTTATATTATATCCAATTTATTTAAATAATTTAGGTGATATAGTTTGTAGGCCTAGAGTCAGAAAGATTTATCTGTCTTACTAAGTTCAAATCTGGTCTCAGAATCTTACTAGCAGTGTGACCTTAGGCAAGCCATTTATGCTGTTTACTTTACTTTCCTTATCTGTAAAATGAGCAAGAGAAGGAAATGCAAATCACTTCTGTATTTGTGCCAAGAAAACCCCAAATGGGCTCATGAAGAATCAGACGTGACTGAAAACAACTGGACAAAATTTTACATTCTTGTATACTATTATGAAAACTTTAAAGTACTATATAGATACTTATCATCAAAATCATTATCATCATCATCATCTTTCCTTGGAAATTGAAAGGAGGGAAAGATATTTAGTATATGGGATAGATCTTCTACAAAGGAGTTATAGAAAGTCATGGATAGATACAGGACTTGGTCATAGTGTACCAGCCTATAATCCCAGTTACCAGGGAGTCTGAGGCTAATAGATCTCTTGAGTTTGGGAGTTCTAAACTAAATTCAGCTCTGTGAATAGGACAGCTGCACTAATTTTTGTTATCAGTCTAGTGAGATACTGGGAACAAGGGCTCTACAGGCTAAGGAGAGGTGAACAAGCCCAGATTGGAAACACAACAGTTTGAAGCTCCCATGATGATCAAAGTGTGATTGTTTCCCTAAGTAGCCCCTGTGTTCTAGCCTGGGTGAGTTGAAAAGATTCAATTTGTTTTCCTATTTGTTTGTTTAAAATGTAAAATAGAATAGGGAAGTATTGGATGAATGGATACTAGGTCCTTGAATTTGATGAACAAAGTCATTCTACAGTCTTATAAATTTGAATCATCTTTCTCTGAATATCTTGTGGATTTCCAGTTCTTTTAAATCCTTTCCACTTTTAAATCTATGATCCTTTGCTCTACTTTGACTGAGGAGGTTCCCTCACAGTTGTAGCAATAGATCTATTAGTTATTCAAGTACAGATGAAAATAGAGAGCTTAGAGATAGAGATAAGACCCATTTGAAAAATACCAAGGTATCCCTTAGACATTATTTGGTAGCTAAGTGGCACAGTGGATAAAGTATCAAGTCTGAGGTAAGGAAGACTCATCTTCCTAAATTCAAATCTGGTCTCAGATACTTATTTAATTGTATTATGCTAAGCATATCTCTTAACTCTGCCTTAGTTTCCTTATCTTAAAATGAACTGGAAAATGAAAAATTAAATCATTCCAATATCTTTGCCAAAAAAGAAGAAGAAGAAGAAGAAGAAGAAGAAGAAGAAGAAGAAGAAGAAGAAGAAGAAGAAGAAGAAGAAGAAAGAAAGAAAGAAGAAAGAAAGAAAGAAAGAAGAAAGAAAGAAGAAAGAAAGAAAGAAAGAAAGAAGAAAGAAGAAGAAGAGAGAAGAAGAAGAAGAAAGAAAGAAAGAAAGAAAGAAGAAAGAAAGAAAGAAAGAAGAAAGAAAGAAAGAAAGAAAAGAAGAAGAAGAAGAAGAAGAAAGAAAGAAAGAAAGAAGAAAGAAAGAAAGAAAGAAAGAAGAAGAAGAAGAAGAAGAAGAAGAGAAGAAGAAGAAGAAGAAGAAAGGAAGGAAGGAAGGAGGAAGGAAGGAAGGAAGGAAGGAAGGAAGAAAGAAAGAAAGAAAGAAAGAAAGAAAGAAAGAAAGAAAGAAAGAAAGAAAGAAAGAAAGAAAGAAAGAAAAGAAGAAAGAAAGAAAGAAAGAAAAGAAGACGAAGAAAGAAAGAAAGAAAAGAAGAAGAAAGAAAGAAAGAAAGAAAGAAAGAAAGAAAGAAGAAGAAGAAGAAGAAGAAGAAGAAGAAGAAGAAGAAGAAGAAGAAGAAGAAGGACAAAATGTGGTCACAGAGTTGGGCAATGATTGAAATAATTGAACAAAGTACATTGTCTATAAGAAGCATAGATTTGGAGTTAAAAAACCTGAGTTTTAGTACTGCTTAATTTTGCTGCTCTCCATCTGTGTAATCTCAAATAAATTTCTGTTCTCTGCTCTGAGATCCAATTTTCTTCCCTGCAAAATGAAGGGATTGGCTTAAATGATCTCTAAAATATCTTCCAGTTATAAATCCTATAACTCTAGGAATGGTTTTACACAATTATCATGTATGACAATTGTTGAAAATAAAAGCACTAGTAATTCTTGAACAAGGTAATTCTGAAGATAATAGAAGTCAATAACTCCTTTCTGTCTATCAAAAAATAAATGTCACTAGGGAAATTCTAATGTGTCTTGTGGAAATATTCCAATTGCGCCTAGCAATTTCTCTGTTTCAGTTTGTTCTCCTAATTATATCATTTGCTTTGGAACATCATGAGTTTAGTTGAAATATTATGTTAATATGTTAGTAGTTCTTAATTATTGATAAATCAATAGACTAAGTTCTATTTTTAACTATCAGAATTAAAGGGATAAATCCCTATCATAAATATACAAAACCAAATAGTCATCTGATGTTTAGACATGGTTGTAGAATTCATGTTTTCTACTCAATTTAAGTGCCAAATAAAAAAGACCAAAAAGGTTCTCTCAGGGGATAAGGAGAATAAACATTTATATAGTGTCTACTTTGTGCCAGGCACTATCCTAAGCACTTTACAAATATTTCTCACTTGATCCTCATAATAACTTTAGGAGACAGGTGCTGTTATTATTCCTCTTTTACAGTTGAAGAAATTGAGACAAAAATTAAATTACTAGACCTGGCTCACACAGGTAGGACATGTCTGAGGTTCCTTGTGAGCTCAGTTCTTTCTTACTATAGGCTTCCTGACTTTGCACTGCATCATCTAGCTGCCCAACATGCTAAGAGAGAATTCTGCTCATTATTTTCCAAATCTGTCATTATGTCTCCTCAATTAATGTTGCTGAAATTACTTTAGATTATATCACACAACAGTAAACCTTTTCCCAAATAAAGCACAAGGTCTTCTATATTTAGTTAAATTGGAAGCCCCATTTTCTTAGCATTGAATACATTTGTCACAAAATAGGTTACCCCCAGGAAATTCCAAATTTTGGTATACCTAGACTCAAAGATTAAATCTGGTAAAGTCAAGTAGGTTTCCTTCTTATGTACTCTATAAGGAGGGGGTTGGACAATCTGCTGTCATTGAAAATGAAAGTATAGAAGCCCTAAAATGTTCAAATAAATTACATGTTCTTATACATGTATGTTGTTATATATTATAAGCACATATCTATTTATGTGTATAGTCTAAAATGTGTTGACTTTGTTTTGATTTCTAAATTATCTTCCAAAAACATAGTTTAGTTTTGCAGTTCATAACACACCTGTTTATAACCATTCTTGAAAGCTGCAGTATTACCGAAGGGATAGATCTTGATTGAGTTCAGCAAATAAGTTATGTATTACTGTAATTCACTCAAGGTGGTCAAATTGATTTCAATAAAAGAACTAACATGAAACTTTTTGCTCAAATTTCAAAATTAAAACTGACTTTTCTAAGAACTGAAAATTAGTTTGCTTTTTTTTTAAAATATTCACCTTGGTCCATCATGGCTTTGATTGGAATTTAAAAAGAAAAAGAAAATACCAACATTTCCCAAGAAAAGCTATTTCCAGCCACACCAAACCAGAAGAATACTGTAAATCTTGGGCACAGAACCTGTTCTTGCAAGATTTATGGACCAATTTTTCAAGATCAAAAGTGTTTGGATAAGCACACAAGATCTTGGATGCCGTCCCAGACTGAACCTCCAACACTTCTGAGGTTGGCCCATCACTAATATTTACAATATTTCTGACATTTCAGTGGGATGGACTCCCAGGCCTTAGCGATAGGCTGGCTTCCTCCTCAGATTGTTTTCCAGAGAGTGCCAGAGAAATGTGCCGTGTGTGAAAGGCATTCGGATGGCACTGGCATTTTGCAACAGGAAGGAAATGATTTGTAGCTGCCATAAGCCTGTTGTGTCTTGTCAACTTTGTTGGTAGAAAAAACGTCATCAGAACCATTAGAATACAGACAGGCTGTGCTGCCCTTGTGACAAGTGTTCTTTGGCAAGGGATTTGAGGCCTATGTTTAGGCAGTGTTCTTTCACAGAGACTTACATTTCCTTATAGAGAATTTATAGAAACAGGCTGTCTGTCAGCTACGCTGATTCTCAGACTCTCATCTTAACCACTTGTAAAAAACACATACTTTTTTTTAAAAGTACCTACCCAAGATGATATATATGAGAAAATGTGTGTGCATAAGTCTTACAGCAACAGATCTCTCTAACAATCCATTCATCTATTGTGACTTCTCTCCTACATCTGGTCATTTATTAACAATATCCCCAAGGATTCCATAATTACTGGGCTTTCTTTACTCAGGGCAGTAATAAGATAATGCAACTGGATTATTTCAACTTCCACTCACAAGTATGTATCCCCTTGAACAACAATCTATGTGTCCAAAATAAAAATGTGCCTGTTATATTTGTGTATATGTGTGTGTGTTTACATATGTCCAGATTGAAGGTTAGCATAAAAAAGTGATGACTAAATTATATCACCATGGTTTCATGTGTGTTTGGGTTTTTTGCCTATATATATATATATATATATATATATATATATATATATATATATATACATATATATGTATATATATAATCATTGTTTTTTGTTCTATTTCTGCTGTGATCACTACCATCATCTTTATAAACAGGTAAAGTATATAACTACTATTTTACAGATAAATTGATTGAAGTCCAAGGAAGATCATATTAAAATAATAGACTCGTTTCAAATCTGTAATTTTAGGCTCAGAATCAGCTTGATCACTTCATTCTTATCACCTAAGGCCAGACTCTTGTGTAAATTTTATTATTTTGTAAGTGACCTAGGGAAATTTCAGTTTGATTCCCTCTGATATAGCCAAAACTTAATCATTAGTTTTCAGAAATCATCAAGAAAGTAAAATATCCTTCACCCCCCCCAAAAAAATCTATATTTGTCTTTCCCTAAACTTTTTAAATGTCAGTGCCTCTCTTTCTAGATTTCCATTGTATCCTTGTTCCTTCCCTCAATCACTAAATATTTATTTAATGCCTACTTTATATAAGACAATGTGTTGGGCACTCTGGGATAAAGGAAGTATAAGATATGGTTCTTGTCTTTTAAGGACCTAGTTGGTGAGAAAAGGCATGAAAATTTAAATAACAATATAGTATTATAAATATTTCAAATTAGGGACATTTATATAATGAATGCTAAAAGAACTCATTCCCATGAGCAAGAGATTTAGATTTAGAAGAGACTTTAAAAGGTGTCTATTCCAATGCTGTCTTCTTACACTGAGAAACTGAGACTCAGAAAGAAGTGACTTGTACCAAGTGGCAAAGATTTGGAGAAAGCAAGACCTTACTTTGTTCAAATGCTGACTCAGACACTCATTATCTGTGTGGTCTTAGTCAAGTTGCCTAACCATTTTCAGCCTCAGTTCCCTTAAATATAAAATGGAGATGATACTAACACTTATCTCATTCTGGGTTATTGTGAGGATTGATGAAATAATGTGTATAAATCACTTAGCAGACCTTAAACTGCTATGTAAATGCAATTATTGTTACCATTACTACTTAGTGGCAAAGGTGAGAGTACTTTGCTCTTTCCACTATCTCATCTAATCATTTTTTTGGGGGGGGGAGAGAGAAAGGATGAACATACACACATACATACAATAAAATGCAATTAGAGAGGATGAATATGTGAATCTCACTTAAGGAGATTGTCTACATTTTTTTTAACATCCATTCTCTCCAGATTCTAGGAAGTTAGTTTGACTCTAATTTTCATAACTGCCTTATTCTAGTTCTGTTCTTTATGGAATGGAAATTATTGGAGAGGAAAGACTGACTGCCATTGCAGAATGTTTGTGGACTCTTGGCAGAGCATCATGCATGCACAGGTATTCAAGATCATTTGGATTCTGACTGTATCTTTCTATGACTTGGTTCCCAGATCCTTTCCCCAAAGTCATATTCAACTGGGGACCTGAATGAATACATTCAGCTTCTTGATCTTTTTAAAATATTTATGCTGCCTCCCAAAGTCTTTCCAACTCTAACCTCTCTTTGTCATTCTTCTTAGGACAAGGTTCAATCTTTCATCCTATATCCTCCTTGTAATTCTTAATGGTTTTCAGGGTCTTGCCCTTTTCCTTTCTTTTTCTTCTGTAGTTTACTATAGTTGCCTGGCTTGGCATACCACAGGCTGATTCAGCCTTCTTAGCTTGTCTCCATGAAGCTCATCCCTAATGTCACTGGGATGAGAAAAAGGACTAATTTGAAAGTTTGATGAAAGAACAGAGCTCACCAAGTAACAACAGTCCCTCCATTCTCTTTCTCCATTTGGTTAGCATGTTTATTCATGCGGTTGATAATTTACAACTTTTCAGTCTTGTAACACAGGCTTAAGCTATTTCGTGGGGGCACTTCCAATGTGACCTCAGGGGCAGCACTCATCAGTGAAACATTTCAGGTGGCAAACAAGAACTGCCCATCTGGGAGACGAAATCTGTCAGAATCTGTCCCATGAGGCAAGGCTGTTAGTTGGCGGGAATAATTACAGGGGGTTGCCTGGCTGCTATGGCAATGGAAACTTAATCCAAGTAAGTTCAGGTAACCGACAGCTCTAGGCCTGGCTGCATTCCATGGGGCCCCACAGCACACTGCCCTGTGTGAAGTGGATGTTTTTCAGCAAGTTGCAACGCAGCCGTTTGCATTAAAATTTAGCCCAGGTATGCCAGACAGCTGTGCCAAAGCACGTCTCATTTTTTGCATTAGTTCAAGAGGTATTGGGCACCAAAATCTATATAAACCCAAGTGCCGGTTTCAATATAAAAATTGCTATAACTTCATACAAAGACCAGATCATCTGTCCTGTGAGTGACTGGGTCTTGATTCTTTCTTAGTGTATCTATGATTAGCAAACTGTGATAGAAGAAGGAAATTGATGTTAATTTGATGTTTAAATAATTCAATGTGGGCAAATTCCAGTATGATAAGAAGAGCTTTCTGAAACAGGCTTCATGGACATGTCCTACACTATAATTCCTGAAGCAAATTATCAAGATATGATCTGAGATACCAGTGTCAGTGCAAATGGCATCATGATTTCCAGGGATCTGCTTGTGATATAGTTTAAATAGTTTTAATTCATTGAAGCAAACATTTGCTTTCAAAAAGTTTAAGACCATGAGAGAGTGTATCTATAAAATGGCATGTTGTTACATCTCCTCCCTATCTGTCTTCTGAGTCAGAAGTAATGAGCTTTATTAATAAAAGGAACATTTATATCACCAGGAACATGGAGCCAATACAGCTGTGTCAAACAAGCCATGTCCAATTCTGCCTCATGCATCATCCTGTAAGTTGCATCTTGACTCGGATTCCAAATTTTATGGTACAAGAATCCTGCTCCTAGCTAGTGAGACACTCATATTTTTAGACACAGTGTATGGAGTTTCAAGAAGATCAACCATTTGTGAACTATAGAGCTGAACAATTTTAACAAAGAGATTATAATTAGGGAATTAAATATGGATACTATAGGACCTTAGAGATTACTTAATATAGTAGAATAGAACATTGTATCAGGAATCAAAGGACCTGGGTTCAAATGCCAGCTCTAATATTTATTATATATATGACCTGTGGCAAGCGTTTAACCTCATCAAACTTCAGTATTCCTATCTGTAGAATGAGAATATTATACTAGAGACCATCTGAGGTATCTTCCAACTCTATGACATATGAAGTCACTGAAGCTCCTTGGACATCCATTTCTTCAAATGTAAAAATAAATAAGTTGTACAGTGTTGTGCTGTGGAAAGAATAGTGGCCCTTGAGTAAGAGAACCCAGTTCAAATACTGACGCTAGTTCTTACTGCCTGTGTGACTTGGAACAAGTAATTTAACCTTTCTGAGGCTCATTTTCTTTATCTGTAAAATGAAGGGATTTGGAATCAATTACTTTTATTGACATTTCCAACTTTAAATCGATGGTGCTATGTTCTGGTTCAAATACTTCATTTTATGATGAGGACAAGAAGCCAAGAGTGTGACTTTAATAATAATTTACAATTTTAGATTAATAATAGGGTCATATATTTTACCTTTGGCCACACCAATAGAATGTTTAAAATCCTATGTTACAATTTACAAATCATTTTTAAGCTTACAAAAAGTAAGGTCACTTATCCATTTGATTAGCCCAATCTATAGAGGTAGGTTTTGCATAAGGACCTACTCTAACTTTGCTTAGGCAACTAGAGAATAAAATTCCAAAGAAATTCTATGGCTATTCAATGTCAAGTGCTCTGACCCTAGTCACCTAAACTTTGAAATTCTGAACTGTTCCTGGATCATTTCTACTTATAAACATAGTCAAGGAAAGACACAGGGAAAAAGCAAGACCTCTAACCAAGAGTACCCTTTTGATCACAAGGATTGAAGTAGCTTATATCTAAGAGCTTACTATACTTAGAAGCTTTCCATGTCCATTTTACAAATCAAAGAGAATGACTGAAAAGTAAACAGTTGCTTTTTATCTCTTTGACTGCATCTGAAGGCAAGGCCATGACCAAATCCTGACCATAAAATAAAGTAGTACTTGTAACGATGCAAAGCTTACTCTCAGAACAGACACCAAACATAGAATAAGTTGCATATCTTTACTTCTCCAAGTGAATGCTTCTATACTGAAGGTGAATGGTAAAATAGGCTAATAATAAGTCTTGTGCTACATGAAAGAGTTTGCTTTACAATTAAAATGATCAACATGTACAGATGTGGGGTTATTAATTTTTCAATCTCTTTTTTCCCCTAAATTCCAACATGTAGAAGTCAATAGTGTGTCCAAAGTTAATGCTCTCATATTGTATGTACTATGGATTTACTAATTTAAGACAATTATTAATTATCTAATATTTTAGAACACCATATCAAAGGTGCAACTATTCCTACTAATAAAGAATCATATAGAACTTCAGAGCTGAAAAAAGATTTTAGTGATCATCTAATCCAAGCCTTTCTTTTTATAGTGAGAAAACTCCAAAAAGAGAAAATAATTCACCCAAGGTCCCATGAAATTCTAATCTTAACTTTAATACATCAAAATGCGTGACATACAATTTTAGCTTTGTATTTAAATTTCTGGGCATAGTTGCAAAAATGTAGGGGGCAATGGAAAAAAAAAAAGAAAGAAAGAAAAGGAAGGGAAGGGGGAAGGGAGCGTTGCTTATATCTCTATGTGTGCACCAAAACAGCAACACATAAGATTCAACTGTGAAGAGTCAGTTGTCCTAAAGAATAAAGAATTATCTGAACTAGAAATAAATTTTCATCTCCTTTAATCTATTTCAATGCCTCCCGAACTTCAAGAATCTGGGAGTTGTTAATATGGTCAATTTTCATATTGTCTCAAGTTCGAAAAAGTATTTTTTGAATTGTTTAATTGTGAATCCTCCCTCCCCCCCCCCCATTGCCAAGAAAGGACATTGCTCAGAAAGAGTTTGATTCACAGAAACTTCTACATTTAAATTTTGAATGGTCTCTGAGTATATATTCATATAACATTTCCCACAATAAATTTACACACACATACATATACTCAAAGAAGGTTCAAATCCTATTCAAATGAATTCCAAAGGAACATTCGTTCTCTGATTATACTGTAATTTTTTGTGTTGATTATTGTTTGAAATAAATAGGTCACAGGCTGGATGTTGAAAGTATTTTTTTTTTCAAAACAGAAAATGTCGTTTTTCTATTTGTTTCAAAGGGAATTTTTTAAAATTAGAAATCTGTTTCATACCTTTCCACACACACATGCACGCACGCACGAACACACACACACATATGTGAAATAGAACGGAGTGGATTTTATCCAAAAGTTCCATTGGGGGGGGGGGATGGTGGAGAGGGGACAGAGGAAGGAATTTAGAGGGAGATTTCCCAGGGGTCTGTGACTGAACATAGGTAGTCTTGATACAGGTGGTTTATTAAGATTTAAATAGCAATGTACCGCCTCTCTTATCTAACTCTTTCTTCTTTCTTCTCCATATCCATTTCAAAAAGATATTCTAAGAACCCGGGAAGGTCTTCTTAACTCATATTCAAGAAAGAATATTCTTTAAAGTAAGGCACGAAGCCCAGTCCTGGTGTAATCAATGCAAACGCATTGCTCTATCAGCACTATCCCTTCCCAGGAGTGGGTGGAGCAGTTCTGATTCAGGACCGACCCTCACGCAGCCTGAGCCGGCTTCTAGAAGTCATCTAGCCTACCGCTAAGTCACAGCGGCTGGCCAGCACTGAAGCAGTTAACTTTTATAAAGCCCACGAGAAAGAAAAACAGCTTCTGACCAGCCTTGTGTGGGGAGGAGGGTTCGAAAACGAGGCTGTTGCTGTTGTTTTCATTGTGTGCACTCTAATCAGGGAGAGCAAGAACAATACCGCATGTAATGCTGATTTTGGAATGTGTCCATGCAGCTTTTCCCAGGCTAGACAGCCTTGGGAACCACTGATAGTGTGGCACACCAGGGGCACAGCCTCAATCACCCAGCACAGGGCAGGGCAGCCTTTTCTGTGGATAAAATATGTGAGGGATGACAAGAATCTTCCCAGCATGGGAAGTGACAGTAACTACAAAATATACAGGAGTGCAAGGCTGTGTGAAGGCTTTGCATCTCGCAGCCCAGCCGTGGGGATTTGATATTTGAAAGATAGCCTATTTCTCTTCTGCCTCCCCTCCCCCTCCCTCAGTCCCTTCCCCGTTTCTCTTTTTTGTTTGTTTGTTTCCCTTTTTTTTTTTTTTGCATTCAACTTGCCCTCCCTTTCTTCTCCGCCCCTCACCCCCCAACCTCCATCTACCACACTTTGAAGCCAAGATGAAAGCTTGTGTTGTGGCTGCTGGCACCGAACAGGCTGGAGAGACCAACCGAGTGAAGTGTGCTTTAGTTTAAGATTCTGTATTTTTCTCCCAAGGAGGGGGGTAAGGGGGATATCCCTCTTGAAACAATGCATTACATTTCGCTGTAAAGTAGCCGGCATATATCTTGGACTGAAACATGGTCCTAATTTTTCAAAGCTTTTGTCTGTAAGGATAAGGGGAACAGTGAAAATGTGGCATCCTCCCTCAAAGCAAAGGCACATAACTCGGAGGGGGTTTGTTTGGTATTGTTTTATATAATAAAACAAGAAGGAGGCCCAGTGGGGGGGGGGGGAATTCTGTCACAAAAGCATTTTGGTGTTGACACAACAGATCCTAAATCTCTCAAGTGTTTGTGGTTGAAATGGGTCCCCCTTAAAAAAAAATAATACAAATGACTAAGTTGTGCTGAATGGATAATTGGCTAAATTCTTTTGAAGTAATGATGGTAAAAAAAAAATGGGAGAGTTAAATAGAAAATTGAGAGTCACATTCTTCTCTTTCTATATCTGAAAAAACACTATTATCAAGGAATTGTATATATGCTAGACTTACTTATGTTCTCATAAAGTGATTTATAGTACATCTCACTCAGAAAATATGAAAGATATATCCCATTCATAATTTCTCCTTTATCTCCTAGTCCTCTACCCAATAACACATAAGCATTGTTGTCAACAGGGATCTATACATATTCTTTGTCACAAAAGCCAATGATAACCCAAGTTTTGCTTAAAAACTCACTTTCCAGGAAATAGCCCACTAGTTATTATTTTCATCAACACAAAATTAACAATGACCACATGTGCCTATGAGGTCTATGCAAGGCAAAGTTATTTCTGATTGAAACTTTTTCCACGACATTTCTCTTACTAGTGGGGTATTTGAGATGATGTTGTTATGTATATTGAACAATTCCATCCAATTGACATTTACTTATAGAGGAAAAAACTGGTGCTTACATACATAAAGTCCAAGCCCTAGGATTAAAACTAGTTGGGTTCCTGGTAGTAGACCATTCTAAATCATATGCCTTTGCATTCATTTGAGTTTATTCTGAATTTGGAGCTGGTGACTCTCTTGCCCTTCCCAGGTATTGAAGTGTCCATATAACTCCAGTGTCAGAGAAAGGAATGAAGAAGGGAAAGAAGGTCATAAAGGGTGGAGAAATATAGATATTTATATATTACAACATATATCTAAACATAGACATGTGTATAATGTATGCATGCATCCTCCTGGGAGATATAAGTATTCAGCTTTAATCTGAGCTCCTAATGCCTGGCAATTCCCATATCTATCTTAAGACAGAAAAAAAATATCTTAAAACTGTGGCCTCCCTTTTACAAATATTTGTTTTCCTTTCCTTTTCCTTTCCACTATCATTCCTTCTTATGATGGGGAGTAGTTCATTTAGAAAACTAGTTAATACTTGACTTGTGCTCAGTGTAACTACCTTCCTACTTCCCCTTAAGTCAGTATTTATGGATACCACAAGGATTCACCTGAAAGGTTCATGAACTTGAGTCAACTTTCCAGAGAACTTGAACTAGGTTGAATTCAGTGACTAAATTTTCAATAGTGTTTTTACATTTTTTTTAACTTTGATTTAGGTATCAATTTACTTCATCACCTAGGCAAGATCAAACAATTCAGATCCTAAAATCTACTTCTCCTCATGGCTGAATGAAATAGAGGTAGTAAATTCCACTTCCCTTACCCACTCTGTCTAAATATTCAACACTCACAACTTCCCTCTCATAGCCACCCCACTATATATTTTTACCCTTCTATTTCCACAGAATGGCAATTCATTATTGATTTTTTCAATTTGTGTGGATGTTGGTATGTCTTAGACTGGCATTCAGAAAACCTGGCTTCCGGTCTCAACTCTGTCTTTTAACTTCCTATTAATTGTCTGATTTTGGAAAAGTCACTGAAAGCCCCAGCTTTCTAATTTATAAAATGTTTGGATTAGAGCAGAGAATCTAAATTTCTTCCAGTTCTGAAATCCATTTATTCAATAAAAATGTGTTAAACACCTATTACATGACAAGGAACTATGCTAGCCACTAGATTCACAGCTTCTAGGTCTGTTTCCAATTAGTGTTGTCTGATTGTATCTACTGATTCATTTGTACTACACCAGGCACATGCAGGTATGTATTAAAAAAAATTTCTATTACTTATTTTAGGACTCCTTAAATCCAAGGCATTTTCCAAACCACAGCTTAAAGAAACCCCTGGGTGGGGAAGAGGGTCCAGGATACAGGAAGGAGTATATGTGTATATTCTATATTCATACTCATAAAAACACTTGAATGTGGACATTGTAATTTGTGAGTATATAAATCTGATAATGACATGAAAATAAGAGTAACTGACTATATAAATAAGTATTTGTTGATGCAGATATTTATCCCATTTGTGAATACAGCACATTTAATTCGCAACCATACTGGGTGGGGTGCATGTGTGAATTCATGTGCAAAAGCACTTCAGGAGGATAAATGATGCTAATATTGCAGACAACATTGCAATCAAATTCAAAGTATTTGGATCAATTAAGGGATTTGGTACAGCATATGGCAAATGCAATTTGATTTTTTAAAAAATCCAAAATGCTAAGACTTGGAAGCAGGAATCAATCACAGGAATATGTGCAAAATCAAACCCTCATCTAGTGTACTGATCAGAAACAGAGTTGGAGGATTATTATGGAAAGATCATTGAAACCATCAACCTGGGCCTAGCTAGAGTAAAGATGACAACCTGGATAAGAAAATGTATTAGGAGGCTACACAATAAAAACATCATGAGACTTTTGTTAGACCCCAGGAATCTTGTGTTCAGAACCATAAACTTTAAATGGAAACTATAATCCCCTCACATATACCCTTTCCCCAACTGTAGCCACCCTGAGGTCTTTGGAATCAATTGGCACACTTTTTTTGGTAAATTGGAAAAGCATTCTACAAATGTGCAGCATATTATTATTGCTCATCTTGTTAGTCATTCTTCAATTCACACACATGGGAAGTAGAGGCAAGGTGACATCAAATTAGGGAATTTCCTGTTTCTTTTGGTCTGGCAGATATTCATTTTTTGACTTCTCATTCTAAATTGATCTTATATCATAGAATAATAATAATTCTTTTATTTCTTTTCTTTTTCTTTTGTTTTGCTGAGGCAATTGGGGTTAAGTGACTTGCCCAGGGTCACACAGCTAGGAAGCATTACATATCTGAAACCAGATTTGAACTCAGGTCCTCCTGACTTCAGGGCTGGTGCTCTATCCACTGCACCACCTAAATGCCCCTAATAATTCTTTCTTAATACAAATATATGCTGTTTTATCTGCTACTAATACTTTACGTATTGTAATTGTCATTGATTATATTTTTGTAATTTGTCAAAAGGAGCATTTGAAAAGAAAAAACTAAACTAACACTAATCTACTAAATAAGAAATATAGTCAGTATTCATTACTATAATCAATGGTGACCCATCAGTGCGAATCTCTACATCTCTTTATATCAATGCAGATTGCAATCTAGCCATGCCTTCATTTTGAATGATCCTTGTTCATGTGTTCTCAATCTGCCTATATAGGATCTCTAGGTGTTTTTTAAAACAGGACAAATCACTTAATCTACCTTGGTTTCCTTGTCTGTAAAATGGGGGTGGTAGCACTTACCACACAAAGTTATTATGAAAATAAAATGAGATAATATTTATAAAGTGCTTGGCAAACCTTAAAGAGCTACTATAATATTATATATTAATACACAACAATATATAATATTATATATATCATGGTGTATATATATAATATTATATAATACATGATATGTCACTATGTAATATACATATAATATATTAATATATATTTTCTATAATACAGAATATATTGATATATTATATTAACATAGGGTATGTTACTATATCATATAAAATATATTCACATAATATATTACTATATGATAAATAGAATAGAATATAGCTATATGACATATTACTGTATCAGCTATTATTATATGTCAGGGATGCCTATGACAATTTGGCAAAGTCTGTGGACCCCACCCCATAATAACATTTTAAATTTAAACATATTTAAATAATAAATTAACATTTTAAAATAAACATTTAATAAGCATACAGTAAAATGCAGAGGATTACAAAAGAAACCAATTATGTTGCAATGCAGTTATAAAAATATTTTTAAGAACAGGACCCCTAAAAATCCCTTAATAAAGTATCTACACAGCACACAAGGGTCCTTTCCATAGGCCTTTTAATACATGTATATTTTGGATAGGGATATAATACTTGGTTTATTTATCCATTATGCTTTTAAAGTTTGGCATCTTGGGGAAAATCTCAGCCATCTTAAGTTCATTATAACTCTGAGCCTCAACCCTCACCAAAATGCTCTTCACACAAATGTTAAGCTATTTTTTATGACTACTAGTTTCAAACATGTCATTCTACCATCCACAACCCTTCAGGGACTTGCCATTGATCAACACATGAAATATGAGAGATCATTGAAATCACAAACATTAGAAACATTAGAAATAAACTTCAGCCAAATTATCTGTAAATTGAAATATAGAAATCCTCTTTTCCTTTTTGACTCAATGAGAACTGTGTTTGTTTTTTTCCTATGAGGGTAATTCCTATTTTGAAACCAGAAAATAGGATTACTTGTCCTGCATTATCTGAGCTTTCTATTCATTTCCTAGGTTCAGCTGGGAAACTGTAGTAGTAGATAGGGGAGTGGCCCTAACTAGAACCCTGGCAATAGCAATCTCAACATGGACATGTGATGCCCTGAGATTGTCCTGGGATTGAAGCTTGTTCCCTGAGTCAGATCACTTATTCTGAACTCTGTCCCAGAAATCCATTTTTTGCTGCCTTTTTTTTTCCCTAGACAAATCTAGTACATTTGGATTGCTTTAACTCAGGCATAGGAGGAACATAAATGAACACTTCCATGTTT